>NC_137224.1:9363107-9853107 GCF_949987685.1 Ammodytes marinus | reverse complement strand
TATAACATATTAAAACAATAATAGGCCAACATATAGACTCTAGAAGAGGCCATGTATAGTTGGTGTCGCTCACTGAAGACTGAGAGAAAGAAATTAGTGAAATTCTGTCAGTATTTGGTGTATACAGTATTTTGGTGACACCCGCCTTTACAGCTTATGCCCACTAGTGGGCGGTGTAAACCAAGGCAAACCTCATAGAGATCAAAAGCATCCTTATTTAAATAGCCAAACAACGACCAATCAAGTCCAAACGTTTCAATGCAGCACAATTTACAATATTTTTTTGCAGTGTTTTGTTATATCCTGTGATATATTTTATTTAAAAAGAGCAAACGTTTACATAGAGTGAAAAACGACTAACCAACTGGGTCGACTCGACGTGATGCTCAGACCTGCCCTCCACCATAATAACAGACTGAACTCTCGTCTTCGGATGCGCTGTTCTCCTTCCCGCCCACTGAATGTAATAGTATGATAATGAGAGCTGCCGTGAATGCAGAGTGGGTTGGTTTAGAGCTTTAAGACATTTGCCTCTATTTGGAGTTGTGTCGATTGCAGATGAAAAAAAGTTTTTTTTTTCTGCTCGCACTAGCAATCAGAGCTCTTTGGCAGGCTCCGTCCTCACACAGAGAGCCCGCTCCAGGATGGGTGATCTCCCGGCGCAAAGGATATTATGGATTCTAATCTTAACTGGAATAACAGGAGTTTGCGGTAAATTATGACTGTGCTGTGTTGTCGTGTTTTTTCCCCATGTAGCTAATGATGCAGGGGGAGACACAGGAGACAAGGTTTAACTCTGGGACTGTAAAACATTTAAATATGCTTGTCCTTGCAACATGACAGTATATGTCAGTTATCCTTATCTGGAATTTGAGGACTAATTTAAAAAGTTATGGGAATGTGTATAGAACAAAAAAAGGTTTTAATTCCAGTAGGCCTATCCAACCACTGAACACTGACCTGATGGGTTTCAATGTTCCTAATGTCATGAAATTCAGCTCTAATTATTATATTTTAAAATTAAAACTTGGGTCTCCGTAGATTTACCGAACGAAATCAAAACCAAATATAACAGATAATCATTATTATAATGTTGGAACACAATCAATAAAGAATCGGTTTTCTTGCGGGAGAAACAACAGCAACAATTCTCCTTTCCTTTTGGTTACAGGTTCAAATGTCTGCACCACCAGAGGGGCCAGCACATGCAAGCAATGTCTGGCGGTGCACCCCAGCTGTGCTTGGTGCTTCCAGGAGGTAGGTGCCCTTTTCTTTTTTTTAATCCACTTGACTTTATTTAAGCAATGAGCTTTCTACCAGACGGGCTGGTGCAGGGTGGTACGGATCTGATGCTCGGGCCAAGTAATCTGGCTGAACATCAAAATAGTTTCAGTTGTAATAGTGCCCTCCTAAAGTCAAATACTTTACTCCTTGTACTATGCAATCAAATATGTTTGGCTTTGATTCCTGGTATGTTCCACAGTGACTAAACGTGTGTTACAGCATGAGGATGTAGACAGAGTTTCTTGTTCACACTAATGAGTGCAATGACTTCATATTGTAAAACTCAGCATTTAACCTTTCACCCAAGTCCTAAATCTTCCTGGGATCACTTAAGCCTGAGCAGTCCATGTTCTTTATTTTCCTGAAGCACTGGTTGAACTAACAGACTGTGTTCAGATAGTGTGGGAAGTTTTTTTAAGAGAATTCCTTCTGGGATTTTTTTTTTTGTAATAGGGAGCATACTTTTCCTGCACCATTCTGGACTTTATCATCCCCGTTACAATTTAGCCTTTAAATGAATCCAATATGCCCCCTTCACTCTCAGCTTTCAGATGTGAATTAAAGAAACAACAGTTTGAAAATATTTGAACAAATGTAAGGTGTAGTCAGTGATTCTGTTTAATGCTTCTTTCAAAATCACTTTTTATCAAAATCAGTGAATATCTCCTCACGATCCGCTATACCTCCCAAAAAAAATCCAGTGTTAATACACAGCCTATGCTCTGTAAATGTATGTAACTGGCATACCTTTTACATACCCTTTGTGTACATTCCCGTTTACAGAGCGTAGGCCGTGTATTACCACCAGTCCAGATTAATTTTTTTATCGCACACATGAACAGGTAGCGGATGATTCTCGTGAGGAGATATTCACTGATATTCACAAAAAGTTATTTCGACAATAAGCGTTCTCAGAAAATCGCTGACTCCCCCTTTAGAGTGATTCCAAATCAATTATTGTAAACTACTATGCCATCCTATGTTCTGTCAGGACTTCGGCCAGGGGGTTGCCAGTTCTTCAAGGTGCGACCTAAAGACTAAGCTGGTGGCAGCGGGCTGTGCTCAGTCGGCTCTGGAGTCTCCCAGCAGCAGACTGCAGGTGATAGAGGACCGGCCCCTCAGCAAGAAGGCAGCGGGGGCCACGCAAGACGTCACCCAGATCAAGCCCCAGAGACTACACATCACCCTCAGGCCAGGTGGGGTTTACCATCTGAGTTGATGGTTTCTACATCAGTGATGGAATTTGGTTATCAGACGTACTCGAAGTAAAAGAGATTTTGTTCCAATTAAAGCTATAGTGCGTAACTTCTTTGGCCCCTATGAGGAATTCTGAGTTATAACAACAACGCTGTCGGCGAATCTATGAGGTAAGCCTTCGGTGGTCACACATGGATCGGATCGAACACCTTCTGCTGTACGTCCAGGTTTTTCTAAGCAGAAGAATCAACAACTGAAACATTTTGTGGGATGCTTCTTGAGCTCCTGCGAAAGGGGGGGGGGGAAATATAGAGAAATATATAGAGAGTTTTTGTGGAGCTGATAGGCTTTATCAACTTTGTATCAACCTATTTGGTAATGGCTTGAATGTGACCAACATTCATTTGTATGAAAAAATTACGCACTATAGCTCTTAAGAGGGAAGCTACATACAATAGTTCAATATGAGGTTACACCAGTTATATCAAGTAAAACTATTAAAGAGGACCTATGATGCTTTTTGACTTTTATGACCTATAAACGTTGTTATGATGATTCATAGTCATGCTTAACCATACTAAATTATCAAATAATGACTTACATGCATTTCGACGTATTCCCTGCTGACCGTCTGGGGTGTCTGTGCAGAGCACTAAACACTATTCTAGCCAGTCGAGAAGTCACGTCTTCAAAGCGGTCTACCCTTTGTAACTTTGTGACGTTGCATGTAACTTTGTGAAGTCACCACGCGGATGTTTCCATGTATGGTAATGCTGTCACTTCCCTGTTCGCGTCTGCCTCGCGTCTGCCTCGCGCCCTTATAGGTCCATGCTCGCGCTTCCCGCCACTGAAAGTGTTCCGGAAGGAAGGTAACCAATCACAACGGAGTGGGGTTTGCAGGAGGGTGGGGGAGGGTAGCGGAGATGGCCGATGCACAGGCGGAGGGAGCGGAAATTGCCGAAGCACACACACTCAAGTGTTGACAGGACGTGCTGGATCGCCAAAATAAGAGAAAGAGCTTCCCGAAAATCTACATAGTTTTTTGTGATGTGATTCGTGTCAGGTTGCTCTATAGCAGTGTAAAACAAGAAATTAAGACCAGAAAAGTAGTATAATAGGTCCTCTTTAAGAAAAAGGTCATTTATGTATCACTATTCCCAGATGATGCGAAGCGCTTCACGGTGAAGGTGCGTCAGGTGGATGACTACCCGGTGGATCTCTACTACCTCATGGATCTCTCCTACTCCATGAACGATGACCTGTTCCGCCTGAGGACGCTGGGCAAAGGCCTGGCCGAAGCCATGAACCGCACCACCAGCAACCTTCGCATGGGCTTTGGGGCTTTCGTGGACAAGCCCCTCTCGCCTTACATGTACATTTCCCCCGAAGAGGCTGTGAAGAACCCCTGCTACAGGTAGAAGAGAAGTGTTGTTTCAGAATAGACTTGGTAGAAATGGAATATAATATTCATAATAGTATGTTTTTTAAATAGTGTGTAATTGCTTGAAAATACAATTTTTTATTTTTTTAAGATAATTTTTTGGCATTTTCAAGCTTTATTTGATAGTACAGAGTTGAAATGGGGAGACAGAGAGAGAGGGGGGATGACCTGCAGTAAAGGTACATGGGTCAGAATTGAACCCGCGACCACTGCAACGAAGGCCGGAGCCAATATGGTACGCGCTCTATCCACTACGCCACCCCGCAGCACCCCGAAAATACAATTTTTTAAATTTATTTTGAATGCACATATATCTAGGAGCGTGCCTGGATTTTAGATATAGTGGGTGTCTGTGTTGGAAGACGAAGAATTATTACTATAGAATATACAACTACTGTAAATACATCACCTTATCACTTGCTATTGTGGAAAGACTTGAGGCAGTGCTGGATGATTCCATCTTTAGTGACGAGGGGCTTTGCACGGAGTGTTGCAATCTACAGTAGAACTTTCACCAAAATACAAGTGTTTTTATTTTTTTATTTTTTACAATGCACCTTTAACCTGATTCCTTGTCCGCGCATATGTACCTAAACTGAATCCAGACCTTTTTGTAATGGAAATGGAATTTTAGTGGCCTCGTTATCAAATTTAACAATGATTTACATTCCTGATACATACCCACCGGTGTTGACCTCAGCGGTTGTTTGAGACTGCACGTGGTAAGCACTGTAGCCTCATTATGCAGTTGATGTCATTTTAGTGAGGACGCCTTTAAACACAGCGTAGCACAGTGAAAATGCATGCAGGCTCAGTGTCAAAGCACTTGTTAATGGCTTACACTGGCTCCCCTAGTGCTTGGTCAGCTGCTCTGAATCTCAGCCACAGGTAATCTACCCAGAGAGTGTCCGGATAGAAAACCTCCGTAGCCCCACCCAAAGGCTCCACGGAGGTTGATTTGTCGGTGCAAGGTCTCTTGGGGTCATTTTTGCTTTCCCGCTTACACACGGTCTGTCAAGATCCAGCCTCAAGGAATGTTTGGATAAAAAGATAAGACAAGCGGAGAATGTTCAGTCTAGTATTGCACTGGTCCACTAGCAGTTCGGTAGTGAGGCTTTTTGACCAAACCTTAATCTTTGGGAAACCAACCGCTTTTCAGAACAGCAACATCTCAATGGCTGATCCACCCCTTTGGCCCAGACTTTAACTTGAAATTTTGTGCTAATTAGCAAATGCTAAAATAAGACGGTGAATGTGGTAGACATTATATCCGTTAAACATCAGCATGTAGTTAGCTTTGTCATTACAAGCATCATGCTAGCAAGCTGAATATTGAACTCGGTACAGCCTCACAGAGCCAATAGAATGGCTAAACACTCAACCCAATAACGACCCAATGAAACATGTCAAGATTTCAACTTAAAAATTCATATATAATTGGAAACTTAAATTAGACATCTTAACATTTCTAAACATGTTCAAACATGAAAAGCTAATTTACTAAATGTTTTTTTTATTAAACAGCCATTCATAACAAAACGTCCCTTTGATAAAGTTAGTAATAATGTTAGTATCAATATTTTGACATGCATTCTCTTAGCAATGGTATATAAACAGGAGCTCTGCTGAACCCCAATCAGCGTATCTTTGTTTGGTTTGACAGCGTTAACAACACCTGCCTGCCCCAGTTCGGCTACAAACACGTTCTGTCGCTGACGGATGAGGTGAGCCGCTTCACGGAGGAGGTGACGAGGCAGATAGTGTCCAGGAACCGAGACGCACCGGAGGGAGGCTTCGATGCCATCATCCAGGCTGCCGTGTGCAAGGTGGAGTGATGGACTGCATTGTGCACACACACTCGCTGTCTCACACATATACTTGTTTTAGTCTTTTGTCTTCTTCCCCTCTGTCAAACATGGATGTCCAAAAGAAGAAGAAGGTAGGAAGGATCTTGGTAATACGTTTTGATTTGTTTACATCAATCAATCAATAACCTTTATTTTCTCGAAAGACACTGAGGTTTCTCTCATTTACAGTGACGACGAGCATACACAATAAACACAATCACAAGGATATATGTTTGTACATAGCATACATTGCTACAGTGTTTAAACACAGTATTTTTGTATCAGCGCACACACAGTGTCAAGAGGTATATTGGATCGTGAGAATTTATACACTGATTTTGACAAAAAGTGATCCAGAATCGCTGACTCTTTGTTTTTGTTTGATGGGGACTAGGAGGAGATCGGTTGGCGCCCTGATGCATCCCATCTTCTCATCTTCACTTCGGACGCCAAGACCCACGTGGCTCTTGACGGTCGTCTCGCTGGAATCGTGCAACCAAACGACGGGGAGTGTCACCTCAGCTCTGAAAAGATATACAGCATGTCCACCACCATGGTTAGTGAGTGCATACTGTAATTAGGTGTTAGGGGCAAAAGACAGTAGACAGAGACAATACGAGAGAGGAACGGAGAGTAGGTAAGACTTTGTTTAAAGTGTGAAAAGGACCATTTTAGTGTTTTGTGTAACCACCCGTTTGACCCTTACAGGATTACCCATCTTTAGCTCTGATCACAGAAAAGATGTCAGAGAACAACATCAACCTCATCTTTGCTGTAACCCAACCAGTGGTCTCTCTGTACCAGGTCAGTTCTCATTGAGCACACACAGCATTTTATTCACTCCAAAATAATTTGAAATTAAACAAAAGCTTTCAAACTTGAACTGGGAAAAACAGCAAAATCCGGTCATCTCAAATCATCTCATCTCCAACACACTGTGACATTTTGTCTGAAGTCCCTCCAAACCTGAAGACTGGAAACTCAAATGAATCACTGTTAATGACTGCACCGACACACCAAGACTGACACTTAGTTTTCCCCAAATACACTCTTAAAGAAACCAGTCACAGGAATAAACGATGATTACTGAAATATTGAATCTTTAGAGTTGGACATGCCTCTGCTTTTTTAGTGCATTTTCACAAAAAATTTTGTGGACCACACGGCAGTAAAGGGTTGGTACATATCTCACAAAAATGTCATATCCTAAAAAAATAACCATAGTGCCTACACCCAGCTTCCCATTTTGTACTTGTTTTCTTGTTATTGACATTCTTTTGACATCTTTATGCAACCTTTTTTATATTCCAAATGTAATAATTACAATGATTTCAACACCAAAAAATGGAAAAACCTATTGTCGGCAAATAATTAGTAATTTATTTGGATATTTACTGTTTATTAGAGGTTTTATGTTACATTTAATTTAACAATGTTTAACCATATCTGGTAGGTATGGAGGGGTGCATAATTTTATGAATATTTGTTACTAATGATACATAAGTGATTATTAATATGCTTATAAATAGGGACTCTTCAAGTATGTTTTTCTTTCTGTGTTTTAGAACTACAGTGAGCTGATTCCTGGCACCACAGTAGGAACACTGTCCAACGACTCGGGCAATGTCGTTCAGCTCATACAGAAGGCTTATGCTGTAAGGGTTACACCCAACACTCACACACACACACACACACACACACACACACACACACACACACACACACACACACACACACACACACACACACACACACACACACACACACACACACACACACACACACATACATACACACACAAAAACATACACACACACGCATAACCTTAGACTAGACAGTTTTTTCAGGTGATGACATTTGTTTGCTGACACACACCCACAGTGTCTGTCTGAGTCATATGAACAGTAGAGCCAACGTTCAAATTCCACAGTGGCCAAACTGCGAAGCTGACCAAATGTGGGAGACTCCTGGCCTTGTGTTTATTTGGGTATATTACACAGGCAATTCATTTTTGCTTAATTCCTGGCTGTGACGTTGTGATGTGTTCACAGGTGCATGTGCATGTGTCTCATTGTGTACAGATTTAATATATGGGCTAACATATAATTGGTGGGGAAAATGAATTGCCACGCACACAGATTAAAAGAAGAAAATAATGTTTGTGCTCATGATGCTCACATCTATATCTAATCTAAATACTCATAACCCTGTGTGTGTGTGTGTGTGTGTGTGTGTGTGTGTGTGTGTGTGTGTGTGTGTGTGTGTGTGTCTGTCTGTCTCCCTTCTGTTTTTTATGTCATTGGTGTTGCTAGAAAATCCGCTCTAAGGTAGAGCTGGAGCTTCAAGGCGTCCCGGAGGAATTGTCCCTGTCGTTCAACGCCACCTGTCTGAATGGAGAGCTCATCCCGGGTCTCAAGTCCTGCTCCGGGCTCAAGATAGGAGACACGGTCAGTCCATGCCCCCCCTCAACTTCTTCTCTTGGCCTATGACCAAAAAGAAGTGTAGATAAACGCATATGAAAAACACAGTTCAGTGTGAAATAAATGTCTACTTTTTGTTATCCTGTTAATCTTTTTTTGGCCCTTACAAGAGCTACAATGCATAAGAATCTGTGTGTACATAATCATGTGGAGATTGCAAAAATAACAACTTGGTTGGTTCCATATGCTATTTTTCACCCTTTCTGGTCTCTTTCCATTTCCCTCCTTGCTGCTGTCTACATGTTTTTAAAGTAGGATTTTCCCTGTTTCCTCATTGTGTCAAAGAGCAGACAGTGGGGTAAAACAGCTGTCTCTAAACTCTATTCCTTACATTTTTTTCTTGTCTTTCAGTACTTCTTGTGCCAACTCCATTGAGTGCAAATTGTCTGCCTAAAAAGAGTTCTCTCTGTTTTGCATTTTTTCTTTATCACAGCTTGTTTGGCTCTTTTCCCTGCTCTCTCCTCACTCCAGGTGACATTTTTTGGCCTCCACACATTTCTCTCTTTCTCCCTGCCTCAGCGCCTCTTATTTTTTGCCATATATGGCCACCTCTCCAGATGTGGTAACTGCCCACTTTTGGACATCTACCAGATTTGAACGCAATGCTGAATGAACAATCACTTTGACTAAATATATATGGAGGCATTCCCTGTGTCATGTGTTTTGAGCCGTTTGCCCCCGACAGTGATTACGCGATGCTCACAATTTGAGAGGCTATTAAGGGAACATTACCTCAGCCATTAAAGTGCTGTTTGTGACACAAAAGCATGATCTGTTTTACAAAGCATGTCTCTGTAGGTATGTTCACTGTACCAGCTACATGACAGCACACACACACACACACACACACACACACACACACACACACACACACACACACAGAATCAGCATGTCTGTCCTGACAAATTAGGGATAACCATTTAACCATTTAAAAACAAAGCGTTTTGAGCAGGTTTGAAACGATACCTCTTTCATTACAATGTTCATTTCCCTCCTCTCATCCAGGTCTCTTTCAGTGTGGAGGCCAGAGCTCGCGGTTGCCCCAAACAGAAGAAGAAAACCTTCATCATCAAACCCGTGGGCTTCAAAGACTCCCTCTCCATAACCGTCACCTTTGAATGTGACTGCAAGTGCCAAGCCAAAGCCGAGCCCGATAGCCCCAAGTGCAACCTGGGCAACGGCACCTATGAGTGTGGCATCTGCCAGTGCCATCCGGGTCATTTGGGGCCGCACTGCGAGTGTGCAGAGGGGGACTACAACCCCACCGAGCAGGACCGCTGCAGTGGACCCTCGGGGAGCGGAGGACATCAGTCTGCCATCTGCAGTGGCCGTGGAGACTGCGTGTGCGGCCAGTGTGTGTGCCACAGCAGTGACTTCGGGAAAGTCTGGGGAAAGCTCTGTGAGTGTGACGACTTCAACTGCCTGCGCTACAAAGGGGAACTGTGCTCAGGTAAAGATCTAAAATACCCTTAACATTATTTTCACTACACACGCTGCGCAATATGTCTTCAAAAGGCCCGCTGACTGTCGTAAACATTGCGTGTGTGTGTGTGGTGACGTTTCAGAGAATGTACTTTTACAGTCCTGTTCACCACCCTGACTAGCCACCCACCATCATCTGGGAAGAATTAAAAACAATAACGACTCTCCCCTCTGCCCAGGACACGGGCTCCATTCACAATAAACATATGGTATGCTGTGAGCACGGTGTATGAGTGTAAGCTCAGGTTGTATGTTTGTGTCAGGCAGGCAGAGCTTTTGTACGACAGTCTTCGACAGGGTTCGTGCCGTGCACATTTAGAACCTTTTTCAAATTTGACGTTAGCATTTTCTGTGGTCAAAGGGAACTCTCGCTTTGCTGGAGGTTTCTTTCCTGTGGTTTAGATTTTAAAACAGTAGGCATGATTTTGAGTTTGTGTAATTATTAGGAGCTTTAAGTCAGAGCCTCATGGTCCCCCTCTTCTTTTAGTATTTTAAAAATACGATTCATCATCAAGTAAAAAAAACAGATGGTTAAGTGAAGCTGTGTAGAGGCAGTGTTAGACCTTACATAACCATGCCTTTTCCATATTTTTCTAATAGCATTCCATTTTCTTTCAGTACTATGCTACTGAACAACTACTGCAGAGTCCACAACTGCAAAGACAACTTTACTGGCAGTTAAATCAGAAATCATATACCCCAGCTTTAATGTAGCTTTAAAACTCCAATATAAATGTTTTTAAATTAGCTATAGAATGTTAGGTGGTATCTCCTTTTACTTGGTATTGAACCATGTTAGAAATAACACAACAAAAATTAACTAATTTAAGCTATAATCTTCTGTGACCACAAGGCATCTTGGAGTAATGCTTAATGCGGAATAATTGGAGGTTTTTCGGTTTTCCAATTCCGCACAACACAAGTTCTCGATTTAGTTGAGACACTTCCTCTTATTTAGGTATCTGCAGTTAAAACACTTGAACTGGTATTGAGATCAAAATTCAAATGAGCATTGTTAATAGCTTAATAATGCCCAGTACAAGGTGCTCTCCTGCAGCATATCTTCAGATATCTCATATATCACTCAACCCCCCGCCCCCCCCCCCCTTCCTAGACGACTCCTCTCACACAGAAATGTTTTGCTGTACTCCCTGAAGCCCATAGATTAACATGAAAATACCTTTCTGCTTACTCATTGGCTGGTGTGGTGTAATGAGGCTAAAAATAAACCCATGTTTGGTCAGAAAAGGGCCAAAAGGGGGGAGAACTGGCAATGTTCTGTGTGCTTGTGTGTGCGTGTAAAAGTGTGTAAAACATGGTCTGCTGTTGTCTAGAAATTCCCATACTGAGAGCGAGGACCATGGTCTGTGTTCTTCCCCCACAGAACGGTCTAATTGAAGGCCAGCGATGGTGTGGTCAAGTGGTTATGACGGTTTATCCCAAACAGCTTCCCGTCTCATTGTTTATCTGGGCATTGTTTCTCCGCGATAGGCCGCAGCCGCAATGTTTTCTGCGTTGTCACTCTATTATTGACATGCACAAACACACACACACACACTCACACACACACATTATGAGGGATAAGAACAAAGCCAATGTGCACAAATGTACACACACGCATGCTGAATCATGCAACCCAAAACACGAAACCCTCCAGACACCACAGTCACACAATGGGATTTGGGTCTGTCACAGTTGCAAAAATAAAAACTTACCACTTCTGCTTTCCAAAAGTCAGGGACACATTTAAAAATGATCCCTTTTTTAACATTTGGAATGGTTGTAAATACACTGTTACTCCTTGGATGAAAACTTTATCTTTGTAACCATGTAGCGAGGACAGCACGGTAATTAACTATATGTAAGGGTTTAATGGCAAAGCATTGGTGTTATATATTCCTCGAGATAGAGAGGAACCAACTCATTTCTCAAGTAAAGTTAAAACGCATCACGCCAATTCAAAGGAGCATGATACAAACTTGTGGTGAATGTACTAATAACCCCTTAACAAGAAGCAAATAGTCATTACAACCTCATGCTGATCATCCAAAACCCCACAGAACTTCCAAGGGTACCGCAATGCGTCAGGCTGATTCTTTGAGGATATGTACAGTGTGTATGAAGTAAATGGAATGGGTATAGTCTTTAAAAATGACCCTCAGTGTGAACACCATACAACTTAAAATAAGAGTTGAAACAAGACAATGCAGATGTAAAATGGTGTGGAATAGGATTACAAGCTACAACCAAGCTACCTCAGGGGAAACTCTATGTCCCAGAATTCACTTGTGCTTATCAGCATTAAAAAATAAAAAATGAAATTACAATCATGTCTACTACTCACCACTGTCACATGTTTCCTCCCTCTTTCCCAACTCCCACCACACCCTTGTTTTCACACATAAGAATTTCACTTGGTCACATTGTCGTCCCCCACCATTATTGTTTACTCCGCTTCCTCTTGTTAATCCACATACCACCCTCCAGTCTGTGGAAATGGAAGCTATACCCTTGGACAAAGTTAGAGTGTCTTCAACACAACAGACATTTGGGTGGTTTCGTCACAACATGCTCATGGTGTGCTAAACAAAACGCCCCAATGCTTGATTTAGATAACAAATATTTTAGGATGAACTGTGGGTGAAAAAAACTGGTCAAGCTAAGTTTTGAATGTGTTGTTTTCTCACCCTGCTCTATCCTCTCTTTTCTCTCAGGCCATGGCGAATGCAAATGTGGCTTCTGCCTGTGTGACGCGGACTGGCAGGGGGAGAACTGTAACTGCTCTCGACGTACCGACACCTGCATGTCCAACCTCGGTCTGCTGTGCAGTGGTAGGGGCCAGTGTGTGTGCGGGGCCTGTGAGTGCACCCAGCCCGGTGCCTACGGGGCCACGTGTGACAAGTGCCCCACCTGCCCTGATGCCTGCACTATGAAGAAGTGAGTCTGGACTTGACTTGTGGATTTGACTTATACTATAGCGCTTTTTTAAGCCGATTTTCTCAGTCCCAAAGCGCTGCAAAAGGAGTGGATAATATTTAGGGTGTATTCACACTGGGAAAGTCCGCTAGTGCACTTGCTTTGGTCCAGACCAAATAGAGTTTTGATTTTTTTTGTTTGGTGTGGTCCACTTTCATATTGCCCCTTTTGCAAGTGAACCAGCATTACGAAGCAAAACCACACGTGATCTGAGGTCATTCATTCATTGGACAGACATTCTGGGGTGGAGAGAAACAGGAAGCACGAAGTTTAAACTGCGAAATATATATCATTGATATAATATGGGGCTAAAAATAATAAAAGGGCCTAAATCTAACCTATAAATAAAGAGGAAAAACATCAAATTATTGTTGTTTCATATGGTCATAATGTGTAGCCTTATGTCAATGCCACGTTATGTGGCTTGTAGCCTACGATGTGATACATCATTTTTACTGTATTTGTGGTGCTGGATGCGCGTCACGAGAAGAATAGGCTCAAGCTGACACTCAGCTGATTAAGCTGTGTATCAGCTGGGTCGGCGCAGTTCAGCTCCAAACTGACACGGGGATAGTATTGACGGTCCCGTACATTGGAAGCAAAATAAAAACACACACTTCTTGCGCAGCGTGAACCTGTTGGCACTGTGCGAGAGACGCCCCTCTCCTTCATCTGATCGCTGATCGCTGAACACATTCAGCATTTATATTGTTCTGGGCTCCCGGTCAAACCACAACTAATCTTCCTAACAATGGCGACAACAACACTTTCCCATAATGTGAAGCTGACGGCTATTTATTAAAAAAGAAAAGAAAGAAAAGGCACAGTGCCTCCTGCATTTGGGTCGGATCGAGTCCGAACGAATTCACACCACAAACGAACTGCAGCAGAGTGCGTTTGGAAACGCATCGAGACTACCTCTTCAGCTGGGTCTCGGAGCGTTTGTTTGGTCCGCACCCGAGTGCGATTGCTGTATTCACACCTGCCTGAAAGATGCGCACCGAAGGCAGAAGTGCATCTGAGTTCGTTTCAACCGAACTAAACACGGCATGTGTGAATACACCCTTAGAGTCCAGACAGCTTTTATGAAATGAACTGACCTGTTTTGTCTTTTTAAAGGGAGTGTGTGGAATGTAAGAAGTTCGAAAGGGGCAAACTGTCTATAGACGGCACCTGCTCTCGAATCTGCAAGGACGAGATTGAGATTGTGGATGAATTAGGTGAGAACATACCCCGCTGACCAAAACAACACTATATGTCACTTCCACACTCACTTTTTAATTACGCAGCATTTATAAAAGCTTTGTAAGTTGTAACTAATGACATTATTGAGGGTTAATAAATTATTGTCTAAGACTTTATGACGCTGTTATAAGCCATTAATGAGACATTTTTGTGTTACCGTGGATGTAAACAAATACCCTTTTTCCTTCTTTGATGGTTCTTATTTATATGGCGATTATATAGTTATAAATGTTAAAACAGGTAAGTAAGCTATTTTGTCTACAGTTATGAATTATATCAAGTTTGTAGTAAGTGTCATGACTCTCTTAAACAGCCAGTGCATTCGAGTCTGAAGTCCCACATTCATTTGTTAATAGGTCAAGACTCTCTGCAAAACGATTATTGGACAGTGGTACATGCTTAAACACAGTGTACTAGTGGTTCAAGAAGAGAAGTCACACATTCAGCAAACTGACAAGGTCATTCCATTTACGTGGCACTATCCACCTAATGTTTGCTATTGTACGCTAACTGTTAATACCAGTTCAAGTAAGACTTGCATTTCATTGCTTATGAATTTAATATTTCATTTATCGAAATGTGCAATGTCTTATTTCAAATCTCACAATGTCAAAGCTGGATGATAAAAATGAGTCAGAGAGGTTTATCTGATGAACCATGTTCTTCTTATTATTCATGCAGGGTTCCATGATGTGAATGCAGTAAACTGCACTTACAAAGACGAGAACGATTGTGTGCAGCGTTTCCAGTACTATGAGGAGGCAAGTGGCAAGTCCATCTTGTCTGTCGTCAAAGAGCCAGGTAAGAAATGGATACCTGACCCTGACCCAAACACATTACCTAAAGCTGCAATAATCAAGATTTTAATTCAGATTTAAATTATCAGTCAAATGACTTAGGGATGGGGCCGATCCAATCCAGTATCGGTATCGGGTCCGATATGGCCGAAATCTGCAGCTCCGATTTTTTACTTTACTATGAAAGAGCGAACGAGCCGTGTGAGCATGCGCCGACGTTCGGTGGAGGGAGGGAGGACACCACTTTCTAATTAGACATACAGTACAGTCTGTTAGCCAGTGAGCTAACCAAAGCTAACCCAAGTCAAGGAAGTGGAGAGGCTTCTGCACTGTGACAAATTCTACTATGTAAAATACAGCCAGAGAGAGGAAGCATGTTCAGACAAACACACCACCACATATTCTAGTGGGGCAGAAGTGATCATTGAGAAGGATTATTTTTGTGTGACTCTATAATTTATATTTTCATTAAAAGATTGCATAGTCTGGCTTTAAGATAAACCTATATTCATTTGTGTATATTTCTTGCTCCTTTAAATTAGAATTGCTTAAACCTTCCAAGCCTTACATATAACATCACCACCGACAAAAAAAATCATAATAATTATGATATCGTATTGGACAGTATCGGTATCGGCCGATATCCAAAACCCATATATCGGAATCGGATCGGAATTAAAAATAGTGGATCGGTGCATCCCTAAAATAACTGTGTACTATGTGAAACGGGTCGCTCTCAGTCACGAACCCGCAGACCATTAACACCTTACCCCTGAAGTTCTCTACAGGGCTACAGATTGTTTCAAATGTCCTTACTTAAATATTTTAGTTTTACTCCTACTTCACTCGTTTTCAGGCAGGTTTCTTTCAGCAAAAAAGCTGTACTTTTTACAGTGAAACCCCACTGTACACTACATGAACAACACCAAACAGACAGAAACAAAGAGAAGTTAGCAACCATCTAGTGTACACAGTGGAACATTTAGAAGCCATAGAGTTTGACATTTGCCCTCAGGAGCTTGTGAGAACCAAACCAAGAGCCAGAAAGGGGGGTGAATATTGGACTCAAATTTGTTTGGTGGCTAGAAACACGACTCAAAATTAATGCTAAAAATTACCTGCTTCTGCTGAATGTTTAATCGGGCTATTGTTTGCTTTCATGTTAGCCATAATGATAATATGTCAATGTTGTTTTAATAGGTTGTTCTGTTGCACCCAAGTGGCCAAAAAAATCCATGAATGCTTCTTTATGGGCCCTTATAAATATAGGATTATATGTTAAAGAGATCAGGGAATGACGGATAACAAGACAGTAAATGCAAGCACTGAACAGAAACCAAAGATAAAATCCACAATCTCACATTAATATTAGTTGTAGCAAACTGTCTTCACCCAAGCTGTCACTTCCCTGCTGCATGCCCTTCATCTGCTTGTTAAGTGGCCAAATAGAAAGAGTGTGGGCTGGTAAAACAGCCTTTAAGGGCCGCCAGTGCCCGCAGAGAAAGTCGGCCCCAGGGTCTGCCTTTAATGAATGTGTGTGTTTAATTTAGGCACAACTGGGTAGCAGAGAGGTACACCGAAATTTGCCTTGAACACAGTGCACCCCGCTGTGTCAAAGAGGGTCGTAAACAGCTGCCCAGCTCCTCTTGGAAGCTGCTGACTCTACAAACCAGAAAAAGGGAGTGGAGAGAGAGAGAGAAAGAGGAGACAAAGTAAGCAAAATAAAGGGATAGAGAGCATTCGAAATAAAAAGGAAACATGAAGCTGTGAGAAAGAGATCGGAATCTCGGAAAGTTGACTACCGGTAAGCATTTTACGAAATCATAAATAATGTTGCCGAAATAAACCAGTAGCACCAACCTGATATGATTTCTAGGTAACTCATAACAGTAGCAGCCGCTTTAGGGATCAAAAGTGTCGGCTGAAGAGCAGGAAATGGAGGGAACGTGGGAATGAAAAGAGAGGAAGAGGAGTAAAGCTTTGATGTCTGCTGTAAAAGTTTCATCCTGGTTGCCCCACTATATAACCCAAAACTGCTATCCACATACTGTCACACACACACACACACACACACACACACACACACACACACACACACACACACACAGACAAATGGTTAAATATACAGGCATAAATACAAATACAGCAGGACTTTTTTTTTCAACAATGACGAAACTGAATCGACTCCTACAACTAAAATGAATATGACTGTTTTAACAACAGATCAGATGACCAGTTACAGGTATGACAAAGAAGTCACTCACAGTTACAAACACACTGAACAGTGTTATCACCCGCTCATTTACACAGTGCATAGTTGTTTTGATTTTTTGACCTACGACTTTACTGTTGTCGTTCTGTTTCGCCCCTTTTTACTGTAAAAAGTTTGAGACACTGTATCAACTTTAAGGTGTTGGCCGCAAAAAACTAAACAAGCAAAATATCAGTTATTGCAGTTTAGAAGTTTATTAGTTTGAAAAGCTCTTGTTTTTTTGTTAATACTCTAATCTGTTTGATAAGATTTGATTGACAGCTCATTTTTGATTCCAAATTGTTAGAACTATCACTCATACAAAGAAGCTGACTGAGAAAATGCCTTTTGAGGGCCTTTAATGGGCCATTTGTAAGGCTGACATTCATTCTCAAAGTCCCGCCTAGCCAGTTTAATGTCTCCATCTAAGTTTTTTGCCGTTGAGACTGACGGATACCACTGAATTAAGCGTGGAAACCAGGGGCCAAACAAATCAAGGAATAATGAGAGTGTTGACATGATACTGTGACATGATGTTTCCCCTGGAAACTCCTGAACCTTTAAAGCAACAATTTAAACCAGACACAGAATTGAATAAAGATTCAGCAATGCCTAACCTATTACGCCCCTTGGGTTGATTCAGAAACATATTTGTGGTGGTTAAGTGAAGAGAAAGTTTTTCCGTTACAGCTAATGATGGTTAAAGCACAACAAGTAATGTGTTATTCCTGTCTGGGGTATAGGAAGGCGTCTTGTAGTAAATGACTCTTTGAAAGCGAGTTCTGTCAGTGTTTCGATTATACAACCTTCCTGAAACTGTCCAAATCAAATTCCTGTTGAGTTCTTTTTACCAGACCACATTGAGGGAAGAGAGATTTGTGGCCTGGCTGTGTGAGGTTAATATTTTCCACATCCTCTTCTCTGCTCTTTGGTATTCAAACGTCCAAATGCCTTCCTCCTACTACCACTACCACTCCTATGCTGCCCCTTGTTCTCTTGTCACTCCAGAGATCTGAAAACGTTTTAGAAAGCACCATTCATTAAAAGGAACCACGCCACTGAGTTTTAATGCTGTTTAACTAACTATCAGCATGACAGGTGCCAATATAACTATCCTCAGCCATTCAGAAACACACTTCTGGATCTGAAAAGTCATGCCACATCAAATCCACATGAGTGAAGGAAAAGACAGAGAGGAAACAGGGTTATGAAATCAGGCTTCCTCATGGCTTCGCTCCCATGCTTATCTCCTCCTGTGTGTCCACTTGACTCATTGCTGTATCTCTTCCTCCTTTCCCATCCAGACTGCCCCAAGGGTGCAGATATTTTGGTGGTGCTTCTGTCTGTGGCGGGGGCCATTTTGTTCCTGGGCTTGGCGGCTCTGCTTATCTGGAAACTGCTGATCACCATCCACGACAGACGGGAGTTTGCCAAGTTTGAGGAAGAGCGAGCACATGCCAAGTGGGACACGGTCAGTGAATGTAGCATGAGGGTGGCATGCACGTGTAGATGCTCAAATGTGCTGTGTTTGAAAAATACTGTTCATGTGCTATTTTTCATTAGTAAGATAGAAATTGTGGTCAATGTTCATTTAGATTTAATTAATTAAAAAAGATACACTCAGGCAATGGTGCCACTACATCCCCTTTGGCACACACATACAGCAATGATCCGTAGTAGGCCTACCTCTGTTACGCTCGCTCACAAAAGGCCACACACAACGTCGCTCCTTCTTGTTTTTTTTCTGAAGATGTTTTTTATTATTTCTGTGGCATGCTGTTACTCCTAGCAGAACAAAAGGCAGCCAACGGAAGGGCTGGGTTTAAATAAGCTATTGCTAATTGGCCTTTTACTGGTAATAGGCGTCTTTGTTGCCTCACTAACACACACACACACACACACACACACACACACACACACACAAATCCCATGGGCCTGAAACTGCAACAAATCATGGTAGTTTCAAAGATGCTCGCTGACTAACGGAAGTGTAAACATAAGCAACACATTCAAGTTAAGACTCGTCTAAAATACAATATTACTCCCCAGAAAAGAATGGGTGTCATGCATAGGCAATGCAATGGAGTTTTAACTCTCTATTATGAGATTCTGAGGGAACTTTAAAGTTTTAAATTATTTTATGTCTATGCAACTCATCAAATGTCTTTTGTGTGTTTGACCGACAGGGACACAATCCTCTCTACAAAGGAGCCACATCTACCTTCACAAACATCACATACAGAGGGAAAGACTGATGCTACTGAACACGGATAAAGATATAAAAGTGGGAAATATTGGACTCATACAGTCATTTGTGGGAAGGCACCGAATCATGTGCAGGCCTCTACTGTCACAAGACAATAACTCATAATTATTTGTGTTTGTAAATATGTAAAAAAAAAATATTCTGAGGACACTTTTTTATCAGGGATTTGTCATAGATTCCCACTTATACTACACTGATAAATAAGATATTGTTTTGATGTTGTTTGAGGACAAAGATCTGTTGTGTTGTGCTCACCCCTACTCAGTACACAGTATCCAGTCATGTGTATAGTTTTATTTAATTTGCCCTGATATTTAGGTATCTAAGGAGCCCCCAAAATTCAACTGTATTTTCAATCAGTCTCCAATATTCTGGCTAACCAACACATTCTTTTTTTAAATATACCTTTGGTGGAATAACATTTTTAAATAAGTTTGTAGATGACTCAGAATATCCGTTTCAGATGCAGATAGAACGAGAACTATCCACATGACCACCTTGATAACACTGAGGCTTAGTGGGAAATTATATCGGGAAAAAAAGTGATGTGGGGGAACTAATTCTTGAAGTCATAGGAAGAACAAAAGAGCAGATAGTATAATGGCGAAAAGAAATTTCATTTCCTGATGACATTGACAGGATTTCCAGTTTGTGGCACTGTGGCAAGATAAACAGTTTTTAAATGGGGTCGTGTGACGTGCTGGAGATATGATATGTGGTTTAAAGTAAACTTTTCATTTACTGAAAACTGCCGCTGCTGTTTCTTGTGTGGACTCAATCTGGAGCTTTATTCTATAATGGATAATTAAATATATTAGATCTCAAGACATTTGATGCATATTAAGGATACTTTAGGGAGTATTATTCTTTAAAATATATATAATAAGGAAATGTATATAATATTTAAAATGGCCGATGCTTTGAAAAGTATCAGACTGACTTACTCCCACAGTTTTTTTTATTTTAACTGTTAAAAAATGTCTTGATCATTTAAGGCTGGGCATCCTAAAACAGTGGTTAGGTTTCTGGCAATATGCATTGGGTTCACAGTACAATATGCCCATATTCCATGTAAATTTTTTACTGCATTTTGAATGCACATCGGTAAACATGAAGGGCTAAAATAATGTATGCTTGAGCAGAAATTTGGGGGGGTTAATGGCAACAATGATTTTCAAATAAATGAAAGAAAATCTAATTACATAACTGGAATTTACTTAAAGGTGCAGTGTGTAATATGACATCATCAAGAAAGTTCTAAGAAGTTCTAGAATGCAACACTCCCTGGGTAACCCCAACCCTTTTGAATAATAACAGAAGCTATAGTGGCCTTCAAGGACAAGAACAATTCTAAATTTTAAACAATGCACCTGATGACATTCCAACTATGACACTTTCAAGATGGCGGCACTAGGCCTTGGTCCAAAATATGCAGAAATATGGACATATATGAGACCCTTTCTAAGGAAAAAAAAATTATTCAAAACTTTTTTTTCAGCTATTATGCACTAAATTAAATGTACTTATGGATATTATAATTACTTTCTACAAAATCTGCTAGGAAATAAAACCCAAAATTCTACACACATAGATGTTGAAAATGTCTTTAAAATCATTATATTCAGATAAATGAATTAACTATTATGATGCTTGCCTATCACTCTCACCCAAGTGCTCAGAGCTTGCTGCCTGTAGTGCTCTGCTTCCCTCTCCTGGTCGGAAAGTGTAGCTCACTCACTGCCTGGACCCTATGGCTCTTCTGAAAATGATATACCTGTACAAGACATAAACTATCTCAGATGGATTGTTATACCTAGAGAGGGTAAATATAAACAGGAATGGGCAACAAGCAGAACATTGGCAGACACATTGACGTTTCTGCAAAAATAACAGATTTCCAGTAGTGACATGTGAAGGACATGACCAAGACTTTAGCCAATTAGACTATTAATTTAGTTGCATAAAAGTAGCTTTTTAACTTTAATGTTAAACCTGCAGTGTGTAGAATTTTGGTTTTATTTCCTAGCAGATTTTGTAGAAAATAATTATAATATCCATAAGTACGTTTAATTTAGTGCATAATAGCTGAATTTTTTATTTTTATTTATTAGTTTTCCCCTTAGAAAGGGTCTCATATATGTCCATATTTCTGCATATTTTGGACCAAGGCCTAGTGCCGCCATCTTGAAAGTGTCATAGTTGGAATGTCATCAGGTGCATTGTTTAAAATTTAGAATTGTTCTTGTCCTTGAAGGCCACTGTAGCTTCTGTTATTATTCAAAAGGGTTGGGGTTACCCAGGGAGCGTTGCATTCTAGAACTTTGTAGAACTTTCTTGATGATGTCATATTACACACTGCACCTTTAAATGTTTTACATTTTGGTGTTGTCTTGTGTGCGTAAGCATGAAACTTATTGCTAAAAAAAAATTTAATCAAGGACTGTCTGCTTCCTCTTATTTGCTGTGATTTAGTTCTTGGAAATGTAAGCCGAGGGAAAATGATATTTAAAAATTAAATACTTTATAAGGTTACAAAATGCATGTTTAAGTAATCCATAGCTTATGATTTATGGGGATTTTTGGAATGCAATAATTGAAGCAGCGGTATCATATATTCTCTGATAGTCCATTGGCGTTAATTTATCATAAAAACCCCTCTGTGTTTGAACAGTGAGCAAAAAGGAATTCATGTTACAGATACAGCAAAAGCATGCATTATGTATGCCTATTACAGTATGAATCAAGCACTGCCTGTTTCAAATGTCAAAACACCCAGAGACCAACCAATCCTGTCCTGAAATAGCCCTGACCCCAGCTTTTCTGTGTGTCAATTACTAAACATGAAGCAACTTTCTTTAGGAACATTCAGCATCTAGGCCTACTGTATGTAGGCTAGCTAGATTATAATTTATGATGGGTTTGAAAGACAGAATATTTTATCTATCCAAATGGAAAGTTGCAAAAACAAAGTAGACTTACAGCAATAAGCTTAACACAGGCCTATATTGTGGCCCCACAAAACAATTGGATGAAGACCTAGTTGATAGGCTATTGCAGGCCACTTTGAAGTAGAAAATTCCCCCAAACAAATTAGAAATTTGTGAAATTACCAAATATTTACTGGTGAACAATGCACCTGGGATTTGGGGGCCCAGCTGCCTGGTAGTCTAGTGCTTTTGACTTCAGTATGCGTTGACCTGAGGAGCGTAGCCTACATTATCTGTTAAACAAGCGAATTGGAAGTATCACATAAAGCTGTCCCTGGAGCCCTGTGCGGCCTGGCTGCAGGGGGGTGATGATCTTTTATTAACAGTTTAAAGAATGGATTATAACAAGGTGGCTGAACTTCACCTCCAGGTGTAGATGCTGCGTCACTCGGGGATGACAATAGAGAAAAAGAGACCGAGTGAAGCAGAAATGTGAAAACACTTGAAAGGAGGCTTCAGAGCATTGACAGCTCCAGGTTTTCGCCCGTGCAGGGGCACCAAGACGGACGAGGAAACCCCGAGGATCAGGGCCTCCTGTACGGATGACACCAGCAGGAGCCCGCCGCACCGCTCCCGTGAGCTAGCATCGGCTAAGCTAACAAATGTCTTTCCCTGAATTTGACATAATTATAAATTGATAACTAGATTCATACAACTTTATTTGAAATATTCGAGACGTGGAGTTGCTATGAAGCTCGTTGTCAACCAGATGGAAGGACAACATCTAGTCTAGGACTGTGGAAAAAATATTTCTCCAGGTAATACTTTGGTTGCAGCCGACGCTCACATTAGCCTGCTGGCTAACTTTACGCTAGCTAGTTTAGGTAACTAAGTAGCCATAGCTGTTTAGCAACTAGTAACACCCTAACTGCTCATTACATCTGTCTAACTTCTACGGTTATTTCATGAACAATAGCGTGACGGTTCTTAAAATGTTCGAAAGGTTTTTATAAGCATAGTAGCATTTGCAAACCTTAACTAGCTAGTTAGCGTTAGCCAAGTCTGGCCGCAGTCAACAGCTTCTCGTCAGTCAATAACACTTTCATGAAGTCAGAACTTTAATAAAGTTAATTCTATGGTTTGTCATGAAAGTTGACACAAAGCTACATATTAATAGTATTATTATTGTTGTTTTTTTAGGCAGGCCCATGTAACATTTGCTTGGCCGGCATTGTTTTGATACGCTTGTTGAGGAAAATTATTCATGTTGGCTGCCTGGGGAAATCTGGGTAATATTGATTGCAATTAGTTTTTAAATTGTTTGGGTTTTTGAGTGACTATCATCACCACAAACAAACCTATGTACCATTAGATGATTCCATCCATTGCAAATTGATGGATACACGAGTTCTTAATGGGAAAAGGAAGTCTAGCCCTGCTTTTTCATATGGTTATGATGATAATAGATAGATAGAATTTTCTTTCATGCCAACAAAGCTCTTTTGAATTTGATTCATGTTTTGCTCCCTCTGCCTAATGTCTGACTTAAATAAGTAATGTAGTGTCAGTGGGGAGAATTGCCTCCCTCACCAGTAATGTCCAGATTCAGCAGCTCCACTTACTCATTCCCTTTGCTTCTATGATTTGTCATTGTTAAGAGATCCACTTTGCAAAGCATTCCCAGACCTTCATCTGAAAATAAAGGAATTCACACTCTGGACATTATTAGCTTACATATGCTCCAGAGTGTGATAGAATTGCCCCAACTCCCTCCCTCCCTCCTCTTTGTCATTGTTCAGCATCTTCAGCAATTTTCCCCTGCTTATCCAATTTGTTAAGTTAGCTATAAAAAAATACCATTATTAGGATTTTCATTATCCAATGAGGATTTTTTTTTATTCAAAAGTTTTTTTTCCAGCAAAGGCCAGTAAGCTAGCAAATACAGCTATCAAACAAAGTTTGCTTTGTGTCCATGGAAAAGTGTTACATTGGCTGACCAGACATATAGAAGTCATCCTTGTCTTGTGTGACAATAACTTAACCCATCTTGTCCACATAAGTTCCAATTTCATTCACCGTTTGTGTCTCTCTTTCTAGGCATGATGGAAGGACTTCACAGCCAGGCTATAAGCCTGGACCCACGCAGGCAGGAACTGCTTGAGGCTCGCTTCACTGGAGTTGGTGTGACCAAGGTAGGCGTCTCTTAATAGCTTAATAGTTGTTTTGTTTCTATCTGTCACTGCTGAAATACATTTGGAGATACAAAACAGCAGCTTGCAGTTTTCTCAGTTAATCCTTCATTTTGGAAAGCTTGGAAGTCTTCTCTATTTCAAGCATTGACTGATGCTCTGTGTTCAGGAGTTGTCCCCCCCCCCAGGTGAAATGATCCTATCTCCCCGAGCGAAAGCTAAAACAAGACAAGCTCTGTCTTGGCTGACATGGGAGCTAGCCAGCATCTCTTTGTTTCAGTGGAGACACTGAAATGGCACCGCAGCAGAAGCTTGCAGCATAGGCTGCATGCTGTGCTGCAACCCTGCTGTTGGATTGGGTATTACTGTGTGAGAAAATGGCAACCCCTGAGAAAGCAATCAGTATCGTCCATACTCCGGCTTGTAGTGTGCTTTGAGATGAATTGTCATGCCTTTTTCCCTGTGCTGTCAGAGTGTGAATTATTTAAGGCTGTCAGTCTGTTTTAATACAGTAAATGTTTTATTAAGGTACCATTCAAGACATTACTCTGAACATGTCCACGATACATGTTCAAAGAGAGAATAAGTAAAAATGTCTTGGCTGAATGTGTGACCTTGAGCAGCGTAGAGCCAGCAGGCCTTAAAGCATTAGCTTACTGCTTCAATTAGCCTGCTGTTTCTCCTTTGTCTCATCACACTGTGCAGGTGTTCGTGAATGGTTTGCATGACACAAACTGATTCTACCAATTGGATTTGAACTGAAGATTTGCAGATTAATCAGGAGTTTATTAAACTCTCACTGTAGTTTCTTGATTTTAGCATTTTCGCTTAGTGACAATAATTTTAGAGCCATACCTGTTAGATGCGTATGCTGGTATTTCTACCAAATGATATATAAGGAGTGGAGTATGTTAAAGTTGAATGCTAATTTGCCAAGTAATATCATTTGTCAGATTTGCGAGTTTACTTGCATTACAAAGTCAATAGACCTCAAAAGAGGCAACCTTCTTTGGTATATGAGTACGCCGTCCACATTTATCAATAGAACAGCATATGTGCATGTGACATGATTAATCAATCACGGTTATTGTGTGTGTGTGTGTGTGGTTTACCAGAGTGCAGCCAACAGTGAATCATCCAACCAGTCTCTGTGCAGCGCGGGATCACTCAGCGACAAGGAACTGGAGGTGGGTTTGGGAAAGAGTCAGTTCAATTGTGACCAAGTCAATGTGACTTCATCATCAGGTCCTTTGACCTTGTGTTCACTTCCTGACTTTCTGTACTTTAACTAGTGATTGTTTAGGATTTGGCCTCAAGTATTTTGTATACAGTGGTGCATGCTAACATAATGGTGAAGTGGCCGAGATTCCAACCCAGAACCTTCTTTCCGGGAGACGACAGTGCAAGGCAAAGAGTCAAAGAAATCAAAATTCTGCTTGGCAAATATTGCCTTTTTTAGATTTGTCAGTTTAGTTTTTTCGCCATTATATTCTAGTGGTTTTCGGAATAAACTTAGTGAAGTAAACATTTTAATCCAAGCTGTTTTTCTTTTCTGCTCATGTCAGACACCAGAGAAGAAAGTCAATGACCAGAAAAGAAGAAAGAGAAAAGTAGACATCCACGACAGCAACAGCCAGGGTGAGTGGTACCTACGGATACAGTTCCTAATGATCAGAAATTGTTCACTTCTCTATTGGCTCTAAATAGTAATCGGTGAACATTTTCAATAATGTAGTTGGAATGCAATTATGCATATTAAAATTGCATT
Organism: Ammodytes marinus; assembly: GCF_949987685.1. NCBI lineage: Eukaryota > Metazoa > Chordata > Actinopteri > Uranoscopiformes > Ammodytidae > Ammodytes > Ammodytes marinus. The sequence continues at coordinate 9,826,957 of NC_137224.1, read as the reverse complement.
TGTGGTCAGCCATTCTCATGCATCAATAAATGCATATGCTTAGGAACACTGTATACGATTGTATGAATTTGTTACTTCTTCTTATACATGTCCTTGTTTTGTAGGAAAAGGAAGAGGGCACAAGATAAGTGATTATTTTGAGGTGAGTACAAACTAAATTGACATGATATGTATTAGTCCTGGGTAATGAGTTTTGAATTGTCTCCTTGCTCTGCATTGTTTCAAACAACTCCACACGCACTTTTTTGTGATGTCTTCTCACCCTCATATTCCGATTGTGCCAGTATGGTCCTTCATCAAATTCTTCCTAAATAACAACTCTTACTTTCTATCTTTCTATTTTTCTGTCTTGTGTCTTTTACACTCTTGTCCACTGCCCTGTGGCCAGTTTGCTGGTAGCAGCGGCTCTGGCACCAGTCCTGCCCGGGGCTTCCCTGTGCTGGTGCGCTCCTCTCCACAGAATTCACTATCTAACCTTCTGGTGAGCACCAGCATCCACCTCCATAGCCCTCTCCCTTGCTTTGGCTCGCTCACCTTGGTTGATCAACTGTTGGTTTTAGCAGCTGTTTAGGATTATATTCATAAATTGGTTATATGGATCTTTTCTTATTTTCTCTTAGATTTGGGTTCCTGGTTATTGGAACGGGTTTAAGAGGCATGTTACCAAAATTCTAATCCATTTCTACAATATATACATGACTGGATCAGTAGTGCCAATTGATTCCTTTACCCATTGAGTTTCCAAGATTCAGTTATTGAAATGTTTCTTTTTAGTTAATGGAAAATGAAAACAAGCTCTGACAGTGACAACATTTCTGATTGTGTGGGTTAGTTGTGACAGAACAAGTGAGTCTGTGGCATTTATAACCGGGAAGGATCAGGGTAGGACAAACCCCGACCTTTGGCAAGAGAAACCGTAGCTAATGTTAAAGTTTTCACAGCTGGTTATGTTTTCAAATGTTGCATTGGTTGCAGGTTTATTACAAAGTAAAGCAAGGAGCAGTTCAGGAGAACCATGCGTACATTATGTGAAATTGGTGCCTGCACTTTTAGTGACTGTTGATTGCATTTGTCTATTATCACCAAATACTGAAACTTCTAATTAAAAATGTCTTCACCTACCGTTTTCATTCATTCTATGTTGAGATATCGTCTTTCCTCATCACAATTAACAGCTACAGTATGTAAAGAGCTTCTTACAATAATAGGGCTCTAAATTAAAAGGTTATGATTGATCGGTGACTTCTAGCGTCCCATACGAAAAGGACTATATACAAAATATGTGGGAGATTGATAGGGTTGTTGAGGATTAACTTTGACTACAGGATAAGACAGAATCTAAGACATGATTCATTGAATACGGCTTTCATATTGTGCTTTCTAGTCCAAACTCTCTTCTGAGCAACGCTGTCACGCATTTCACTACTTAATACAGTTTTTTTACCACTTTTGTTTCTGCCATAATAAATAGACATCATGGGGTTTTTAGGTAGCCTACCAGCTGTATGCATTGTTTTCAATAAGTGTTATATTACTGGCTAAGAGCAGGGATGAATTTGGTTGTACAGGGATATTTATCCCAGAAATACAATTTCAGGTCAACGTGCTAACAACATATGCTCATCAAAAGTGAGACATGTAACAGCACTTTATAATTACCTGCCCTTTCCTAATCATTTTAGTCTCATAAAGCAATGTCATTCTTTTCTTATCCAATGTTACTGGAATGATACCTATTGTAAGCAGTTTGATCATTTATCATTAATGGACAGTAAAATACCTTTTGAGAATAGAATCACTTAAATAATGATAGAAGAGAAAGTTTCTTTATCCAACTTCAATGTATTGGAATGGACAAGTTAGCATTAGTTAATATAGAAATGTGTGTTTGTTTACAAATACAAATCTCTCTATTCCTTTGTTCTTTTCTTCTCCCTCATGCTGTCTGTACCACATTGCTGTCATATTTGACCCTGTTGTCTTTTTCTGTCTCTCTCTATTATGCAGTTTCAGCAAGGCAGTCCTTCCTCCACAGGCTCAGTCCACACAGACTCTTCATCCTGCAGCTCCGTTAAGGCAGCACCGACACACAGCTGCTCACACAAGTCCATCCAGGTATTTATTTAATTGTTTTGGTTATTTTGTCCTATTCATTTATCTGAGTGAAAAGTGGATTTATTTCACTAATTGCGTCTTCCTTAGAAAAAGTGCCATGTCAGAGGCCATTATTTGACTTCGAAAACACAAGTTCACACCTTGTTTTGCTAGACAAAAAAATGACACCAATTTTCAAGATGTGTATGCTAGAGTTAAAGGTCAATCTTTGAAAGGTCCTCCCACCATCACTGCAGTCATTCTGACACAATACTTTCAACGCACGACAAGCTATCCTCGCAAATTATATTAATGAGCCTAATTAAAGGTCAACATTTAGGATTTAAGTCTAATATTCAAGACACTGAGGGGGTGTCTGCATCATTTGAGTTCGCCAAGGTGTTAACGGTCTTGTTGTTGTTGTCTCTGCCCTCAGTCAGAACTGACGCTACTGAAACTGACAGCGCTGGAGAAAGACAAGAACTCTGACCTGGAGAAGAAGGAGGGGAGGATAGACGATCTGCTGAGGGTAAGATAAGAAAATATTAATAATCACTTCACAATCTAGATAGATGTGCTACCTCTTTCCACAACAAACCCAGTAATAAACCTGCACCAGTATGGTTTCATCATGAATGTTGTCTCGTTCATTTACATTTGGTGTAAATGTCAGCAGATAATTGTTGCATTGTGTCAGTCCAAGAACAAAAAACGATTTGAGTTCTTGATGTTATCTGGATAAGATGTCAGCGTGATGATGTTTTTTTTGTTTTGTTTTTGCAGGCCAACTGTGACTTGAGGCGTCAGGTAGATGAGCAGCAGAAGGTACTGGAGCGCTACAAGGAGCGTCTTAACAAGTGTGTGACCATGAGCAAGAAGCTCCTCGTAGAGAAGGTGGGTGAACACATGCATTTGCACAAAGATTTTTGCTTGAGAGAGACAGCTTATTTTACCTTGTTCAAGCAATTGCACATTTGATTCCAACAATGTGAAAACCAAAACAACTGCTCCTTTTAGAATTGATAGATCTGAGCACTTCATAGTGATTATTATGGCAACAGCAATTTTCTGTTACAAACCTCTTAGTAAAGAAGTTGTGTGTTTCCCATGAACAATTTTTAATTCATGTCTTTGGTTGTAGTCAAAGCAGGAGAAGAGGGCTTGCAGGGACAAGAGCATGCAGGACCGTCTGCGTCTGGGTCACTTCACTACCGTACGGCACGGAGCCTCCTTCACCGAGCAGTGGACAGATGGATACGCCTTCCAGAACCTCATCAAGTCAGCATGCAAATAATCTATAAACCTTTTTTTCCCACTCCATTCTGCTTACAGGAATGTTGACGCTAGATTGTTCTTGCATGTTTCAGGCAGCAAGGGCGAATAAACTCCCAGCGGGAAGACATAGAGAGGCAGAGGAAGCTGCTAGGGAAGAGGAAACCTCCCTCCATGGCCCAGACGCCTCCGCCCTGCTTCGAACAGAATAAACGAAAGAGCAGGAGCAACGGCCAGGAGAACGAAGCGTAAGTGCACAAGCATGGCCTAATGGACCTTACACAGTAGATGTGATGGTAGATTTTTGTCCTGCTATTTGTACTATAGCTTGTTTTATTATTTAGTGCTTAAAACAATTATTATAAAAGACATGCTGATAGATAATAAATAGTATGTGATGATTGAGACATTTGAAGCTTTATTTAAACAGTAGAATCTCAAGTTGACCCAGAACCCCCCCCCCCCCCAAAAAAAAAAATCTTCTCATATTGAGTTGCACAATATGCACTTCTATGGACCTATCTGTAATAACCCTTTCATAATGAGGCTCTCTGTTACTTTGTTTCTGTCTATTTACATTCAATATGAATTAAGTGTATAGCATATTTCCCCCTTCCTCAAGCAACAACCTGTTGTCATTTTTTCCTCATACAGGCTGTCACTGGCAGAATATCATGAGCAGGAGGAGATTTTCAAACTTCGAATCGGTCATCTAAAGAAGGTACCAGTTCATTACATGAAGGAGTTTGTTTCTATGTATGTGTTGTTTTGGTACCAGTTACTGCTTAGTGACCTATTACTACAGTTAATTGTTCCTGCGGTATGTGATAGAATTGTGTGGTTGCTGTGCAGGAAGAAGCAGAGATCCAGGGAGAGCTGGAGCATTTGGAGCGAGTAAGAAACGTGCACATTCGGGAGCTGAAGAGAATCCATAATGAGGACAACTCGCAGTAAGTGTCATCTCTGTGCATATTGCACCATGTACTGTACTTTAACTTAAAAAATTGTTTGAAAAATCCAAATATTTAAAAAAAGTTATCCTCTGTAGATTTAAGGACCACCCCATGCTGAATGACCGATATCTACTACTACATTTACTTGGAAGAGGTGGCTTTAGTGAAGTATTCAAGGTAAGAATGTGCCATTTTAGTTGTCCTCCATTCTTTATGCTCACCCGTTTTAATAAGAACATTAAAGATTATAATCTTATTATGTTTTTCTTTTACAGGCTTTTGATGTGACAGAGCAAAGGTATGTGGCCATTAAAATCCATCAACTCAACAAGAACTGGAGGGAGGAGAAGAAGCAAAACTACCACAAGTGAGTGAACCTTTGTTCACTGCATTTGCTCTTTTTGATCAATAATATCATTTTACACGGGCAACCTTTTTAAGATTAAGACTTTTAACCTTGAGATGTTTTTTTTTAAGTCACTCAACTTTTCATTTCTTCCCAGACACGCCTGTAGAGAGTACAGAATCCACAAAGAACTTGACCACACGAGAATAGTCAAACTCTACGACTATTTTTCACTCGAAACAGACTCGTAAGTGAATCCTCAGGTGTGAGGTGTCAATAAATGTGTAGGCCTATAGATGTGAATATATGTGCTACAATTAAGTGCTAAACATAGTGTAGTGCTAAAAGGCAGCCAAAAGTTGTTTAAAGTGGCTATAATTGCGATATTTTTTAATCTAATGGCAATGTGAATACGTTGTGACAATTTGAAAGTGGTCGCTAGTTTCGTGGTGAACCTACAGAGAATTATCACCTGAACCTGCAGTTATTTTTACTGGAAAATTTCCAAACAACCTGTTGTATCACCTCTGGCAGGTTCTGCACAGTGCTGGAGTACTGCGAAGGCAACGATCTGGACTTCTACTTGAAGCAAAATAAGCTAATGCCTGAGAAGGAGGGCCGCTCTATTGTCATGCAGATTGTCAACGCCCTCAGGTACCTCAACCAGATTCGCCCACCCGTCATCCACTACGACCTCAAACCAGGTATTCACACTGTTTTAGTTTGTCACTTTGTCCTCATTCTAATTCAGAAAAAAACAATGCTGCTTACAGACATCTTGTGGTACTGTTCTGATTGTAGGAAACATCCTGTTGGTTAACGGCACAGCTTGTGGAGAGATTAAGATCACTGACTTTGGCCTGTCAAAGATTATGGATGATGACAGCTACAGCTCCGCAGATGGCATGGAGCTGACTTCACAAGGAGCGGGGACCTACTGGTACATAGAGACATTTCACAGCATTTAGTAACCAAGCAACAAATGGGGCTTTACGACAGGCGCAGTCTTTTTTTAGGGAAATATTGTTTACTAATTCCACTTCTGCTCTTCATTCAAAAGATTGTTCAAAGGGTGCAATGCTAAGAGAAAGCATAGAGAGAGAACCTGTTTAAATCCCATGTTGTGACTGTTTGCCTCACAGGTACCTGCCTCCCGAGTGCTTTGTGGTGGGCAAGGAGCCCCCTAAAATATCCAACAAGGTGGATGTTTGGTCAGTTGGGGTCATCTTCTACCAGTGCTTATATGGACGAAAGGTAACCTGCATTCTTGAACAGGGATTTTGTTGCCAGATTCTCTTTCATCAATGTGATAAATGAATTATAGCTCTCGGTCAACCGTCTCCCTTTTTTCCCTCCATCCAGCCGTTCGGTCATAACCAGTCGCAGCAGGATATCCTTCAAGAGAACACCATATTAAAAGCCACTGAGGTGCAGTTTCCCCCCAAACCTGTGGTCACCACAGAAGCAAAGGTGTGCAAGTCTTTTCTGTTCATCAGCTATCAAATTAAAGCACTGTTCCCATCAATCTGTGTCACTTAAAGCTCCCATATTATACACTTTTCGGTACTATTATACACCATATTATATGGTCTTAGTGGTCCCTAATATGTTTTTCTTTAATTGTTTGCTGAAAAAAACTTTCAGATAATTTATTGTACTATGCTGATGTTCAGCTAATCTCACAATGGCCTATTTTTAAAAAAGAGCTGCAGCTCCCCTCGTAAATATACAATCTTTGAGCTGCCCCCGCCCCCTGTCCGGAAGCGAAGCCAGATACGCCTCGCCCTCTGTCTGTCAGGGCCGTGGACCAATAAGAAATAGGGGTGTGGAATGCAAAGTGGAAGCTTCTGGCTTTACAGTTTGTGAGGTCAGAAAAGGGGAAAATTCGGACTGGAGTATATTGGGGGGGAGGGGTGGGGGTTTCAGAAAGGGGGAGAGTGAGAACAGGAGAGATTGTTATTTTTTTTTATATTTTGGCAGTCTCTAGGCACACCGTGGACCCATGGATATGTTAGAACACATTTAAAAAGTGCATTTAGCATAATATGTGACCTTTAAGTCAGTGTCTTGCTGAGTTTTAAGGCCACATGAAATAACATCTGTATTCCTAAATGTGATATAATTGCTACTTTAAACAGGAAGGGATCCCTCTTGACTTTAAACGTATTGGATGCTTATTAAGGCTTGTTTAGTAGAAGGTGACTAGGAGTCATTCAGATTTAGATTTGCAGCCTTTTCTAAAGAGTCCCTCTTTCCTTTCTTAGGCCTTCATTCGACGTTGCCTGGCTTATCACAAGGAGGACCGTGTGGACGTGCTGCAGTTGGCCAGTGACACCTTCCTAATGCCACCTATTCGAAAAGCCGTGGGCAGCAGCACACCTCTGGCCCCTCCTCTTCCCTCCACCTCCACCAGTGCCTCCGACTGAAGCTAGCTGAAAGGAACTGGAATAAAACCCGAGTGGGGGAAAAAAAAAAAAGCCACGGGAGGACGTTACACACACATGATGAAAGCCATCCTTTTGCTCTTTTGATTGTGAGAGAGCAGAGAGCATGATTAGAAAAGGGATAATTAATGTGTGAATGAAACCAAAACGATGAATGACTTGGTGGTGATGTGTTAGTAAGCGTTTCCACCACTGTCATCCAAGTGGTAACAATGAAGGGCCAATCTCTGGCTATGGGCTCTGTAGAACCCAAAGATTTGCCCAAATGCATGCACTAACACAAAAAACTTTGGCTCATTTCAAGGGGCTTCTTTACATGAATAATAGTAAAAGCACCTGGAAAAAAAATTGCACAATTGACAGGCATGAAGGATGCCATCGTTGGAAGATCTGCCTGAACTTTGCTGAAGGTTTTAAAGAAGCAGCAGCATTAATGACATTTCATTATATTCTGCTTAAGACCCATCATCTATGACATTATTTGGTCACTTTAAAATACATATCCCTGTAGGTTTGAACCTGGGACTTTTAGGAAGGGCTCCAATGAGTTATAAGGACTGACTGATGACCAAAGTGCAAGGCCTGCCTTGTTGACATGGCAAATATTCAAGAATATGACGATGCAGAAGAGGATTGATTCTGGAAAGAGTTACTGATTTTAATCTATTTTAAAAGATTTTACAGGATAACTGGAAGTCGGCTTATTCTTTTAATTAAGTCCATATTTTTCCAAGAAATGTACCCCCTTTAATGTTTGTGTTAACCTTATAGGGGGGGCTGACTATGAGTGCGTGTTGTGATGATAGATGAAATTAACCAGACATAATTAAGAAACCATTAAAAACATTTGGTAAAATGTGGTATCATACTTGAGTTGGGAAAGGTCAGTTGGCAAATACGCTTTAAAAACACAAAATAATCCATTTAGTCTTATTAGTAAATCTTCTCCACACAAATCATTTTTTTCACAGCATGTTTATTAACTCATATCCCACCATTAAAAGTCTCCATCATATCTACAACAGACAAATTAACGTGGTGGTGCAGCAGAGTATAATCACAAAGAAGCTGTATCGGTGAAGCTCTAAACATAACTGTTAACCTGCAATGTATGTAAGTGACAAATGTAATTACTTCATTCAAGGTTAATGAAATACTGACACACTAATGTGGAATACAAAACGGTGTTTTATCTATTACAATTCCTTCCTTGACCATAATTATCACATCATACTCTTACAGCTTAATTGGGATATTAATTAAAAAGAGTTGCACAGTGAGTCAAGGGTTGTGCTGTAATGGGGGTGGAGGAATATCTCAAATTTGAAGTGGTTAGATCTGAATTGGGTTAAGATTTCTTTTAAATTACATTCTAGTCTGATATGTTCAATTCACACTCAGCTTTTTCTGAGAAAAGACAGATAATAACTATTGAAGCAAACAATAAAATAAAAGACAAGCAGTTTTTATACTAACATATTGCTACCCTGCTTTGTTTAAGGGACATGACTACAACCTGTGCCAGTCTTTGATGTTCCCACAGTGCGCTCACTATTCATAATCTTCACTTCCCAGCACAAAGATACAAGCTGTCCCCTCTTTGTAGAGAACACAAACAATCTGGACTGAAGATCTAGATATTGCTCAATGTTTGTTATCTTATACTGAAAAGACTTGTGAAAAGGTGCAGGTATGAACCATTTCTTTTTCTTTGGCCAAGTGAGATTCCCACTCAAATCTACTCATCAGAGGGGCCTTTGTCCGGCACGTTTATCTGTTGTAGAACTGTGAGGTTACCCATGCCAGTCCCCACTTCAGGTTAGTGAGCATAAACTTGAGTGCCTTGGTCCACTGCTCTTCAGAGTTAAATTGGGTTTTGATGGAGTAGGAGCCTCCGCTGCCACCTGTGTCCTCGATCTTGCCCTTCTCCACATCCATCCTGAAAATCGATTAAAAATAAACAATATAGTTCATTGAGCACAATACAATTGTGGCAGAGAGCAATATAAATATTTTTTCCAGAGGGTTCCTAGCCTGGAAATCCAGACCCTGATTTCAGGCGCAGCAAATTTAATTTGCCAGCGCCTAGTGGCAGGTCTGGGAATGCCAGGCTAGAGGGTTCCTACATTTCTGAGGCTTTTGCAGGTTGCAGTGTCAATTTCTTAGTTGGACCACAGAGTTAGGCTGTGCAGTCGAGCACAGTGAGCCTTTTAAAGTTGTAATCCGTAGAATAACCATCTATTCAATTGTCTGTTAAGTTCACATCTATCAAATAGTGACTTAAAATAATGGTGATTGAGCATATGACCCACTGATGAAAGGGCCTGTATTTGCTGATTTGCACAGTAATACTATCTGACCTAATCTACTATCATATCTACATTCCAGTACATCTGTACGTTGTATTCATTTTGTTTTTATAAAGACATGGTCCTAGGTCCCACAATTTATGAAAAAGGTTGTGTTGGAAGTTCCCTATTTCCGTGTTCAATCGAACACAGCAGGCATGCCTGGGCGAATGTTGTCCCTTCCGAGTGCCAATGCTGTAGCGATACAGACTCTCTGCCTGTACTTCTCATAACTTCTGGGTCACAATGTTGGATCAGAACACAGAGAAAGTGTTGTGCAGTTAAGAACTGACAATCTACTGACTTCATTCAGTCAACTATGTTTTTGAAAGAAAGTCTTGTCCAGAAGCACCTGCAGTTACATTTACAACAGCTAGAAGCAACAGCTTAACTCAAATACAACGGATTCAACTTTTAAGGCGAGTTACAAAAGAAAGTGTGTTAGTAAATGTTATTCTGGAGGCCATGCTTTAATAATTCAATAGGTCGTATAGCCAAAGTTCTCCCAAATGTCCCTTATTTGCCTCAATAGAACCATCAGAGTAGACAAATCTCCAGCCCCTATAGAATAAATTAAGAGATAATGGTCTAGAAGTTGCATTCAAACTTCATGAATATTTACAGCTTCATGGCAAATGGCTGCAACGATGCCACCCGGGGTTAATGAGCATGAATACGAAAATGTTGACATGGATTGCTGGTGTGCAGGTATCTGACCTGTACGGGAGGCAGAAGCCTGTGTCTCCTTTTTCCACCTCCTCTTTGAACTGCTGCACACAGTCCAGAAAGGCCACCATGGCGTGGTCGAATTTGTTGTCCCAGAAGAACCTCAGGCCACCGGAGCAGTACAGAGGAAGTTCCTGGATGAGCACAGGAGACAGAAAAAAAAGAGCATAGGATTGGAGTCTGAAGGATGTGTTTAAATGCTAATGGGCGAGCCGGGCTTAAGGACACTGTGTGCGTTACCTTAGACTTGTCTGTCAGCGATTCTAAATATGAGTGGTTTCCATATGGGACAAGACGATACCTGAAGAGAGAAGAAGAAGAGGTGTCGTTAGAGTTTATTTTTATGTCGGCTTGTGGAATAACATAAAACATAACGGGGGGGAAAAAGTACAAAACGTTCGCAATGACAATTCAAAGATGCATATATTGAGGGAAAATATAATGTCAAACGTGTGTTTGTTTTGAGTGTGCACCTCTGGAAGCGCAGCCCCATCTTGTTGGCCAGAGCGTGCAGCAGCAGCACCGTCTGCCCCCACGCCGCGTTGATCTCGTTCCACTCCACGGGCACACTGGGTAATCGGCCCAGGCGGAAATTGTTGATGGTGCCAAACTGGCCGCTGTGCCTGGACGGAAGCAGAAACAAACCATTCTATAGATTCTCTTTTAGTCCCGGAAGCCTATATATCATATTTTGGTAAGTCAGAAAAATGAAGCATTTATCCTTAGTGTGTGTGTGTGTGTGTGTGTGTGTGTGTGTGTGTTTGTGTGAGAGAGAGAGTGACTGAGTGAGAGAGTGTGTTTGAGTGTGTCCGTGCGTGGGTCTCCCTGCGTGTGTGTGTGTGTGTGTGTGTGTCTGTACCAGATGTGAAACGTGGCATTGAAGACGTTAGTCTTTTTCAGGCGATCCAGCTGAATCTGGCAGTAACGCATCTGGTTGTCGACGCTCTTCAGCTCATCATCCAGCTCCAGCTGCTGCCGTTTAAACTCGCTGTACTCCTTCTGGTACCTTTTAAGCACAAAGTGGTAAAAAATAGACCCAAAAAACACTTAAGCTACTGTATCGTTTAGTATGAAGCACTTGTCACCTGTTCACACACACACACACACACACACACACACACACACACACACACACAACACACTCACTGTAGCTCCTCTGTGTCTAGCTGCAGAGAGTGTGTCCTGCTCTGGGCCAGGTCCTGGGCCACGGCAGCCCTCTGATCCTCCACAGACTCCAGCTCCTGGACCAGAGACTCCTCCTCCTCCTTCAGCTGCTGCAGCTCAGCCAGCAGCGTCTCCTCTCCCTCCACCTGCAGCTGGGACAGCAGCTCCAGACACTGCCTGAACAAATATGTCAACATCAACATGCAGTTAAAAAGGTGGAGTTTTTCTTTGTCTTATTGTTTGTCAAATTCTGTGAATATCTCCTCACAATCCGCTACCTGTCCATACTGTGTGTGCAGTAGGAAGCCCACCGTAGCTAGTAACGTGCACGTTTAAAGAGCCTAGGCAGTGTGTTAACACCAGATTTTTTTTCACAGCACACACAGTCCGTACAGGTAGCAGATCGTGATGAGATAATTCACTGATTTAAAAATAAATAAAAACTGTAACAAAAAGTATTCTCCAGAATCCCCCGACTCCACCTTAAATGATGCTAATTACACAAACCGCACATAAGTAGACATTTAAAATCAGCAAGTTTGTAGCAGGTGACACCAACAGCATTTTCCATCTCTTGAAAAAGTCTCTCTTAATTGAATTCAAGCTAACTCACTTGTAATTCTGGCATTCGTTCTCTGTGATGTTGAGCTGCGTGTCCAGGTGGTCCAGCAGGGTGTCAGTACATTCCTCACACAGCGGATGGTCCACATCCGTCTGGCCCGACATGATGTCAAACAGGTCGCTGGTCACCTGGGTCGCATCGGATCAGAGAGAAAATTGTCAGTCGATATGGTAACATCACTAACAAACTGTCTTGATAAGGACATGGTGTCCCTGGGTTTTAAGTTCAGCCTAAGTTGATAATCAGAGTTAACCGACATATAGGTGACCTTACCTTCAGCCTACGACTAAGATTTTCCATGGTGCCTCCATCAGACGCTTCTCCAATCAGTGTGAAGCTGTTGGCGCTCTCTGTGGACATCATCCTGCAGAACAAGACTCAACAGCTCAGTCAACTTTGTAGGATGTGTTGCATTTTTGCAAGTCCATCTCCAACCTCATTTGACAAAGGAACATTTCATAATAACCAAAAGATAGTCAACAAACGTATTGCATACAGTTTTCAGTTTAACCAACTGTATGAAGCCTTAAGCGCTCACCGTGCTGGGGGGATGTATTTTCTTGCCACTCCATCCTGCTTGTTTTCTACAAAGGTCTCCTGGAACAAAAAAAATCCAATTCTGTGACTCAAATGCGTTTGCTTGCTTGCCAAGACTGTAAACTGTAATGTAAACAAAGGGTATGTAAACAAAGGGGCCCACAGTAGTTAGCCACATGCCCACTTACAGGGCCAAGGGTATTTATTAACACACACACACACACACACACACACACAGTATGTACAGGTAGCGCAACGTAAAGAGATATTCACTGATTTTGACAAAAAGCTTTTGACATTGTGTTACTTATAAATAGTTATATAAGTATGAGTGGTAAATTTCATATAACTGTCTTAAAGTCCCAAATGTAAACATGCCATAATAAAACTAATCAGTTTCAAATCTATGTTTTCTGCTGTACCGACCTCTGGTACTGTCCCCTCGTCAGTGCTGTCAGCCTGTTTGCTGGGGGTCACTGTGACCAACGGAGCTGAAGAGGGGAGAGAGGGATAGGGATGAAGAGTAATTACATGACAGATTGAGAGCGCAAACACATTACCATACAAACTTCACGTACATTTCCCAGTACCAATGATTGATTACCATCGCTATAACGTACCAATAAGTTCCTGAATTGTGACCCGGTCGAGCACATTGAAGGAAGTGTCCAGCTTGAGCGGCTGACAGCACCGCTGACACACAAAGCTGACCTGCATGGTCGTGCTCGACGACTTGGAGCCCTCCATTACTAGCGAAGAGAAGACAAGTCAAGAAACGAAAAAGCACACTGGAAAGAGCGAAAATGTTAAAGTGGGATAGTCTGGAAGTCAACGTTACATATATATATATTTTTTATATACTATCTATGATATATAGCTTGCTAGGCTAGCTAGATAGCTGCTAGACTGGCTAACATTAGCCTCGCAGCTAAATTGACCGTAACAAACGCCGACGTTGTATAAGGTTAAGATGGACTCACTGCCGTTTGTGAAAAAGGAAAACTATCACATAATAATCCTTACCTGCACGCGTCGTCAAAAAGAAATCACTTTTAAATTGGATTCAGCATGACTGTTACATTTTGCACCTCGGGACTTCTTTTTCCACTTCCGTATTGTTGTTTACGTCGGATGTGACGTCAGATTCCAGTGCGAACGAGTCACGTGATAGAAATACCCATTTTCACATTTTTGTCACCCTCCCGTCCGGTAGGCGGCGCTGCAACATTAAATGCAAACCCGCGCAGAACAAACGTAGAAGAAGACGATAGTTGCGGGAAAACCGAAGCGGATGGTTCCTGTGTTGATAATCCAAACTGTTAGAATACAGGGTAAGTTTGGAAATGTTCCCTCTTTTAACAATTAGCCAGTGGCTTTTCGGAAAGTATGACCCACTGGTTGAGTGAGTCACATATTGGTGTGGCGACCAATTTCCGTCGATTGTCAGAAAGTCTTGAGTGCTGCTGGTTTTAAGTTGTGTAACCTCCCGTCATAATAAACCATAGCAGCTAGCAAGCGGAAGCCTAATGTTTAACTGTCAGTTTATCAAGCTGACACTGATCATTAACGGTACTTAAACAAAAAAGTTATGTCAATTTGAGTTAATATAGGTAAAGTCTGATGCATCATCACATGTTTACTGTTTATAACGTTAAAATGCCACTTCACTAACCAGTGTGCCTCAAAATTATTCTCAGTAGACAGACATGTAATGTGTTATCACAGGAACACTTTATTAATAATACATTTATATACAGTATATATTTAAAATACACACATAACATATACACCATTGCCAGTAGGTATAGAGACAGTGCATAACGCGTCATAATCTGAGGCCACGCCCATCGTGGGGGAAAACAATTCACAGCGCTCCGTTCACTTTCTATTGAATGACACTCGTATTCGGCAAACAAACTTAATAAAAACGTAATACGACATGCCTTTCACAAATACACGTTACATACTCTAAAGCCACGACTCTTGTCTGTCTATACGAGCTGTTTTTGTGAAAATTGATTGAGTAATTTTCCATATCGAGACAAAACTCTTAACTAATGTATGCTTTATGCTAGGCTAATGTTAGCCTTCTGCTGTAGGCTAGCCAGGTCGGACGGGAAAAAACACCTCAATATCTAAAATTACTCAATCATTTTTCACAAAAACAGCTCGTATGGACAGACAAGAGTCGTGGCTTTAAAGAAAGTAACGTGTTTTTGTTAAATGGATGTTTGAATAAGTTTTAATTACGTGTGTTTGCAGAAGACGGGTCTCCTTCAATACAAAGTGAACGTAACGGTGTTCAACGGTTTCCCCCACGATGGGTCCGACCGGACAAAAACACCTCAATATTGAAAATTACTCAATTATTTTTCACAAAAACAGCTCGTATAGACAGACAAGAGTCGTGGCTTTAAAGAAAGTAACGTTTTTTCGTTAAATGGATGTTTGATTAAGTTTTAATTAAGTTTGTTTGCAGAAGACAGGTCTCCTTCAATACAAAGTGAACGGAACGCTGTTCAATGTTTTCCCCCACGATGGGCGTGGCCATGGGCGTGGCCTATTTCATGCACTGTCTCTATGTTCCATACCTGAATACTGAAGTTAGTTGTTTGCTAGTTACCTTAGTAACAGCCATTTACATAACACATTTTTGCTGGCTACCTGGATAACAATGCAGTCTGTTTGTACAGTAATATGAGCAAAGTACAGGCAGTCTTAACTTTACTACAGCCGGGCATCACAGACCGAATGAGACTGAGTCGTTCATCATTCAGTCAACAATAGGACATTTTAAAGTAATGCAAGTAGTCATATAACCATGACAAATAGTCCATCATCCAATATTTATTTTAATATCTGTGTTAATCTCCTTGTCCAGTTGATGCCAATTAAAGTGGAACAGGCAATTGGTTAATTTAGAAAATGTTGCACATCACAATTCGCTTTAAACATGCACTGTATTGCCCAACACAACTTTTTAATTCATTTCACAACATGTAGTTAAAACTGCAATTAACATTCAAGGTGAATGCACTGAATATTTTCTATGTTAATACATATTGTCTCCATGCTGCTACTTTTGATTGTGTTTCCCATAATTGCAGTTAAATGGTTTTGAAAGATGTGTTTTAATGTTTACAGCCTCTGTATGTACTCTTATTTCTTTTGTAGCTTTTTGAAAATCACCATGAAAACCCCAAAGGCAACCGAGGTCAAAAAGGGGATTTCAGTCCTTTGGGAGACTCTGCAATGTCCCATATGGTGAGTGTCATTCTGACTAAAGTTATAGAAAATCAAATAAATATAAAGTGCGTCTGTCTGTCACTTGTTCGCTTACTTCGTACTTTCTTCCATGTATAGCTTGGATCTAATGACTTCCCCTGTATCTACCAAGTGTGACCATCAGTTTTGCAAGTAAGAAATGTTTGATCACTCCTCATTTTGTTAAATAAACAGTTTTATTAATATTTTTTACATGCACTGCCACTGACAAACAAAGTTTCTTTTTCTTTTTCACTAGATTTTGTATGTCAAAGCTTTTAGACAACACCAAGCAAAACAGGGCTAACTGTCCAGTATGTAAAGCTAAGATCACCAAAAGGTATGAAGAGTTCAATAAGATCACTGTTACATTATAATAACAATATTATAAACCTGTACTTTTATTAAAATGTTTTTTTTTTTAAACTTAAACAGGAGCTTGCAAGAGAGCCCTGGGTTTCAGAGACTTGTATCAGGATTGCAGGACATGATACAGGCATATGAACATGACACTGGCACAAACTGTAAGATATTATCATATACATCTTTAAAATTAGTTTGTAAAATGATCTTGCATAACATTTTCTAATAACTTAACTTTTATGTTTTCAGACTTTACTGGACTGTCCCAGCAAGTGGGACAAGCAGAGTAAGATATTTAAACACCTGTCACTTTAAATAAAGCTAAAAATGCTAATTTAAATATAATTTTAGCTCACCTTTCATTTTTGTATTGTAATTTGTATTGGTTGACACTAACGGTTGTCTGCTTGCACGGGGCAACTGAAAATAATGTTTGGGCAAATTGAGATTACGCGGGCAAGAGGGGTTGTCATAGGCTATGCTATTCAAGTGTTTTAGAGACTGCAAAAAAGAAATCAAAAATCCGCCAACTCCTTCCTTCTCAACAGCAGCCTGTGTGTGCGTGCAGTTTTGTTGTCTGTCTACGTTACGAAAGCCGGTTCTATTAATGAACCGTTCGGCTATTTTCAAAACCTGAAAATCAATAACATTTGAGCTTATCGATACTGCCATGGGGTCCAGTAGGTCACATGATGTAATGTTACATATCGAGTAGAGTCAGCTCATCTATATCTATTGAGGCGTACTTCAGCGTATTATCCCATCACTGGTCCGCATCATAGACTGTAAAAAGTGTACCTTCGACTGTCTTGAAAAGACTGCCACTGCAGACAGGCTCGGCACCGGCTAATCTTCTTCCTCTTCTGTGATCAGCAAACGAGACTGTTTAGCAACTCCCGTCAGTTATTAAAAGTGATAATGTTTTTGAATCCATGTTAAAATCTGCAGGATCAGAGCTAGTTAGCTTTAAAAAAGAAAAAGAAATGGCAAACGGTTCAAATGTGATGTGTTCAGGTCGGCTCAGTAAAATGAAAACTAGGCAAAGTTCAATAAAAGAAATTCATGGTGTGTTCAAGTGTAACACCTAGAAAAAATTAAATGTGAGTTTTGGCGAAAAACAGTTTGGGTGAAAAACTTGTTTTCCCAGCAATATAAAGTTGTTAGTAAATTTGGAATTATGACCTGTTTAAAGTCCTATCTTGAGCCCTGCTCATCTTATAAGCAATTAAAGCAATAATACCAGTTCTCTTTTAATAAAATAATAAAAGAGTATCGATAAAGATTCGATAATGGTAACTATCAATAAAAATTAATGGGCCCCCTCTCTACATACAGTATAACTTGGTAATAGCTTTAACACGCTAACACGGTGGACTGAAATAATTTTATGGCACATGATCACTTTTTGGCACAATGTGACCGTTTTAAATAAGTAAAAGAAGAAGAACTTCAATTTTGCTAACACGTTTATGTGGAAGCTAAACTTCAACTTGACTCTGAACTAATATGAGTTTTCTGAGCTCCCCAAAACCAGGCCAGGAGCCTGGCAAAAAGAGGTTATTTTACGACACTGCAGCAGGACCAAGCTCTTGGCTGTATGTGCGATGTCATGATATGTAGGCTTATATGAATTGTTGTTGGTTTTATGTGGTCAGGATGTGACTAGTAAGGAGGGTTTGCATCTAGGTGACATGGTTCGCTAAAAGGTATAATTAAATTATATATATCATTGAGTCACAGTTTTTTTGTTTTTATTAGGGCACGTGAACACGACATTCGGGCAAGTAAAACATTACCTGTACTTCTTTTGAAACCTTAGTGTCAATTTTTTTCCAGAGTGAGAAATGCTCAAGCTACCAAACATCGTCATGATATGGCTGGAGATACGCCTAGCACTGAAAACAACGATGATCTTCCAAGGTCTCACTCCTCAACTATAGCAGGTAAAATCTTAAGGCTTTGTATGTTGCAAATTTGCTTTTTTTAAATGTTATTTGCTATAGTTGTGCGTTTCACATTGTTTATTTTTCGAAAAGTGTGTGGTTACCTGAAAAGTTAATTTATTTGTCTTTTGTTTAATTTCTTCTTAGCAAAAAGTTCATTTGCAAGGCTAATGGGACTTGAAGACTCAAGTCCTTTCATGACAGAAAATGAAGGCCTGGACAGTGGCCTGGGAGAGGCCCCACAACGTTCTGACAAGAAAATACAAAGTCCTACTGATCATTTGGAACAAGGGGACACAGAAGTGTCACAAGTTGTGATAAAGGCAACATCAGCTCCCACAACAAGAGGCAAAATGAGATCTTCAAAATTGGAAAAAGACTCTCTTTGCCCTTCATTAATTCTAGAAGATTCCGATCACAAACCTTTAAGAAAGACGTCAAGGAAAAAGAAGAAAAAGGAATTGACGCCTGACAAGGTCCTTGAGGAGAAACAGAAGAAAAGTCTGGAGAAAGTCGCAGAGTGGCTCATGAAAGTTCCAACTGAAGGAAGTCCTGAGTTAGATAAACCCAACGAAGAGGACGATGGCTCTGACAGCTGTTCATCCACCTCAACAATAGATATCAAGCAACACAACAGTGATGTATATCCGAAGAGAGAGGACCGCGTTAAAGCCCTTGAAGAGCAGGTGTTTGGGGCCGTCTACAAACGAGAGCGAAGAGGGAACAGGAGCAGTTCTCCTCTGCTTAATGTTTTTGTTGAATCACCAATAACTAAAGAAATCAAGACAGTTAGAAACAGTATTTCTAGAAGAAGGAAGAATAAAACTCTGACACCTGCTGATTTTGTCAAGAAAACAAGCCCTGTAGAAAACGCTGAAAGTGATACAGAGGAAGAACTACACATGGTAGAAGATGCCAAAGACGCTAGCAGTGACATTTTTAAAGAAGCGGAACGGGTGGAGGTCACGGCAGAAAGGGACATAAACACATATGGGAGGGAGTTGGACAACATGTCAGAAAGTGACAAAAATACAAGCAAAGATGACGTGCCCTGTTCTGTGTCTGATATTGTCCAACAGCAACCTGAAAGAAAGTCAAAGAAAAGGACACGTAAAAGTATGCAGCTGGTTGACAGTGATTTTCAAGACCAAGGTAAGCCAGAAGAGCTAAAGAAAAGTGTCAAGAGGAAAGGTAAAAACACAAGGTCAGAATTGGTCAAGCCTGCTAGAGTGCCAAAACCCCTTGTTCTGGTTGGAGTTGAAAATGGAGAAACCAGCCCTAAGACTAAACCATGCTCGAAAGAGGTTCATGTTCATATTGAGAATTACCCCAGCAGTGAGGAACAAGAAATCCCTACCACGAGGAGCAACAGGCGAAGCAGAAGACTGCAAGTCTTCACAGAGGAAGTCCAAGAAGGTCACAAGAAAGCCAACTTGAAAGCAAATGTACATGAAAAAGACAGAAATGGATGTATTTATGATCAAGATTTAGAGGGAATAGAAAACATGAAGTCTGGGGGGAAAAGGCCTTATTTAAAACAAACAGAAGATGCTGAAGAATCCTTTGCTGAAGTGCCAAATGCGGAAACTTTGTCCGAAGCTAGTGCTGCTTGTAATGTCCCTGTGGTACCAAGCTCTGCAAGTCCGTCTGTGGTAAATGCAACGCTTGAAAGTGACAATCTAACGAATACTTCCCCAAGAAATATGCAGCTTGAAACCTTGCCTGGTGAGGCTAAATGTGCTCGAATTGATAACGAGGAGGATAAGAACGACAGTGAGCTGGACACTGAGCAACTGCTCCGGAGCTTCAAAGCTACTAAAAGGAAATCTTTCCATATTGGCAACCCACACGTGAAACGGAGCCGGAGTTCAGCCCAAGAACACATGCCGGGTAATGAAGCAGAGGAAAACCAGCGTGTTTGTTCCGGTGGTGAATCCCAAAGCTGTCAGATATATCCAAAGGTATCTCAAATAAACAAGCAAGAGGTTATAAGAGACAACGAAAACTCATGTTGTAGTGATTTGATCTCCCCTACCTACGCACCTGTCCAAAAAAGAAAAACGGTTGTTGAGAAACCAGATCAAGTGGTGGTAGAAGCCTCGATCCCCGAAACCAATTGCTCAGGTCAGGAAGGGAGCGCCGGTGTCTACAAGAACAGTGTTAGTAGTAGTGCCCTCACTCCTAATAAAGTGTCAAAACGTGATATGGAGAGTCTTCGTCTTTCTGTCGTGCCCCAAGTAATAGATTCTGGCCTCTGCTTCACAGCCGTTGAACATGAGGAGCTAAACGAACCCTCAAAGTATTCTCAAATCGCGGAGAACCGGTTTGACGCCTCCACAAGGGATGGCAGCAAAGTGGAGGAGATAAGAGACGGCGCCTCTTTACGTAATTCGGCTGCCAGTGGACAACATTCAT
The DNA here is from genome assembly GCF_949987685.1 of Ammodytes marinus. Taxonomy (NCBI): domain Eukaryota; kingdom Metazoa; phylum Chordata; class Actinopteri; order Uranoscopiformes; family Ammodytidae; genus Ammodytes; species Ammodytes marinus. Next base: position 9,806,466 of record NC_137224.1, on the reverse strand, counting down.
TCAATGACGCTCAAAAATGTGTATGCGAAGAGTCCTTAACACCTGAAGGCCTTGGAGTGCCTGTCATACAAACCGTCCACAAAGTGCAGTCGCAATGTGGAGATCTCAGCACCCCTTCCTCCACCAGGAGCTTACCCAGGAGGAGGACTAAGGCCAAGAAGCTCCAATCTTCTTCAGAGTCAGACTGCAGCGAAGAGGAACTGCCTGCTTTGACCGATATTTTCGGAACATCGGCTCCCCCCTCTGCTCTAAACCAGGATCAGGGAAATTCCAAGGAGAGTAACCGATGTGATGGTGTTCCAGCTGATGAAGGAGAACAGCTGAGCCGTCCACCTGCATGCCCCAGCCCCGACTGCGTTAATTCCAGCCAAGCATCTGTGGACTTGTTTGGCACGCCAGATGAATGTGAGTGGAATTCAATGTAGCTCAAATGGTTATTTTTATGGCTTAATTTTTCAATCTGCAGCTTGCAAGCAATACAATAAGATTTCTCTTGTGTTGCTAATGTGCCAAAAATGTGCTTGCTCTGTTAGAATGAGTGAGTGTGTGGCGGAAGAAAATAAAAATGGATTCTCAAGCGTTTCGAACACAAAGCAATTTGATTACTCTCTCTCTCCAGGCGATGCACCTGTAAATGAACCCTGCGTATCAGTTGAATCATCACAATTCTCGAGCGAAGTCCTTGTTACCCAGGTAAATATGATTGTGTGTGTGTGTGTTTTTTTTTTTTTTTTTTAAACATAGCTGTATAAATCACCCTCTCTTTAAAACACTTATTCAGTGCGGCGAATTTTTTCCCCATTAATTCGAGCGCAGAAATATTCATGTCTGTCTATTTGCTTGTTCAGCATTATCTGGTTTCATTGTGGTCCCAGTGATGCACTGTCACGTTACGCCCCAGAGAGGGCAGCCACCACATTTGCTCCCAAACCAGACTTGTCAGCTTCCTGGATGACAGACTACCTCGCTCAGTAAAAATTGTCCCCCTCAGCAGCTCTCTAAATTGCATTTCATTCACGTTGGAGGAAATGCCGCCGAGGAGATGGTTCTGGTTTTTCCACCTCATCCATCTTCCAGCGGCTCACACTTTTATCCGTGGGCCGTATTTGACTGGGAGTTCAAGTTTCACCACCTCTGGGTTTAGAAAAGGGCCCCGGATTACACACATCTGAGAATACAGAGGGTTTGTAGTATTGTGCCGTGTGTTTGTGTGTCTGTCTGTATACAGAATGAATAGACTTGTGCTGTAAACGCAAAGGTTAAAATTCAAATTATTAGTCAAGTGAAGCATTGACACACACACACACACACTTGCATACTCTATTAAACCAATATTTTTTTTTAAAACCAATAAACTCAATAATGGTAACTAATGACTGAGCATTGGTCCAAGCTGTTATTGTTTTCATGCCTCACAGTGTAAGATACCAAATGTGCAGCCAGTAATTGTCCCTTTTCCTCTCACTGTCCTATTTTATTAAAGTGTATGACATGAAGTGATGACTCATTTTGTAATTCTGAGCGGTTCTGCGTCACATGTTTTTTTTTCTCCTCTCTCAGCAAAAGATAGAAATGCAGAATGAGCTGGTGAGGTTGGAGAAGATGATGGCTCTGGTGTCAGAAGTGCTTCAGGAGAAAGAGGACAGTCCTACGAAAGAGACCAGCAAAACCACAGGTGGGCACATAAGAAATGTTTGCTTTTAGAACTGACACGATTAATCAATTTATTCATTAGTAATTGTATATAATGCACTGGTCCATTGTTGGTTTTATTAGTTTAAAGTTGGAGTCAGCGATTCTGGAGAATGCTTGTTGTCAAAATAACTTTTTGTCAAAATCAGTGAATAGTTTCTCATGACACCTGTGTGTGTGTGTGTGTGTGCACTGAAAAAGAAATCCTGTGTTAATACACAGCCTAGGCTCTGTAAACGGCGATGTTGCTTGCTACGGTGGGGTTCCCCTTTGTTTACTTGCCAGTTTAGATAGCTTAAGCTGTGTATAAACACCAGATTTCCTTTCAGCGCACACACAGTACAGTCAGCTAGCAGGATGTGAGGAGATATTCACAGATTTTGATAACAAGTGTTCTCCAGAATCCCTGAATCCACCTTTTAATGCCGAACTTCCAGGCTGAAACATAATGTGGTATTGAACATGAATGTTTACCCAGGTTTCAAATTTGATATGAAGTGCAGGTCAGGAACAAATCAACTAGATTTTTTTTTCTACCTTTGACCCCAAAATGGAAACTTTATTTTTAGTTCAAATATTTAGAGCCGGTGATTGTTTTGTGTCCCCAGGCACAGACCCTCACAGACCCCTCCCACGTGACCAGGACCCAGGCCAAAGCTCAGAACGGTATGTAAAACATGGTAGAGTGGACCTTTAGTACTTCTGCATAGAAACATATGTTCCTACCTAGGCATTGTATAGATGTATAGTCAAAGAAAATACATTTAGTTTATTTATTTATTATTTGAGTAAATAAGTAATTTATTACTAGGAACCACACAATGTCTAAAGAAACAGTTTGACTATTAATACATTTTGAATACTTGATAAATAACACATAGTTAGAAATTAAATTTAAAAAATATATAAAAAGCATCATCTAAACACAATATTGTTAACAATAACAGAATAGGAAAAAATACATTCAGTGTGTTCTTACTGAAACAACACACGTCATGTAAAAGCAAACAAATAAAGCTGCCTGTCTTAACATGACAACATGAAAGCTGGTTTCTCAACATTTAGTCATTGTTTGCATGACATGATAAGAGGTGCTGATAATAGCACAGCTAAATGATTCTCAGGAATCAGACAATGTAAAAAAAACAGTTCTACGTCATGGTAACTGTCTTGTCACGAGCTATTCATAAAAGCAATTCTTCGTATTCATCTGTCCGGTATCTTAGCTTTTCCTATCATGGGTGGCAGTTTTGAATTTCTGGTAACTTTCAGAGACCACAAAATACATGCAGCTCTTTGGGATACAATATTCTTCACTTTAGAGTTAGATGAAGGATCGATGACACTCAGGTCTGGCCATTTGATATGAAGCTTCAGCTCTGAGCCTGGTTAGCTTAGCTTAGCATATGACATCAAAACAGGACGAAACAGCATACCATGACTAGCAGAAAGTCAGTTTTGCTGTTACAATCCCTAAAAGTCAAACCTGAATTCAGTAACACATGTAATCTGAAGAAATCTGCCTCAGTGTGCTCTGCTTCTCTTCTCACAGGATCTTAAACATCCTTAATACATTTTAAATGGAGCTATATTTCAATACTGCCATGATATGCAGCACAACAGTAACTGGAGCAAGTGGCATGTAATTGGTCTCTTCTTGGTATGTAACTGAAGCAGAAAGTTATTGCCTGTGTGTTTGTGTGTGTGTGTGTGTGTTGTTAGTCTGGTTCTCAGAGGGTGATGCATCTCAAGAGGACAGGCGGATAATCTCACTAATGAACCCCAGAATCTGCTTATGCTGTGGAGAATAAAAAAATCATTACTGACTGCATCTTATATGTCATTTAGAGCACTTAGAGGGGAAACGTGTGCCACTGTAATTTATCTCTCTTGCTTCGTTGCCCCCCCCCCCCCCTCCGCCTTGCAGGGTTCTAAGGGCAGTCCTCGGGGCAAGACAGAGAGGGAGAGATGCAAAAAAGAAAAGCTATACAATAACTAAATTAAAATGCATATACTCCTTGAGCGCACTGCTGAAATTGGAAAGAATAGCCAGAACTGAATGGGCCATTGTCACTTTGGTGCAGGTAATTTAAATGTAGGCCCTCTGCCAGTTTTCCGTAGTTTTCAGGAGTCTCTGGGTGAAGAAATAAAATAAAACAAGAGAAGAGAACTTTATTCATATGAGTTATGAAACAACTTCTAATCCATTTATAACAAAGCACTCATTGGATATTGAGTTTCTATCAGTACTGAGATCTGATGCATTGACATCTAGTGGTGGATAGTGTTGAGGCTTTTATTGTTGTGGCTCTAGTCCAGCATCTTGATTTGAAATCTGAGACAATGATAAGACTTTTTTTTTTTTCACTGGCAAACAATATTATATTCTTCATTCGCTTAGTGAGTGACCATGTTTCAAACTCAAAACTTCAAAGCTCCTGAAACAACAAGCAACTAGTACAGACCAGTCGGAGCGTCACCGAAGAAGATTACAAGTTATCTAGTGCTGATGTTTGTGGATCGATGCCTTTGGACAATTATTGACCTGCAAAGGATTGGCAACCAAATATTGACTTAATGTAAGTTGCATGTTAGCTTGACCAGTTTCTTTCTGTCCCCCGTAAAATTGGGAGACTGTGAATTCAAACAATTTCAAATGATTGCCAAGAATCAGCACTGGAATCATAAAGTGATGGTTTGATTTCAAGATGTATTGTGCCGAACACAACACAGCAGCAGTGTCCTAAGACTGCACTGTAACCTGGAGGGACCTAGCACACCCAAATGAGTAAAGCCAAGCCAGTTTTGGCAAGATATGTTTTTGACAGCCAAGTACTTCACCATGAAGTTGCTTATACCTTTGTTTTTTTAGGGTTCTAGTAGCAAATGCAGATACACAAACGTGATTAAGCTCAGTACTATTTTTAGAACATGAAAAATGCATTGCTATACCCCAAAACTGACCTTTCAAATGAGCATGAGGAATAGACACACTCTTTATTATCCAGCGCATGTTTTGTATCATGTCCATCTGTCTTCTACAAGGGTTAACATTCTGTCTTTTTTTTTTTTTTACATTGCAGGAAAGCTGTTACGGAGGCAGAAGAAGAGCCCAAAATAAGACCATCTGAAGGCACAGGGATCACCCAGCCCTGTGTGTCAACACATGGCAGCATTGAAGAGAAGGGTAAGGGTTTTGCTTTGGCTTTGGAAAGAGTGCAGACACATGCTGGAGTCGAGAAAAGAGGAAACGCTAGAAGTCTTTTAGACAAACACAATCAGAAATAAACATTTTGCGAGATTGTGTTTAAGATTCTTTTTTTTTTCATAATCTGGTAATTCCACACTTTTCAAATAGGAAATGTAAATATATGAAGGTTTATACGGAAGCATTGCTTATCAAAATATGTTAAGTCTGTCAGCAGGGTTTGGTCTGACATTCAAAGGGTCTGTGAATGGCGGTAAAACTCACTAGCACCTTTCGTTGTTCATTTGATTATGAGAATTTGTCATGATCAGCTAACGTTTTATCTCGCTTTTGATTCCCTTTTCATCTTTATTTTCTGTTTTGTCTTTCTCTCTCTCCTCAGCAGTTCAGCGCTCCACCCACACTGGTCCGAGTTGTGTAAAAGCCACTGGAGCCTCCAAGACACTTTCAAGTCCAAGCACAGCAGCAGCCAAAACATTGAAGAGCAATGTTTCACCATCAGATGGGCAGGAAGACAAAGAAAATAACACTCCTGTCAGAGATAGAAACAAAGTTACGACAGTGCTGGTGTCGTCTGGATTGGGCCCCAATGAACAGGTGCCTCCTCTTCAACCCATCTGGTGCGTTTATTTAGCGCTCTCCATGGAAGCACACATTAACCAATTGGATGTTGTCGCCCTATAGATAATGGTGAAAAGGTTTGCCAAGCGAGTCGGTGCCACTGTGGTGTCCCAGGTCACGCCAGAGGTCACTCACATCATCATGCACACAGGTGAGGATGCTCACATGCAGGCATTTATAAGTAGGGCTGCAACTAACCATTATTTTGATAATCGATTAACCTGTCGATTATTTTCTCGAACAAACGATTATTAATCGATTAGTAGTTTGCTCCGTAAAATGGTGAAAAATGTTGATCAGTTTTCCAAAGCCCATGCTGACGTCCTCAAATGTATTGTTATGTCCAAAACACAAAGATATTCAGTTTACTGTCATAAGAGGATTAAAGACATCAGAAAATATTCACATTTGAGAAGCTGAAAACAGAATTTGGATTTTTTTATTAAAAAATTACTCAAAGATTAATCGATTTTCAAAAAAGTTGGCGATTATTCGATTAATCCTATCAGCTTTAGTTATAAGAATATGACAACACTGACTGTTCATTTAGCCACGACTGTAACTGTTATGTGTGAAGCGTTGATCCCTGGACTATACCTTATAGTCGATAGTAGGCAAGCAATTCAATTGGCTATTGAAAAGAAAATGCTACGTCCTGTTTTTTAAATATTCCCTTGAGCAGGAGCATTTGCCACTCCAGAAGTACATTGTCCCTTTTACATGAAGTTACAGCTTGTTTTGAGCCTCTTTTTTAAAGGGCTCTTTACAGATAAGCTCTCTGTTCCTCTCTCACCCACTCGCTCTCTCCTCCATTCACTCGCTTGTTACTAATTACCCTCTCTGATAAATTATTTCTAATTGCAGACCTTCACTGTCTCCAAAGCACCATATTAACTGTCACTGTTTGAAAAGCTGTTTTTCTTTCTCTTTTTTTTTTATTATTTAAATGCAATGTTTCCCAGGTAACTGTAAATGTAAAGGTTGATCTTTGTGGTTAAAGGTTGGAAGGGAGAAGGAGTTGTTCCACTCCAACAATTATCTGAAATGAAGTTATGTTTGAGGCCCATTGATAACTTTCACTTGACCCTTTCCTGGAGTACAATGGATAAATGGATTATTGCTTTAATTCTTGAAGGGATACTAATCCCCAGACCCTGCTGATCAACCATGATGTGTGCCTGTGAAGCTATTGTTGAAAGGGTTCCTTCATTCCTAAATCGTTTTAAGAAGATTTCTTCATTAATTTTGGCTGGTGAAAGAGTTCAAAAATGCATACGGAAAGGACATCCTTGATATTTACTATTAAATGTATTCTGATAATACTGTATTAGTTAGACACACTTTCCACATGCTCAAAAGGGGGTAGGAGGAAGTAAAAAACATATCTAGTCCTACCCCTTAACAGATCAATTTAGCCTGGATAGTTAGTATTATATTATTAACATGTCAGTAATAAGAAAACTACAATAACTATAATTACACAGTTCTATTAAGAATGCATAAATATGAATCATTACTATAAGTATATCAATATTATAAACAAGTATATATAAATACTATAAACAATTAAACATAAACATTATAAATAAATCTATGTTCATTATAAATGACTATATATAAATATTATGAATACAATTACCATGTATATTACAAAACTACACTCTACATACTGTATGTCTATGTTACATTTCTGTACTTTGTGAAGATGATGTCTTTATATTTGTTTTTAAACTGTCTTATGTTTTGGCTTTTCTGTACTTCCACACTTAACTTGTTCCACAATTTAACTCCGTAGATGCTGATACAAAAGCTCTTTATGGTTGTGGGTGTGCGGCGGACCTTGAAGATTAGCTGTCCCCTTAATTTATAACCTCCTTTCCTTTCAGAAAACATTGCCTTTTTATGTTTTTCGGTAAAATATTATTCCTGGCTTTGAAGACTGTTTGGGCTGTTTTGAATTCAACCAGATCAGGACATTTGATAGTTTTGGTCTGTATGAATAGTTGATTAGTGTGTTCATGGGAAGTTACATTATGGTTTATCCTAATGGCTCGCTTTTGAAGAATGCACAACGGATGTAAATAGGTTTTGTATGTGTTTCCCCAGATCCCTGAACAGTAATACAGATATGGTAATGGTAACATAGTAAAAACAAAGAGGTAATTTGGGGTTAGAGCCATATATTGTGCTTTATTCATCATCACATTGGCTGTTTATGTTTGCATACTACAGCATGTTTAAATTCAGTAAATGAAAAACATTATTTCCTGAAAGTTGCCACAAAGATTTTTGTCAATCTCACAAACCATCTCTGGAAATACTCTTAACTCTTTGAACCTAATGGATGGTCTTGAATAGGAACCATTATACATCATTTAAAACTATTAATTTAGAAAGATTCCAATCAAGATGCGTTCGTCTACTCCCCCACAACTTTTCACACATGTCCGTCTTTGTCTCTCCTTTCTGCCAGATGAACAGCTGGTGTGCGAGCGTACGCTCAAATACTTCCTCGGCATTGCTGGCAGGAAGTGGGTGGTCAGCTTCCAATGTAAGTCCTTGCTCACTTTATTGTCGTGTCTCCGTTCGTCACTGATAAATAAACAGCGAAAACCAGTATGAACATTGTGTACGGACAGGCTGCCATTCAAAATGAGTGTTACATAATACAGTAGCCACCTGAGGAGTGTTTGTGCGTATGACAATAAGCTCATAAGTTTTTGTCCTCATTTCCTCTCCGCAGGGATTTCAGAGAGCTTCAAACAAAAGAAACTCTTAGACGAGGTACACTTAGTCTTTTGTGCCCCTTGAATTTGCATGCCGCTGATATCCTGTTGTATCCTTGTATGTCTGGATGTTGAATTACTGCCCGCATGATGAATTTCTCCTCGTGGTTCTCCGTGATACCTCATAAATTATTTGTCATACATTTGCTTTAGCGATCCCTGGATCTGGTTCTGCGCTATACAAGAATAAGCCCTTGCCCAGGCTGTGTTTAGTATCTCCATTAATATAATACTCTTTCTCCATCTTCCAGCCCAGTTTATAAGCATTTTTATGCACAATATGACACACAGCGTATGCAGAGATGGATTACATACAATTACAAGAAGTAGAACTCTGCCAAACTGAAAAATGTCCTGTGTACTGTTAGGACAATCCTTGACTTTTAAAATAAAACTAAACGGTCCTTTAGACCGTCGGCCATTTTAAAAGCTAATAGCAAAAGGGAAGGTTTTATACAGTTGTGATTAAGATTTGAGCCTTCAATGTGAATTTACAGAATTCTTTCATGGTCTGTTTTCCAACAGAGTGTCTTTGAAGTGAGAGGGGACGTGGTGAATGGGCCCGACCACCAGGGCCCCATGAGGGCTCGCTGCACCGAAGACAATAACGTGAGTCCTTGAAGGGTTTATTATACAGTGTTGATTTGACCTCCACTCCCAAAGTGAACGCTAAAATCAGAGATCCTAACTGTGGCTCTTTTCTTTCACTGGCAGCTATAATGCTTTATTTCTCATGTTCATTTATGCATTACTTGATAAATAATTAATATATTTCATTTTATTTATATATTTTGTTTTGGTTTTATGTAATTTTATTCGGAATCCAGGGTTGGAAGGTTTAAATGTAAAAATGAAATGTTGAGAAATTTTTTATGAGAATTGTATATTAAAAATTTCGATTTGACATTTTCCATTGATATTTTTTTGACATTTTTCTATTTTTAGATTTTGGAAAATGATTATGGGTGTAGGTGCCTGGCTAGATTTGAACCAGGAACAATGCAGTTCTAGAGTTTGCATTACCAGGATGCAGACATTTGAAGAAAATACAGAAAGAAAAAGACACAAATGAATACATTTACTGAGGACAATTATTCCCATCTCTACTGTTTGTGAAAGCACTAGGTCTGGATCAGACCTATTCTATGTGGCCAGACATGGTGCTTTTTTTTTAAGAATATCAAATAAAATGTGTTAACAACAAACAGCACTTGAACCTGTTTCTTCCTATTGCACCAGACTCTTATTATAAATGCTAATTGTAATTTTGCTCTTGGCATGAGGCCAACAGGGCCAGTTCTGTTGCCAATGAGTGGGAGAAAATTAGAAATGGCTAGATGTCATGTTGGCCGAATTGCTGCCTTTGAAGAACCTCCGCTAATTGAATTAGTCTGCAATTTCAGGCTTTTTTAAGTGGCTTCAACCCAGCACCGGCACTTTGACGGACACATTGTCCTGTTCATACTGGCTTTCTGCACCTGCATCCATGTTACAAACAGACTTAACAGATGCAATGAAGTGCCGGTGACTTAGAGTCCGTCACCAAAATGCCAATGCGCTGTTAATCAGTCATTGAAACTCTCCAGTGTTCGTGTGTGTTTGGTTCGCACTTTATAGCATCACACACTTTAATACCTCCCGAAGGACATTAGGGTTGTTGTCTAAATTAAAAATCTGCTAACGGATGCACTTTTTCATCTCACCAAGCACCTCTGGCTAATGATCATTACGGACGGATAGGAAGGAGTGAGGAATTAGTATTTCTCTCTCCAGGGACTCTGACATTTATCTAACAAACACTTCCATCCGGCCTAACTCTGTGTTATATAAGGCTGCAATGTGAGTTGCACACTTACTTTCGGGGTAGTTACCGTGGTTCAAGGGGGAAACCTTTTTTTCCATTTCCATTTTCAAGCAAGCTTATTGACCCACCGAGTGCAATAAAACAATGTGTCTCTGGTGTCAGGCGGGTCGTTTTTCTTTTTGCGTGCTTATAGCGTGATATTACCTCGGCTCTGTTCAACTTATCCCTGAACTTATATTATTACGGTGGGAGCAGAAACTGAACAAGCAAGTTTTTACACAATAAATGAGGAATAGCTGTAATGAACTGCGAGAGGTGTGCTTGGTGAAGTGTTTCAACCCTTCAGAGTTCCAAAACACACTCAGCTGAATTGTTAAGGCAGCCCACCGCGGTTAAGTTCACTGAATAAATGTCCTCTTTATGTTTGAGTGTAGAAATGTTGCAGACATCTCACAGTATATTATTTAATCCTTGTATCTTTATTTTTCTCCTCAGTTACTCATGAAAGGCTACAAGATCAGCTTCCAAGGTCCTTTTACAGACATGACTACAGGTAAATCACATCTAAAATACAACAACAACAAAAAGCTTTTTATTTATCAGGAGGACTAACACCTGAAATGTAAAGGGCAATGTTTCATTAATTAAATGTGTTTATCAAAGATTGCTTTTCTTGCAGAGAATTTTTACTGTAGAAAGCGAACTGTATTGACAAACTATATTGGCGAAATTTTTTGTGCGCACTTACCTTTAGCATGTTTGTATTGCAGCTTTTATCAGTCGAAATGATTGTCAAGTTCTACTGGCTAATTCATGAGGCTTATTAGGTAGATACAAGTTAAGTTTACTACTTTGTTCATCTTTAAAAGTTTAATAGAGGGATTGCAGCATGCTATGTCATTGAAGTGATTTTTCTTTTTTAATTATTTTTGTTTCAAATGTCAGCACGTCATGGTACATGGTCATTTTTTTTCTCTCTCGCTCTTTTAGTGTTGTGTAAAACCTAATTTGCCATCAGAGCTTTTCAACCAGGAGTTTCTTAAGTTTCACTGCAGGAGATAAAACTGCCATTTTTTTAATGCCTGTGCCACATAATATATGTAGACTAGCTAAGGCTGCTCAATAGGGTTAGATGTAGCCAGATATAACATAAAATATCTGTCATCCACTTTATAGCCCTTTTCTAATTACTTAGACTGAGGGTTGCTTCATTGTCTGAGAAACACAGTACTCAAACACTCAACGCTGCAGGTATCGAAACACCGACATAATGTGTCCTTGTTCCTTGCAACAAAAAGAAGGGTTTTTATGCTGTCATTTGCAGGTGCTTTCAACAAACTTTAAAAAACGAAGGTGTTATTTTAATGGAGTGGTTGCCATTTCCCTGCAGCCATCATGCTGCTTGCACTGTTTCCTTTTCTCAATCTTAAATGAGTTTTCTCAAACACACTTCAGCTTTTTTTGATGTGTCTATCCTGCAGGACATTGATGGACCCCCGCTTTGCTTTGACGAGAGGGGGGTGTAGCACTACAAATGTACAGTTAAAGTAACTCACACCGTTTTTGACTGATAGCTGACAGCTTGAAACCTGGGCCGTTTTTTTAAGCTCCAAACAGTGATGTGAAAGGAATTGTTTTCACGTGGATTGAATGCAGTTTGAGGAGTTGTGTGTGTGAGACTTTTTTTTTTATGCGGTTTTGTCACATTGCAAAGCGGTTGCTATGGTGTCACTTAGCTGCCTGGAATCCTTTTTTATGAATGGAAGTAGAAAGGAACCTTCAGTCGTGGACAAAGTGCTTTGCTGTTCTCATCTTTATAAAATTGGTCTAAAAATCCCTGGTCCTTATGGTGCCTGCACGGCTGCACCGGTCTAGTTTGTAACTTTGGTCCGAATGATTTGAACAGTCAATGGCCTCCGAGTTCAAGGTTGTTTCGTCCTTCTTCATTCAAAATACGTTTTCACTTTTCCCTTCCAACATGAATGAATTGACAGATAGATCATGGGTGAAGGTCTCAGGGGGGCCATTCTTTTATTTTTAAAAAACCCACATGGTTTCCTGCTTCCTGGGGCTCTTAAAGTGCTACGGCAGCATCCTCCCACTGCCTGCTGGATCAATGAATCTTCGCTAATGGCTTGACATCTGCTAGCTAGCGTGAGGAGTTTTTAAAGACTTCTCTTCTTTTAAAGTGGCACAAACACACAAGGATGGAGTCTGTTTTCTTCGGCACAACAGTATTTCATCCATTATTAAGTGCACACGTGTGTATACGTTTAACGAAGAGGTTATCTACAGCAAATACTGCAAATTGATTGAGGTTTTCGCTTGGTAAATAAGCAAGGGCAACTTTTGACTTGGATTATTTTGAAGGCCGGTTTTTCTTTGTGTGATGTCTTAACCGTTTTAAGTGTGTAATCACTGACTGACTGACTGATTGAGTGAGATGCACATATTGATTTAGGTGGAGACAAGATTATTGACCTGTTTTCCAAACGTCTTACTCTTATCAAAGGAAGTCTGAGGTTAAAATGAGTCTACTCGCCATCCCCTGACAGTTAAAGGGGTAAAGGTAGTGAAGATTAAATTAAGGTGTGACTAAGCACACTTTTTCAAACAAGGTTTCCCATAAAAGTTTACATTTACAGCCAACCTTTTTGTTTGTCTGTGTCTGTATTGTTATTGTAGATGAAATGGAGTGGATGGCGGAGCTGTGTGGAGCAGCCATAGTCAAAGATCCACTTCTGCTTGACGGTAAACAGGTAAGTGTGTATAGCCTCTCACACTTGAAAAATAAATAAAACATTCAAGATGATAGGTATTGTGCCATACTTCCTTCTCCTGATTGTTTTATAATCCGATCAGTATTATTCGAGAGTTTGCTGGTGAGTTATTGAAAAAGAGCAGTCGAACTACTTTGGTCCAATCTGAAACATTTCTAAAAGGGATGGATGGATGGATGGATGGATGGATGGATGGATGGATGGATGGATGGATAGATAGATAGCACATTATACCTACTCAATATATATAATATCATAATAATATGTTTAGCATGCTGACTTTTGCCTTGGTTTAGTCTCCTGGGTTTGATTTCATTTCTGGAAAAAAGCACAAGATTGCATTGATGTTTAGCAAATGTTTCATTATTAATTATAGAATTGTAGTTATGCTGAAAATCCGCAGATCGACCTACCGCCCCAGCCTAATCAGCAATCCATAACACAGCAATTAAAGCCAAGATAGAAAATCTGACCGGGGAAAATATAGTTTCCTTCCAATTTGGCTGGCTAAAGTATATAACTTCTACTCATTGCTGTATTTAAATGATAAAGAAGGCATCATTTATATACTTTTATTTTTTTCTTACCCAGAAGTCTCACCAGCTGTTAATTGTACAGCCCGGATCAGGCTCGTCGACGTCCACTTCCAACAGTGAGTCTTATCTGATGATACATTTTAATTTTCACCTGTTACTTTTATATCACACTGTCCATCTTGTAGTTATCTCCCTCCTATTCACACACATCCCCATGCAGAGATAGAATTAAATTAAGAATGACAGCAGCAGCAGCTGATTGTTGCCGTTTGCAAAAAAATTAAAATTAAAACACTCGTCATCCTCCAAATGTCTTCCCATTATCAACAGTGATTACAAATTAAGTCTTCATTTTTTTAAATGGGCTGTTAAAGGTCAGTCCATTTGTGAATACATTACTCAATATATACTACATTGGTGACTGGTTCAAATATTGTTTAAGGTCAGATCTAATGTCTGAATACGCTGGATGGTCCCGACAAGCATAGACATTCTAGCTGGTGCGCGTTTCTGTGCACCTGTCTGTCCAGAAGTACACACATTTGAATGTGTGTGTGCCTGTTTAAACGGTTGGAGAGCGAAAGAACGGTGAAATGGCATAAGCTGCCAGACAAAACAGAGACAAGGTCCCAACAAGCGCGAGGGGGAGTGACTTGCCAGGGAAGTGTCAAGGAAGATAGTCAGTGGAGAAATGGCCAAGAGAAAATGTCAGATTGGAGCAGGGGGGGAAATGCCAAAAACAAGTTGGCCGAAGAAGAGAGAGACTGCCTTTGCACAAGGAGAGCTGACAGTTTAAAGCAAGTGGTTCAATGCCCACCCCACCCCCCTCCTCCTCCTGGCATCTTAATTTGCACTGCTGCATATTTAATAGGGATGGGGCCGATCCGATCCAGTATCGGTATCGGGTCCGATATGGCCGAAATCTGCGTATCGGATATCGGACTGACAGCTCCGATATTAAAATCCGATTTTTTTTTTTTTTTTTTTTTTTTTTTGCTATGTAAGAGCGAACATGCGCCGACGTTCGGTGGAGGGAGAGAGGACATCACTTTATAATTTGACATACAGTACATATCAGTTTGTTAGCCAGTGAGCTAACCAAAGCTAATCCAAGTCAAGGAAGTGGAGAGGCTTGTGACAAATTCTACTATGTAAAATACAGCCAGAGAGAGAAAGACTGTTTAGACAAACAGACCACCACATATTCTAGTGGGGCAGAAGTGATCATTGAGAAGGATTTCTGCCTTTAAGATAAACCTATATGCATTTGTGTATATTTATTGCTCTTTTAAATTAGAATTGCTTAAGCCTTCCTAGCCTAATACATAACATCACCACCAACGAAAAAATGTATAACAATTATGATATCGTATCGGTCAGTATCGGTATCGGCCGATATCCAAACCCCAGGTATCGGAATCGGATCGGAACTAAAAAAAGTGGATCGTCCCATCCCTAATATTTAATGCAGTTTGTTCCTCGTCCAAGTCCTCTGGCAATCACAGCCCAGGTAATCGAGTAGCCCATCACCCTTTTCTGCCCCCCGTTTATCCTCTTCTGCTTCATTCATTAAAATCACACACATCTCTCTTTCTCTCAAACATCCTCCGACGTAATACGTGACTTTAATCATTTGCTCAACAGGTCTCTCTAGACAAGCTACAGTTGTGACACGGGGTTGGCTGTTGGATTCCGTGGCAACCTACACATTCCAAAACTTCAACAAGTACACAACATGAGGCGCTAAGTGGTGTTAAACCCACAGTCGAGCATCGTCTTCTAATGACACATTTTACAACTTTTTAAATGTCATCTAAACTGTCGTCCATCTTTTTTGTTAATATGTTTAAAGTTCTTTGTATTGTATGTGTGCATGGCATGATGTGTATAAAGTTTCATTGAAAAGAAAATTGAAGACAGAATTTTGTCTTTGCTGCTTTTTTTTATATAGTGCAAGAATAGTTACACATGGTCATGTATCACTGGTATCAACCATCAATTAAAAGCCCATGTGCCCAGGAAATAACAGAAAAGCTGCACTGTTGCGAGACTGAAACTTGCAAGCTATGTTTCACACAAGCACTATAATGAACACTACTTGCATCTCACTAAAGTACAGCTGATTTTAAATGATGAAATAATTTGTCAACTCAATTGGAATTTATGGATATTATGAAAATATCTTGAAAGTCTTTAGCGAGTATCATTCTACGACTGTTTGCCTATCCCTGGCGCGTGGCAAATTTCTGGCCATGGTGGAAAGTATAGCCTTCCTAAACATTGCCTCTTTGTAGTAAAAATGTTGTGCGCTGAGTTTTCTTGAATTATTTAACAGCAGTTGTGTGGGAATAAAAATAAAAGATAAGAGATTTGAAGGAATGGGCCATATGTAGACACAGGAAGGACCTTTTTATTTGTGCGTGAGTGTGTGTAGTCCACAGGCTGTCATGTGACCTTGCAGAGATACAAATATATAGTCTGAGACGAAGACAAAAATGCAATCAAATACTTTTAAATACAAATTCAAATACAAAGTCAAAACCTCCTAAAATACGTGTGAAGATGCTGAAATCAGTGCTGCAAATCACGATTCCTTTCATTATTGAATAATCTGCTGATTATTATTCACCGTGATGTCTTCACTGTGATGGTTTCTTTTTCGTCTAGCAGCCTAAAGCCTAAATCTATACAGTTTGCTATCATTTACAATAAAGCAAAAATATTCTCACAAATGAAAATCGAAAACACTGTAATAATTGTCACTTAATCGTTATTTATAGATTCATCAAAATGGTTCTTAATTTTATGTTGATTTTTGAATGAATTATTTGACTAATTGTTTCAGGTTTAGTTGACATTTGAGGTAGCAACCAGCACTGATTAGTGGTCTCCATGTGCTTACAGTATGTGTTTATAATGACTTAATGTCAATTACATTCAGGGCCATTACACTGTGGAAGAGTGCTACCACAAGACACACATTTTTCTCCAGAGGCCAGTGGGTGTGAAATATAACTTATATTGAAATACACAGTCTGAAAAAAGAAAATAGCCCGTTTTAGCTCCCATACAAAACCCTTTCAGCACTATTCTTTATCAGCCTTGGCTTTACTAACAATAAATAAGGTCAAGTTTGGATTGATTGATTGAATTTATTTCAGACATATCAAATAAAATGTAAACGTATCAAAAATACAAAATGAAAAGCACAAAAATACAATTTGTCTCCATACATCATTAAGTTGTTCTTAAATGCACTCAACTTTGTCACCCGACCTCATTTTACGAGGCCACATTCTTCCCTGGTAATTTGTCATTCTGGTTTTCAATAAAGCATGCAGCATTTATTTATTTAATTTTTTGCTGCCAATTGCTGCTAATGTACCCCTGGCCCTGCCATGCTTTTATTGCCGATCTAATGAAACATTTTTGTTGAGCCACTCATTCGTTGAGTGTGAATACTATGGAGGTTAACAGCTACTGATTACATTTTACGAGCAGCAAACGTTTCTGTCATAAAATATATTGATGCTTTTCCTTCTATTTTTTTAAATTAACGTTTTCATTTCTCACCAGCTCAAGAAAAAGAGTTGTTTATGAGCTCTCTCGCATACTGTATTAGAGTTTGTTATGCTAATTTACTATAATCTCAAACTGTTACTAAATTCCCAAATTCTGCAAATGCCTCTGTGTCATTCGTAACTTCTGGTTTTTCCTCTCACATTCATACGAAATAAAAACCACTTATTATATGTAAACAATGTTTCTTTGCATATGGAAAGCATTCCGCCTTAATATTGCATGTTTCTACTTGTAGCACTAACTCAAGATCCCCTAGGATGTGAAGGTGTTCTGCACAGTAGTGATATGAATATGTGAAATAACCGGAACTAGTGTTTGGGGGGGAAATCATATTAGTTTGAAACAATGTGGAAATGATTGAGTGAGTGGTTGAAGGGCAGATATATTGCAGGAAAACATATTGCTCCTGCAGCCAGTCTCAACTTTTCAAGCAGAATGAGCTCGGTACAATTATGCCTCAAGGACATGAGTCAACTGGAATGACTGCAAATATTAACCCAATATAGATGTTGGCTGGAAGGCCAGAGTGGTAATTATTACGTCTGATGTATTGTTCTAGAGTGCTTTTAGTGCTGACAGACTTGATCATTTCATATACATGTACTGAAAAATAAGTATTAATACATTTTAAAAGAACGCTGCATCCGGTGTCATTCAGATATCAAAAACCAGGTGTCTAAAACAGAGAAAGAGCCCACACGAAACAGTAATGTCAGCACGATTGCTCCGGGGCCTTTTGAATGCCAGATGTGCGTTGCCAGACGCCAGAGTGCCAGGATGCTGCTTTACTCCAGTCAGCTGATTTTTCATTGCTGAGCTGCAGCTGAGCATACCCTCAGCTCTGTGTTGGAGCTGGGCACAGAGCGTAATACAGAGCACAAGCTCACAATGAAACACTGTTTGCTTTCTTTTACTGTACAATTAATTGAATGCTTTTGTTAGTTTCATAAAGACACAAATGTTGGTGTTACAGAGAATAAGCCATTTAAATGGAATGTATTGGTCACGAGGTATAGCTCTCTGTGTACAAACCACTTCTTTGTTAGTTTAACAGGTGGACAGTAACTGAGTTATGGCTGTATGTGTTTGGAAAAAAAAAGTAGGTTATTGTTAGATGTTTGCAAATGTTGAATCCTAATGCCTCAACATGGACTGGGGTCCCCCCTTCATGGATGATATTTATGTTCAAATGTTTCACTGGGGAAATTAGCACAAAGCAATCTGCTTTGGCCATCTGGAATGCTTTAGTGCACTTGTTTGTGAATCTGTGTACGTGTGTATGCAAACATGCACAAGCAGATTGCCATTTGCTTCAACACCTGAAGGCAGTAGTTTACCCCCCAGCTAAATTCGGCAGAGTGATTGTTCCTGTTTTTCTCAGTGACACAAGAACATGTGTTTGCTTGGGATTGTTCTGCAACAGTCTCCAACAGTACGGTGAGGGAGACGAGCAGTGGAAAGACCCAGATGTTGTGTTAGCATAATCCTTTCAATAGAACTGAAATAATTAGTTGACCAATCAAGTGGAATTGAAGGAAAATGTATGTAAGTTTTGGATTGAACATTCACGTTCCCTTTGGGATGTATTGTAATTCCTTTGTTTATCCCTTAACTTGTTCAACAACTTGGGCCAACCTTGGTCAAATATTTAAACTATATTGTCTTTCATAACCAAATGCCTTAAAAACTAAGGACTTTCCCATCAGCCTAAGTAGGCTACTTACTGTTGAGTGCAAATTAACCAATGTTAGCATGCTAACCCGCTAAAATAATATGGTGAACATGGTAAAGATTACACCGGATAAAAATCTGCATGTTAGTGTTGTCATTGTGAGCGTGTTAGCCTGCTTACGTTGATATTAAACTCAAAGCACCAAAAGTTCAGCCTCGCAGAGCTGCTACAGTGGCCGGAACCCATTCAAACAAAAATGACCCCAAACTAACTGGTTCCCTTTTAATATGAAGCTGTTTGCAACTCTTCTGTATATTCTATGACAGGAAATCTATACAAAGTATCAAATATCTTATCTTTAATATCACTTTTGCTTTTAATAGACCCAAAGACTAATCAAGTCATTGGAAAAAATTATTGTCAGATTTTTTGATTGGGGAATAATTGATAGTTGCTGCCCCATATTTCAACCCTCATACCGACTCTTTAATGTTGGTTGTCAATGTAACATACACATCCACGTCAGCTCTTTGTAGTCAAGCTGCTGTAAATAATGAGTCCACTTATCCATGATGACCCGGACTGCTCCATCACTGTGCTGCTGTGATCCTCATTAGTTGCTGGCCTGAAGCCTCCCAGAGTATTTGACAGTATTTCTGGTTGCACCCCTTGGCTGCAACCCAGACACTGCCTACAAGTGTCTCTTCAACAAAATCCTTAAAGGAATAGTTCAACATTTTACATTTTTAGCTTTTTGTGTCACTCTCCGACTCAAGAACAGGTGATGGAAACCGCTCCTGTAACTGTGCGTGTGTTTTTGATAAAGAAATGGGCAAATGTTGCCTACCGAGGTTAGCTTAGCTCAAACACTGGTGGTCAAGGGGAGCAGGTCAGGTATAGAGCGGGTCGGCCAATGATCGAAGGGTTGAAATGTAAAATTTTGAATTATTCCTTTAATGCCTTATTGGTCATAAACAGGGAATCTATTCAGAAAAGCAACAAGCTTCTCTTTTATTTTTCTTCTCTTGGTATGCAAGCAAGACCACCTCCAAAATGTTCTCTCTTGTAGAAGAAGGGCACTGAAATTAAATACAGTAGTTGGAACAAAAATATTTTGAACAGGTCAGGCCCTCCAGTATGAGCTTTGTTTACTCCTGGTTGAATTTGCAAGAGTTCCACTATGGTAAAAATCCAATTTCCGAAACATAACACCCTTTTGTATTTTGTGTGTGTGTGTGTTCCATAGGCATGCTTGTATAGTGTGTGCTTTCCCCTCCACACATTTGCCGCCTTCATTGTTGCGCAGAGAGAACTGAAAGAGAAGCCTTGGCCCTTGTAGACACAGGGCACATATATTTTTAATCTGCTCAATTTTACATACTGTTTAAATGGGTCCTGCATTTTTAATGAGTCACTCTCTCCCACTGACACGGCAACCACTGTCCTGCATTTTATATTTTGTTGCTTGTATCAGGTGGTTTATATGCTTGTTGCCAGCATTATCTCACACAATTCCCTCTCCTTGTGGGTTGTGTAAAAAGAGGGAATTTGAGTAAAACTGAATTGATAATAGGGCAGTGCTGTCAGCTATCTTATACCCTTAGAGCATTAGTGTGTAGTTTTATGGTTACTGACACTCTGCAAACAGGAAGGGCATAAAAGACGTATAAGGGTTGAGCCTCTGTGGTCAATGATCAGTGCTACTTTATAGTAGAAAAGCAATATATCTGCAAAAATTACTGTCTTCCCTTAAGTGCATAAACAAAAAACAAAACAAAAAAAACATAATGAAGTTTACAATTGAAAATAACCATAATTACATGCCTACGTATGACTTCACATCATTTTACATTTGGCTGGTTCATCTCATAAGTAACTTATAATTCTGGATGTGTTACCTGAAAGTGTTGCTCTGGTAATAGATTGTTACATTCAAAAGCAGCAGGGCTCTAAATCCTGAAGAACAAGACTTAAAACCACTTGTCTAGTAGTCGTTGGTGTTGTCATCATACCTGAGGGCAGTGATTCCATCAAGCTCGATCCGTAACTGCTGAAGTGTCCCTGAGCATGCTACTCGAGTCCTAGCCCATGTCCCATCCACAGGCAAAGGGACACATTTATCCCCCACGGGGATAAGGACATAAATTAATTAGGTTTATTCAAGTGCCTTCATTGTGAAGATGATTCTGCAAATTTCATGCTTGAGTTACAAGGTTGCAAGCTATTTGCTGCATGTATACAGACCGTCATTGCATTTTTTTTATCAACAGTATAGCATAGCCACCACCATTGTGTTGTGGGTGCTATTACATCACCTTGAAACAACAACAATTCAGTTCTTCAGTACTCCTTATATACAGTTTATTAACCACTAGATTGCACTATGTTTGTTCTACTACTAGATTGCACTATGTTTATAGTTTAAGCCGTGCATCAATGGGGGTACCTTTAGGTCTCATGTTCAGGCTCACTCTTCTTTCATTACTTTGATTTATCAACACAACCTTTATTGCTATGTGTGATGAGACTCAGCTCAGCCATACTGTTTTTGCCCCCTTCACATTCATATTTAGGCATGCATCTCTTCTATGTACAAAAATGTCATTGCAATACATCCAATAGTTAGAAATAAGCCACATATAGTCACGCTGCTGGCATGGCTCAAAACTAAAACCCAATAACCGCAACTAACAGTTAAGACGTTGTTCAGGGCTATGCCATTACTAGCTACAAACAGTAAGGTTATCATCACTTCGATAACCTCTGCTTTCCATTAAAAATTATTTAATATAGGCCTACCCCTCAATAATTTAAATTGTCTTACTTGTCGACTAAAACTACGTCACATCATTCTTGAGAGTTGCGAGTCGTTTCCCCTTTCATTTTCCATTTGTTCTCATATTGAATCCACTCTGCTTCTCCACCAAGGACTCATCCCTGGTTGCTTTCATGCCAGGAACTGCATTATATTCTACTCATTGTAAGTGCCCCTGGCTTACAGTGCTGGCTAAATGTGAAAAACACCATAACCTTTTACAATCTTATTTAGAACGACCACTGTAACTTTGAATACACTTGGCTGTACTCCGGTTTTAATACCTATGAGCGGACCGACACATTACCTGTACAGGTATACATAAAGATAAAATGTAATACTGAAGGTCCTTTATGGCCAAAAATGGAAAAGACATTGGAACATTGTCCATGTGGGACTGTAATCGTCTTTTGCTCTCTGTGGTCCAACATTTTATACCCACTAGCCATTTGGAGATCATTTTTCCTCACACCTACTTATTTTGGCTGCTCTTTTCACACAAATCGCCTCGACTAAATGGGAAGCGTCTGACAGTAGCTGAGAGATTGTTGCCATGAATACACTTGAAAGTGTTAGGCAACCTATGCTCTGCAGGCGCTCGGCAGTATTGTGTGTGTACTGCTGAGGGGAATGCATTTGAGTCAGGTGAGGCTGCAAGGACAAGAGGGATTAGTGTTTACCAAATATGTTTGCTCACTTCAGACGGAGACTTAAGCGACCGCAAAGTGACATCTTTCACATTATCTGTAGCATCAACAAACATTTCGTGCCTTGGGCTGAGGTACCTCTGGCCTGCAAGTTTCTCACCTAACTTGATTTTTTCTGGCCCTTCACAATCAGCACAGCTAACCAGCAGACTTGTGGTTTCTTTTGATAATGGTAATGGAGAACATGACTAGATACATGGATAGTGGTGGCTCTTATATTATGCACTTATTTTTTTTTAAACTGATCCGCTATTATTGACCGCCACTTGAAATTACTATGCAGACGTTGTCATACACTGTATATGCAGGATTGTTTCTACTCCATCTGTGTGGAGGTCCTTCCCTCCCCTGACTAGAGGTCTGTCCTGGTTTTCGCCTTGGGCATGTGTTGCGACCTCGCGCTCTCTGCATGGCAACATGGCAGCGACGCTGTAAAATGTCACTTTGCTGAGCTCAGAGAGGCAGTGAGTTGCTGCAGGGCCTTAACCGTGGTGGTGGGGGGAACACATGGAACAAGAGTCACAGTTAAAGGTCAGACCACACAAGGCTCATGAATAGAGTCTCTAACAGCTGTATTCACTTTAAATATGAGGAGAACATATTCATATTATAAATGTTGCTAAATACTGTTAACGTATGTTATGTAGTGTGAGAATAATGACCGTATGTAAATGATTACTGTGATTCAAATACTGACAAATTAGAAAAATAAGGTGTTTCCCAAACCCTTTTTAAAAAGCTTAGTCAAAATAATGGTCTCAATGGGCCAATTTAGTTTACAGATTGGTGAATTTTGTAAGTTATTTAGTTTCAAATGCTAATCTTACTGCTGGCTTTTCGAAAATAAATCTCTGTGATGATCCTTTTAAATATATAAGAGAATAGGTTTAAGGCATATTAATCATAGAGATGGAATAGACTGCCAGAACAGCGTTGCATTGTATTGAAATCCCATAGAAATAGAAGACTTCATAGTGCTGATATAATGCACAGCTTAAACATTAGACTGCACCTTATTAATTGGTGATTGTTGATTGATAAATTGAAAAAACAAATAAGGTTTTGCTGCTTAATCAATTATACACTGTATTTGTAGCTATTACCTGCTGAAGCAATTAAGAAGCCAACTGTTGCAGGTGGGTCAATACACAGGGAAATGTGCCAAAAGCTGGGTGAGCATCTCTAAGGCATGCCACGCTGTAGCCTACCAGACCCCAATACTGGGATCTGACTTCAAATTATTTAAGTAACAATTATAGCCACTTCAAAGTGTAACCTTTTTTATTTCTTCATCAACTATATGTAGGCCTACTGAGCAGAAGTAAATTGGAAACCATTACTTTGCATTTGCACATAGCAGTAAGAAGTCAATGGGTTGCTTCTTCATACATTTTTAACTAAAATAACTTTGTTCTATATCTCATTATGACTAGTTATGACCTTCATGTCGGCGCCAGTCAGCAACATCAAAGTAACCATGTTAGCATTTTTAAGCCGATCTTAGGGACTTAAATGACGAGAACAATAAACATTACACCTGTGACCTGCTAAACAGTATGTTGGCATGCTGACGTTAGCATTTAGCTCAAAACACTGTTGTGCCTAAGTACAGCCTCACATAGCCTTTAGCAATGTCCGTCTGTAGCCTCCTAAGTCTTAAAAGCAAAAGATCATGCACATTTATGATTCACAGGTCATATAAGTGTGTGATGCTGTTCACCTTTTCTTGTGATATTTCCCAATTTGATCAATTTATGAAAAAAATATTTTTCTACCTTGCGTTTTAGCAGATAATCTGATTTCCACATCATGTATATGTGTGTATGCATTTTCTATTCCAGCAAAGGTATTAGCTGTTACTGCTCCTGTGCTGTTGAATAAGTTTTGCTTTTCAATTGAAAAATTATATCTCCCCCACCCAACACAATAGGCTTCTTCAAAAAGAAATGTTCTTGTCTTCCTGAGACTAAATGTTCATAGCTGCAAACAACTTTGCTCTCTGCTCCAGTGAACTGAGATGCAGTGAGAACAATTCCAGCCAAAAGGAGGATAATGAATCAAAGATTTCCCATTTCTACACTTAACTTTTCTGAGTATAATAATTCAGGTTTAAGGCTGCACTCAATAAACAAGTTACATATAAAAGATGTTCCAACACTTAGCAGAGCAGGTTTTTATTTTTTATTATCACATGTACAACATACTGTGACAGTCAACTCGTTTACTCCCTCCACGACGTTCCTTCCCAGAGTGGATTATTAGAACAATATTAATTTCACAACATGTCAGTATTATGTGGTGAGTCATTATTAGGTTTCCAATATTAAAAGCACTTGAGGTTTAAGAAACTAGCGTCATCTCAGCCCACAAGTTTGTTTTTTCATCCAGATTTTCTTTTCACCTTGTCGTAGGAAGTGGAACAGCACAGTTGATGCCCTGGCATTTACGAAATTACTCTGAACAGCTTGCGTGCATCGTATTGTGCTTCATTTACTTAAACACTTAAAGAGAGAATAGCATTTCAAAACAGGAAACAACATAATAGAGGTCAAGACCAGCAGTGCTACTGCTGCTTCCTGCGAGATGATCTTACCAATTATTTATTTTTTCCTTTCATCTCGCTAGTGACTTGTTTCTGTCCTTGTATTTCATGTGCCAACCCACCTGTTTGTTTCCCCATTGTTTGAGTTAAAGCATTAAAGAATAATAGCTTTTGCCACAACAATGACCTGCCCGTAAGAGAACACGGCTACAGAGAAAAAAGTAATAAGGAGAGTTATGCTAAAGATGGGACAAACAATTCCTTAAAGAACTCCCCGGGACAGCATTCCTTCCTGTTTTCATCATATTGTCCGTTATGCAGTGCAAAGATCTGACAAGAATTCACCAATAAATTAAGTTCATGTGCAGAATGGTTTCATGTCCATCATCAGTGCACACAGGTCAGGTCGCTGGTAGACTCTGGTCCTACATGAGCACGCAGCTTTTGGCCCGGTCCTTTCGAACCGCGGGTGGATGCTCGTTTAGCTCAGTCCTGGGCGGCTGTTGGGAGACCCGCTTGAGGCAGTGACGTGAGCCGGCACGTTTGAGCTGAGGCCGGTGAATGTGCGACACAGACGACAGGGTGGTGACGTGGAAAACATCGCGCACGCTGTTCTCCGAATACTTTGAGGTGCACTCTGTGTAGGCCACGGCGCCGATCTGCCTCGCCAAAGCGGTGCCCTAAAAAAAACACAGGAAAATACAGAATCTCAGAGTCAAGACTTCAGTTCAAGTTGTGAACAAAACATTGACAATCAAGTCATGTTTCTGGTCAAATATTCAGTCTCCTTTAGCTAAGTTTTTTTAATAGACTACACCATCTCCTAAGGGAAAATGTCTGGCTGTTCCACTGCTATATGCTCAAATGTTGGAGGCTAACTTTGTCAATTTGCCATTTGATGTGAGGAAAGGTGGTGTACTAGTAGTGTTCTTTGCCAAAAAGCCGCTGCTGCTGCTGGAGAGAATAGTTGATGAAGATCCTCAGACTGGACCAAAACAGTAATTGTGTGGGCTGAGAAACCAAAAGCTTAACGACTGTTATGCTCCACAGAGCCAAGGAGAACTGCAGTCGGGTAGTAAATTATTTGTGGGTCCATCGCTACGAGTGAAAAGGAGTATGACTATCTTTAAAGTATTCTGTTGTGACTATAAAAAAAGATTTGTAGCTTTTAAATGCAAGCTTTTTTCCAGCTGTATACTTCAGTTTGTGTTTGTTTGTTGTCCAAAAGCAGGTAACCAATTTCGAGAGCTGCTAACAGCCAGTACTAAGAGCTACAGTATATAGCAAACAAATTGTGTGTATGTGTGTGAGACGTACATAAGGGTTATGTGGTGGAAAAATAAGCCTTTGCAAAATATTGCTCTTGTTTTTTGAAAGTCATGTTGTACAAAACTTTGAAACACTCTCTGGAAGTTTATTATTATTATTATTATTATTATTATTATTATTATTATTATTATTATAACCATTTGTTATGTGCTGTTATTATCTTATACCTTTTCTTGGATGTTAGACCATTGGTCTTACTCATGTACAGTAAACACTCCCCACTTAATAAAAGCCTGCACTCTCAGAAGCAGGATAGCAGGCTTGCGCATACCAGAGGCAAAGATCTTCCACACGGCTATGAAATATTCAAGGCCTATTTGTGCAACTGGCACTATCTTAAATCTTTACCTCTCCTCCCACAATATACTGACTTTGTGTTTGTGTATATCTTGTAATAAAAAAAGGAAAGCTTTAACTCTTCTTTAAAGGTTGCCTATTATACAAGATGCACTTTTTCATTGCTTTTCAACATTAATATGAATATGGTTCGGTGTGTCGACAGACTCCCAAAGTATAAGAAAAGACAAGTCAGTTTCAAGTTTTTTCCCCCAGTCAGATTTTCTTCCTGTTATGACATCATAACGGGAGAAGCCGCCACCCCCCCCCCCCCCCCCCCCCCCCCCCCATTACCAACTATAGAACCCATAGAATAATTCAGCTGAAGATGCAGCCACAGTGGGTTTATATTCTCCCGTTGATTGTTCACATTTGGTAAAAACGGGTAATTAAATCATGTAAAGTCATGGTTTTCACGCAGTTTTAATGCAGCCAAATTGTAAAAATAAGAGTTAACTTAACAAGATGTGCTTCGGGGCCTTTGGGATCATTATTTTAAGTGTTTCTCCCTCAGGGCAGAAATAATGAGCTTCAATGTTGAAAATGGCTGCTGTGAATATTTCAGGAAAACATTTGGTGTAATCAAAGCTTTCTGTTCATTTGGAGCTGAGTCACTAGATGCAGAGAAACTAATCTGAGATCCTGATAGACCAATTTCGATGCCATTACTGACAGGAAAATGTGTGTGTGGTTACCTTTGCTATGTCAGATATGAGGAAATCTTAATATGTTGACAAACGACTGCCAAGAAGTGGAAATTTAAATGTAAATAGGCTATTAAAATGCATGCATGCCACTGTTCATTGCTCCAAGACACAAAGAAAACAATTGTATTATCGCACATCCGACTGTTTGTCTCCGTCTTTGTTCAGTGCCAGCTTGTTTATACTCCTCGTGTATCCATAGTTGTGGAAGTTATGATCTGAAGCAAATGTCATTCTCCAAATTCCCTTTCAAAAACTTTGTTTATTGGCACAAGGGAGCAAAGCAATGGATGTCATTCGTCTGGGATGATGCCATTAAACTTCTAAGTAAATCAGTTTTACTATAGGCAAATGAAAATCGCTGCAGCGGAAAATTAAAAAGGACTGCCATTTAAAAACCGTACGTCGGGCATGTTCCAAATATGAAAATGTTTGACAAAATGTAATACAACTTGTTTGCGTCACACATGCAAAACATACTGTGGCAATGCTAGGCTATTGTAGCAGGAACAGCAGTTCATTTCAAGCTAGATTTGAAACCGTTGATGCCCTCACAGACACTGGCTGGGCTTTCATGGAAATGATACAAACACATTCTTTCAAACAAGGCAATGCTGCCTCTGCACGCCTCACCTGTTCGTGTGTGACAGGAATCAGTCTGTGTTTGGAGAGCTCTCTCATGACGGTGATGTCCGTCCTCATGTCCAACTTGCAGCCGACCAGCACCACTTTGGCATTGGGACAGAACTCCTGCGTCTCACCCTGCCACTGTGTGCCAACAGACAAATACACATGAGTGAAGAAGATAACAGACCATTGTGGCCACTTGATTTTTATATTCTCATTTCTGCTGCTAGAATAGTCTTCAGGATATGGTCCTCCCCAAACTGTCCCCAAGCACAAATTTGTCCAATATATATGTATATATGTATGTTGTAGCAAAAAGATTTCCCCTAATAGGAAATAAGTGGCAAAGTACAAACACTGAAAAAAGAATGCTGATTTGGGTATGACCATTATTCTGCGCTTATGCTGTAGAGTCAACCATGAAACATTACTTCTCAGCCTGGTGTTAAGTTACTCTTAACTGCTTTTTTTATATCTATGAGTATATACAATATATTGTCGATCTCCAATGAGTGTAAATCACTCTATTTTTATGTCTGATACATTGTACTTCCCTGTTTGGTTGTAAATCATATTTTTAACCTCTAACTTGTACCAACTACTCCACTTCCCCTTTATGTGTGTTTTTATGCAGTTCTATTGCCTCTCTGAACCACTTGAAATATGGAAAAACAATGTCATTGTCCTTAGCTGAACTTGGAGCACATTACATCCTAAAATTGTCATTTGACCCGAATAATATTTAGACACGACAACCAGTCAAGGTTACTTGACCACGGTAGGACAAATGAGAAACAAATATTGAAACAGTACAATTGTATAGCTGTTTTGTAAGTTACAACATGGGCTCACAACATCTTGACGTACAGTACATGGCCATAAAGGCTGGAAGAAGACGGAGGGACACTATCATGACAGACCATCGGACATGACTCAAACTATTAAACTCTTACTGCTATTCAGTCATTATCTTCTCACACCATAGCACAGTCAACCACTTTGCACAGTTCCTCCATTTGTTCTCCCTGACAAAGAGAGCTTTTCTCCTGGATGTCTGTGTGGCTGCAGTTAGGGGCTCCAGTGTGTTGTGCTGTTGTGCAGAGCGAGCTGTTGCCTTTCAACGGGCTAGTGAATAGCGACAATTTAGATGAGTCACAAAGGACCCATGGAAAGAGCGGCTTATTGTTTGTGTTAATGTTAAGAATTGGTGAGAGTTATGTCCCGGATGAAGAGCAGAATGTGATCTCTCTAAGCAGAAAGTCTGTTTTTTTTTTTAAAGGAAGAAAGTGGAGGCTGGGGATTTTTGATAACTTCAGCTGAAGATTCAGTTTGAAAATATGAGCGCAACCCAGCAAATTATGTATGGAGTCATATTTCAGGGGAATCTAAGCAAGTTTAATGAAAAGAGGTTGAGTTCACATTATATGATAATGCTTGTGTTACTCATGTTTGGGTTTAAAAGGCGATTCTGATATCTGATATTCACTGGGGGAGTATTTGAAATATTTTTTTCTAAAATATTGACGATGACTCTGCCACCACTGAAACACATTGGTCGATAAAACCTGTGATTTCAATTGTGGACCCTTACATCTGCTACTGCTGTTTGTCTGATTTTCTGGGTATCTGTCATCCTCAGCCATTGTGTTTTTAGTTTTTGTGCTGCTTCTGGGTGCAGAAAAAGTGGTGGCCAGGTAGATTAACTAGGAGGCGGATGACGTCCTAATGCTAGATGAAAGAGATATACAGACAACACAACCTATTTGAATGACCATTTGAAGAGAGAATGGACTGACGTGAACCAAGGATACAAAACGGAGAAAGAAAGGTGACAAGGAGCCGACGGCTATTTTTGTATTTTAGCAATGCCGAGAAATAATAGTCCCTCTAAAAGGGAAATTGGAAAGCACAATAATTGGTTAGGTAGTCTGCTGTCAGAAACTGCAGAAGAAAAAGTGCTATGTACTGCAAGGTCGCTATTTGAGAATAGAAACTGGAAATGGCACATGATGGCGCACACTTAAGTACGATAGGAAAAGGGTAAGTTATTTGACATATCTCTAAACTTTGAATACATGTCACTCTGGCATCCTGTGCATGCATTGTGAGATCAGTTCATTCACAACCATTACTAAGGGAAACTCAGGTCATCTAACCAGGTCAAAGTTCAAGTTAGTTACTCAAGTGGACCCCCTGTATAGGTGTGAGAATTTTATCCACCATAAAAGATAAATGGTTTTGACTTGTATTGATGATGTCACTGATGAGTGATGATGCTGACTGCAGGAATGTCTGGGGACTAAAGGGTCAAATGCTCCAATGCATTTGATTACCACAACTCACATATGTTCGTTAGCATTGAAAACTATGATTAATCAATATCTTAAAGGATACTAGTTTGCAAATGCAGATTATATTACTGAACACACACTATAAGAAAGGTATGTTAAATGATAGGTTTGTCTGAATAGTACAAATGGCATGTGAGTATTGTATTGGACTTGAAAATGTCAGAACTTACTGCAGCTTTAACCCTTAAAGCTGCTCTGTTGCATGCTGACCTGATGAAATATACCTTGTTGAACACTGTCTCAGCTATGTTTGAAGAAAAATTAGGACACAAAAAAACAAAACAAGGACACATTCACACTTCTGTTAATGTGACACTGACCTTTTTCAGCACGCTGTCCAGTGTTTCTGGACGGCTGATGTCAAAGCAGATGAGTACAGCATCTGAGTCAGGATAAGCTAGAGGCCGCACATTGTCATAGTAGGCTGAACCTGTGGGTGGAAAATACACAATGTTAGACCAACACTTTCAAGTGGAAGTTGTGTTACTTTGCTAAAGAGTTAACATCTTTTTTTATCACTAAGTGAAGTGAGTCATTACCGAGCCCTATGATAACTATGATTAAATGTAATTACTGTGAACTAAGCAACGCTACAGATGACAATGAGTGGGTGTGATTAGTTGCTTTTCGAGACAAACAAAGAGACCTCGTCCACACCCCTGGTCTATCGGCCCTGACAGTCTTGAAAAACCCAACAGCTAGACGTGTGACTATAATGAATGGCTCACACAAAGCGTCACCTGGTATTTCAGAATGGCATGTTTTTTAGCCGGGGGCCAGGGTTTGAATTGAGCATTGTGACCTGGGCAAGGGGACACATTCCTACCCAGAGAGGACAACATTCCCTTTGCATTTCCCTCATTGTCTCCAACACTACGTGCTTTTGTCACCATACACTGTGTTTTGGCAAGTTCACAAAAAATGCGTTTGACAAAGAAATTCCCATAAAACCCAACTGAATCTGAGACACTGCCACGCATAGGCACAAACATAATTTTTTTTTTTTTTTAATAATTCAAAGCTTAATATAAAAAATACTGAAGAGACTATTGTTTCTCTTGAAATAATAAATGTTCCAAACTCCTGCGGTAAACTTTTAATATAACTCACTGTACTGCATTCATGCATGCATCTCAACAAGGTGCAAAAGTGTTCACACACAAAGAAAATGAGGATGATTAATTCAGTTCAAAAAAAGTTAAGAGAGCTAGGGAGTGCATCCGACAGTCCCCATTAACCACCCGGAGGTCTCCATCAGTATACCGGCATCTGAAACCTCTGCATCAGACAGCACTTGTGATCAACTGTAGTGTTAAAACATTTCTGTCTTTTTTTCCATAAAAATTCACTGGAGCTGCTTCTCTACAAGTCTAGAAATTTCAGAAAAAGCAGACATTCATATTTGAATGTTACTGACAGTTGTTTTATTTGTTTTCATTCATTTGAGCATAAGCTAGACATTTGGGTCAAACATACACAACAAAATACAGAATGAAATCATATTAATTGTAATTTATTGTAATTATTTAGGGTTCCAGTAAAAGCACATCCTTTAGGTCCGTTTTTATGCCTTTGTGTAAAACAACAAGAGATATTGGCTTCAGCCCACCTGGACTGTATTTATGAAATACTGCTGCTCTGATCAGGGCAATAGGATTGGATGTTGTAAAAGAAGTCATTTGCAGAGCTGCTTAGTAAGCACTTTTACAATAACACCAAGCCTATATAGGCTACAGCTATGCAGACTAATGTCTTTTGGTCAGCTGCTATCATTAGAACTTGTGCAATGTACAAATTATGCATTTGCTCGCACACCTAAAGTTATTGCACAGACACAGACTCCCAGCATAACAAAGTAAGTTACCTGTTTACAATTTCCACATATGAACATGGTATGTTCCTTTCCTTATTTCATGACTGACTGGTATTTATGGCTATTCACCAGTACAAAAACAACCACCAAATGTTGTTTTATTTCCTGTATTTGTGTTAAAAAAAAACTAATTGGCTGCTATATGGTTACCTGGTTTTTTAAACTTTCAAATATTATCGGTATAGGCAATTGGTTAGGCTATAATAACAACAATTTATTGGTTCGCTGTGGAGTTTTCTTGTAAGCTAAACAAACTTTCTATTTACATTCAGTGTTTCTCACCAGAACACAATGTATGTACCCCTGAGGTCTAACCAACATGTCAGATGCATTTCCTTGCTCATAAAACATTTGCAGAACTGTTTTATGAAGATTTGAAAACCAGCATTGCTTATATCCATTTTTGCTGCAGTCTAGGTGTACTCTGCATTCTTTGCTGTAGTTCTTGGCATGTTACCACCATCCGTATGATTTGCTTGACCCACAAAAATATCTCCATAGTGCTAGTAGTGGTCAAAAACTGCACCGGGTACCTTTAAATTGGTATGATTAACAATGTTTTAGTGTCTTAATTAATGGTAAAGCAAGGAAGGAATATGTTTACTGTGAGTTGCTGTGAACTCACAGCTCAAGCCTTTTTTGTGTAGATTTTATTAAGAGAAAAAAGAATGAAAAAGGACTCCGACGATAATAAAATGTGAATCAACAAGGGAGTGTTGTTAGTAAGTTTACAATCCCATTTCTTTCAGCCCCAGATGCAGACAATTAAGTTACTTTCAACATTTTCCCAAGGCAAGAGGGAGTAAGAAAAAAATTATTGCAGATCGCTGAATAATACAATAATGAGACTCCATTATGCTTTAATGTAAATTTAAAAATGCATTTCACAGAACCTAATTCTACCCTTCAGAAATAATGGAGGTGGAAATGTATTCTTCATTATGAAAGTTGGGTCACATAACAGAGTTAGACCATGGACATATAAAGAAACACCAACATAGAGCACCATGCTAGCCGAGTGCATTCAACAACCATTGTTGCATGTTGTTCCTCCCATTTCTCTACCCATTTCCATACAAAAAATATCTTTAGAAAAAGACAACAACAACCTGGCTGGTAAATTATACCACTGTTGTTCTTTAAATTAAATGATTTACAAGGACTATCCCGGGTGTTACCCAGGACTTGCCACTTCATCGAGGGAATGCAATCTCTTGCAGGCCATTAGCTAGGAATCAGCAGTCGGTATCCACTCTTAAAGTTAACTTTTTCGTACAACTGGCCGCCC
The DNA here is from genome assembly GCF_949987685.1 of Ammodytes marinus. Classification (NCBI taxonomy): domain Eukaryota; kingdom Metazoa; phylum Chordata; class Actinopteri; order Uranoscopiformes; family Ammodytidae; genus Ammodytes; species Ammodytes marinus. Next base: position 9,773,213 of record NC_137224.1, on the reverse strand, counting down.
ATTTAAAAAAACGTGAGCTGCCTATTTAGCAGCCTGTCTGGTTGCTTTTACTGGTGTCGGGTAGTTGGTACTCCTTCAGCGGCAATATAGTTGTTTTGTTGTTCTGCCAAGTCCTTGTCTGTTCAGCCTACCTACCCCTGCTGCCAGAATAAACAAGCATTTAGACTCTCCTGAGATTCAAGTCATTTTGCACTTGAATCCTTATCCTCCTCCTCTCACCAGTTGTTCCAAAAAACAGATCCCTCCAACGCCATCTTTGAGTAAAATACACCAAATATGTCATCAGTCACCCTGACAACATACAGGAGGTCCTATATTCAACTAATGCTTCTTAAATGAATAGTTACATACACATGTAATGGTACATTTTGAGGAAATCTGCTTTGCTGTTAGACGATCGATGCCACTTTCATGTCTGCGGTTCAGGCAGCTATGATCAATGTTGTCATGGATCACATGTCTGCTTGTATGTGTATGTTGCTCAAAGGGGTAAACCCAGAGAGAATTACTACCCGATTCTGCAGTTTCCCTCAGCCCGGACTTGGAGTGCTTAAGTGTCTTTTGTCGCCGTGGTTCCCTGGCTCTCTAGTGTTTGGGTTCTCTCTCACCCCTCTCATCAGCATTTCCAGCCGCAGCAGGAAGCAATTTACAGGGGAAAAGTTTAGCAGTTTTAATAAAGTAACTGTACACTAACTGCTAAGCCCCAAACAGGCAGATAGACACGGTTAGCAACCAAATGGTGAACGTAGTGGAGCATTAAGCAATTACAGTCCGATATTTTCCTCAGGAGTTTGTGCAGAACAAACTACTTATAGCCACTACGAGTAACATGGCACGTTGGCGTCCCCTTTGGACAAAAGCGGTAGTATTTTTACGACGCCCGCTGTCGCAAAGCTGTTTCCTAGCGCATGCGAACTGAGAAGGGAGCAATATAGTGCATGTCCGTGTGTTGAAAGTGTGAGGACTCTTTTCGGCTCCGTGAGAGTGGTTTTGACACTGCATCAACTAATGCCAGTCACTGCCACACACACCTGATTGCAATGAGTTGATACAGCAGTGTCACCTAACTACTCTCTCTCTCACGGAGCTGAAAGATTAGGCTACGTGTCCGACTCCTCACAGAAAGCGAATGAACGAAAGACGGCAGTTAGTATGGATCACGATGAGGTAATGTGTTTATGTTGTTGTAAATAATTACTATTTCAGATAATGGTTATCTGATGATGGTGAAGCAAAGTAAACTTTGTGTTAGTACCAACCGCTCATTCATTTAGGAGTAAACACTGCAGTCTAGTTTCGCTCTCGTGAAATTGTATACACGTTGCTTGGCAACGCCCTGGTCCCGCCCGTAGCCTATATCACTCTCCCTTTTAGCTTTTCTTCATTGCATTTTTTCTTTGATGGTTCAGCCCCGTTATCAGTCATTATGACGACAAATAACTGTCTCAAACAAGGCTCCCGCTCCCCTTCCCTCACCTGGAGGGATAGGCTTCTCAAATCACGTTGCAGCGCCACACTGAAATCTGCGACCAATACGGACATGTGACCATAGAGCCTGCACGAGCGAACCGAAAATCGGACTGGGTGTGCGACCAGACCAAAAGCAGTAATAAAAACTATTTAAAAACGTCTTTCTTTGCACTGATGGTCTCGTTTGCTGTTAAAGGTAATTTATGATTATCAGAGGAAACATAAGGCTGTTTAAAAGATATTTAAATGTTAGTCGTAGCCGCTTTAAGTGACTCTTACACTATCTACCTTCTTCTTCATACTTGATTCACAGATATGAGAGCAAGTCCAATATTATCACCTATTTCTTGAAGAGAAAGTGACCAGCAGTCATATCAGTGAGTATCAGCCTTGTAGCACTCAAGACTGGTCTCGGTTAAAGGTACTCTGAGGAACTTTCAGTTTGTGTTACTTCTTGCACCCTCTTTGGACAAAAGCGGTAGTGTTTTTACTATTCCAGTTGTTATTCCTAGGGGAGCGTACCCATGACAAAGGCATTTTGATCAACTATATAAAAATAGCACTCTTTGCACTGATGGTCTCATTTGCTGTAACATGTCATTTATGATTATCAGAGGAAAAATTAGACTGTTTCAGAAATATTTAAAAGTTGCTCGAAGCACCTGGACAAAACTATGTATATTTCCCAAAATGTTTCTTCCTTTCATGCTGCTTCAAGTGTTGAAGGATTTCAACAAAGGTCTATCCTGTGCAGAATATAACTAGTGATTCTCATTTTGATGCCACCTAGAACCAAGAGTCTGGGAATCATATTACTGTACACGATCCGATATATTAAATACCTCAAAATATAGGAAATCAAGAAATCAGTCATGCTTATAAATGAATTCAGCTGCACTATTCCTCATGAAACTGTAGCATAACTGTAGGGACCTGTAGCATAATATTGGATAAACGGCATTGCTCACTCAACTCTTCTTTATAATAAGAGATTCGCACACTCTCAGGCTGCAAGCCCAGAGGTCCCATGATGTCAACCAATCCATGTTCAGCACTCGAGGAGCAGCTAATGTGTATCGATCAATAAGCTTTTTTGACCCTCTCTGGGACCTGTAGTATGATGCCCCTCATGGGAGGATTCCTGCTGTTGTAGCAGCAGCACAAAGGACCTTCAGCCCATCTGTCTCTGTCTACAACCCTCTGACCAAGAACAAACTCAAACAGACAATCAGCCAGTGGAAGCCTGCATTTATTTAGCCATCTCAAAGGAAGATATGGGTTTCATTTTAAAAGCTAATTTATTTCAGTTTTGGAAACACTTACATGAACAAACATATTTGTGTCACTTCAACATCAAACATCGAATGTGTATTAGATGTGTGGCTGTTGAACATCATTTGGCCCAACCGTCTGGTAAACAGCAACGGCATGCTGGGACTCCGCGTGGGGTCGTCATACTTTTGATGTTTGATGCTCACAAACAGCTGCGTTGCTCTTTTTCCCTTGTCTGTTGGTTGCTAGTGTTAATGAACTGTTAAGCATGTTCTGCCCATGCCCACATGTTATTTTGCCTAATCCAGTCATGTGCTGCTTTTGACGAATATAGCTCTAGAGAGGTTTGTCCTCATTAAGACTCATGAGAACGTCTGAATGATATATTTTAGGAGCCAAATTTACTGTAACTACATGCTTTGAAAAATTTAAGTAAATAGAAGCCTGCATGTAATCCGCCCAAATGGTATGATACTGGGCTGCATCACAGGTTTGTATATCCTATTCCTTTCACTTACATACAGTATGATTCCTATATTTGTAAGATTGTTTAATTTTGCACACACAAATTTTGCACCGGGTGTATCAACAAGATTTGAGTCTTTTTATGTGATGTCTTTTTATGTCAATTGACCGTAGCTCCCCCTGACGATGTCTAACAGACAAAATACGTAGTCAAGGGACAGTAGGCACTGATTCAGGGAATTCAAATGTAATGAAATTGCTTCTTTTCCGGGAAGAAGGGCTGCAACTCACACTTATTTTCATTTCCCCAATGTTCTAGAGCTGAAAGTGACGGATTTAAAATCATTATTTGGTCTGACCAACTGTCCAAAACAAAAAATTATTAAGTTTACTTTCATGAAATACAAAGAAAATGAGCAGAAGGTCACATTTAAGAAACTGGCTTGGAGGTACATAAGCTTTTCATAAACTTTCTTGAGGAGCGACATTTAATGAGCCCCACTGGGCAGGTTTCGTAATTATGAAATTAATGGAGACACATTGTCTCAACCTCATAATCTATGTTAAATATTGTAAATCTAGATAGTGTTTTGTGTTGTTTGTCATGCTGAAGTACATATGTCCTTTTTCCTATTTTGTCTCAACTTGTAAAACTCATTAAACATCCACCGAAATGTCTTTGGTTAGTCTAGCTCAAGGCAGTGAAGTGGCTGATAAGAGACAATCAGACGGTGAGTCGTATCCTTCAGTATTCATGGCTCTGCATGATTCAAAAAGGAACGCAAACACACCTCGGGCTGTTTGCTCAGAAAATCATTATTAATCCTCTCTTATAACATTTGTGTCTGCCTACTCCAATCATGGCACAGTGGTGTATTCATTATTTTAAAAACCTGTTTCTCCCAGTCACACCCTTCTGAAGAAAACATCCCCTTTGTTGAGTTTTCATGATCCACGTATGAATTCCTAAAATCATCCAGAGGGGAAACGGCAGTAAAATTGTGACGCTATTGATTCATGTGTTTTTCTTTCAGCAGCTGAACGAATGAGTAATGCTGCCCACAGAGATTAAGCATTACTGCATGCTGTGTGAAATGTGGGGACAATAAGACTGTCTGGTAAATAACAGACAAGAAATCAGCCTGTACATTCAGATGATTATCACACAGTAATGAAATACACTCCGTTGACAAACACACGCCCTCAGCATGGACAATCACTCGGCGTATATGCTCAAACACTTGGAGACAGCCCTGCAGAACACTGCAATGCTCTGTCTCTCTCTCTCTCTCCTTTTCACGGAAAATTGCGTGTGAGTTAACGACAGTGTTTTAAAAGAAGATTAAACCGCAGTTGCATTGTGGGAATGTGGGATGCAGTGTTTGACCCATAGCAGGGACTATTTATTTATTTTTTAACTCTAGGGCAATACTATAACATTGAAATATACTTTAATAATAAGGAAATTACATTCTGAAGGAACGTCTGTTGAGTCCAAATGTTAAATCTTGAGTAAGACAAGTCCCCTAATTATTTGTTAAGCTTTACTGGGTTTTTCAACTTGAATCAACTCAGTTTGCTTGGTTGTCAAGGAGATGGCAGAATTGTAATAATGTGCTAGAAAGCTATAAAAAAAAGGCAAATGATTGGAGTTCAGAGCTTTTTTGTTGAATTAATGTCTAGGTATCATTGATGTCCAAGTTAAAATCTGTTTGGTTTATAAATTGACATAATGTAACATTTTAATGTTAAAATCTCATCACCTTGACTTCATTATTTCTCATTCATTAATCATTATCCAATTAGGTAATATGTATAACATGCTAGTATTCTTTACAATGTCATAATGGTGTGTTAAACTGTAGAACTTTAGTATTACATGTCGCCAAAGTCAAGTCAACAATAACATGCTCATGAAACTCAAGAGGAGAAGTGTTTTAATTTGTCTCAATGTTTGAACTTCACAGAGAAACTGAACAATGTAACCTATCCTCTCCTGTGTTAGGCTGCATGTAATTGGAACACAATATGCTTGTTCTTGCTATATGGCTGACTGAAATCTCTGGTGAAGACAGCTGGAATGGTATTTTTGGGGGGGAGGAGGGATCTTTGAGTGCGAGAAAAGTGCTATATAAATTAAATATATTATTATTATCTTCATCTTTATGATATTTTTGTTGGTTATCCATTCACTAAAATGTGTTTTCTGAAGTAGCCTAGGCTAGTTGATTGTCAACGGGCAGCGCTAAAGTTCACTCAAGGTCTGTCTAAGGTTACTCAAGTCTTCAGTGTTTTGAATGAGGGATAGTAACAAGAAAGTGGGGCTGGTTTTCAGTGCAAACATCCTACGTGATGTATTCAGTGAGCACAGAGGGAGAGTGCAGCCAGTGAGTTGAGTTTCGCCTGAAATCAGCAATAATCCTGTGGGTTTCCTTCAAGTTAATGGCAGAGGGGAACAGACTAACATCTTCCCCCTTCACATTAAACCTCCCGGCTCCCGTTGTGATTTTATACGCTGTCTGAGCACCCTCATGTTCCTGTGTGTAACCAGTGATTCTCAGCTTTTAAACCCAGAGAATAATACACCAACCTCTGATCCATACATCCTGGTTAGATTGGAGTTTTCTAAGACTATACTACAACCATTAGAAAAAGTAATGTAAAAGCATTAACTAGGGCAATTGTAATAGAACAGTTTGAGTCACTCAGAAATGACGTACATTTCTGAAAATAGTGTGAATACTTCATACGAAAGTGCCGGAAATCTAATTTACCCTTGTAGATATTTGAATAATAGCCAGTACATTTTTGTCAGAACTGAACTACAGTATGTTTTATACCGGATCAATTTACAATTTATTGGATTCTGTTTAGTGTTTCCAGGAGCCGATCCCCGTTTACTAGCATAATCAATACAGTAGAGTTGACACTAAAATGTTTTTTGCTGCGATCATTGAATCTATTTAAAAATAAATAAATAAATAACAGGAATCACTAGAAGCAGCAATTACAGCATATTGCAATGCAGTAGGAATAAGGTCACCACTGCCCACCCCTCCAGCCATCTCAGTAATGGCTGACGTGTCACGGGCTGAATGGAGTGGTCATAGCTACATCTTGCATTATAGATAAGGGATAGAGAGGGTCTTGAGTGGATGGATAGAACACTTGAGTACCCTCTGTGTGTGTTTTTTAGTCCAAACAACATGCACTATAAATCTAATGACTTTTTTTCCCCCAGTCACATAATGTAACAAAGAGCCATTATGGTTTTAAACCACTGTCTAAAAAATTACAAATGTCTACTCTATGTAACTCCATGGACTGATAACATGAATTTTCCTGTTTCCATGAATATGGTCTTCAAGCATTGTAGAAGCAAACGTAAGTGTATATTTTACATACATTATTATGTTTCGTTTATTCGCATTAGTGGGCTTAACAAACATAAAAACAGACGGTATGGAATATGGAAAATACAGCAAAAACGACAACTGTACTTTCTATCAATGGAGCAAGCAGATTATGTTATCCACCAAAATTATACCAGACAAAATTAATTAGTAGCTTAAATAAAGATTTATATGAATGAATCATCAACGAGAAAGAGCTACGTTATTGACATATATAATATGTGTTTTAGGAAGAAAAGTAATGAATATTGTATCCAAAAGTCATAGTGCAAAAGTTAGCAACACTGTGTGAATGTTTATCCAGACTTGCTGTCTCTCTTAAGACAGACTTCTCATTTACACATGGACTGGTATAGCTTGAGAGACAGACCGAGTGTCCCCCTGGGAATGAGAGTGGAGACACAACTAGGCCATTGATTTTCAATGTACCCTTGGTCTTCTAATGGGCTGCATGGGCTGAAGAGGATCAGACCTGAATGACTTGGGCTCGGCCTCGCAACATCAAAACCTACAGACACTCATTTAGTCCACTCTCAGCCCGCTTTCTATACACGACTCTGAGCACTTAAAACTCAGCACTCCACTCTGGACTGACACTATATCCTTGTGTCTCTTCACTATATGTTCTTCTACTATTCTAATCTCTCAGAGCACTTATTCATGCGCTCACATACACACAAAAAGACACACATACCCCTGCACATTTAAAAAAAAAAAACTAACAACAGCACTTGGACTAAAAACCCAGTTCCCCATCGCTATCTGCACTTCAATCCAAAAAAGCCTCCGAAATGGTATACGGCTGTTTTCCCTGTTCATTTTGTTGTCATGGAGCCAGGTGCCACTCACACACAGACGCTCGCTCAGAGCACATCTGGGATCTGGGTAGTGCTTTCAAGGAGCCAAACATATAATTGGGGTCATAAAAGCCACTCATGAATGAATGATGGATTGTTAAGGCAATCTCAACCACAGACTCCGTCCAGGATGGATGGCAGAATGGCTGGCTGGATGGATGGATGGATGGATGGATTGATGCAACAGGGTCTTTGGGCTTACAGTGCAAGTGGTATCTTCACTGAACGTTACAAAGTGAGCGTGCGCGTGTGCAAACACCTGTGTGTATTCAAACTGTTCTTATTGACTTGTCAGGCCCTCAAGGAAGTATCACACAATAAAGGTTACATGTTTCTGTACTGGTTGCACCCAGGGGACAGACTTAAAGGCGGGAAACTTCAAAACATTCCTTTCTTTGCTTCAGGGTGCGACACAGCAGGTTTAGCCAGTTTTTTCATCAAATCTTACATCACACTTTCATACGCTCAGCTGTGAAACCAGCTTCTTTTGGAGTGTGGGGGGGGGGGACTTGTGTTTTTGTGGCAGGTCTATATGCCTTAGGCCACTACGACAACTTGTTTTTGTCGCCAACCGGCCGCAAAGTATAATAGACTCAAACAATTCAACCAGGAGATGAACTGTTTTTTTTCTTCATGAATCCAGCCAAGAAACTTGACAACAAAACTTCAAACCCTAATTTCAAGCCCTGATATGTGTGTTACTCACTGCATTACGAACTAAATAGTTATTATGGATACATTTTTAATTATTCAGCACTATTGCTATGTGACTACAATTCAAATGTGAAACAAGTGCTAAACTACACTATAAAGCTCCATACATCTGAGATAAACTGCAGAGTTAGGTGATAATGGTCATTTCGAGCATCCCCTTTCACTTAGTAGTCATGTAAGATATTGTTTATATAACTATATTGATTATGGCTGCTTTGAATAACCTCAGACCATGACTCCTTTCCAACACATTTTAAACATAATACATCGTTATTTGTGCAGTGTGAGAACATTTACTATCTATGGTGAAAACGTAAAACAACCTCTCCACTTTCATGCTTGACAAGCCATTCACGTGCACACTCGTAAAGTTAGAAGGTGAATCGGGACAAAGTCTGTTTCGATGCCAAGTTTGATACATGATATGCAATTACTTTGGATCCTAGAAATAAATGATTGTAGGGCATATTCATAATTTACACCTGATTATTCATAATGAATGTAAAAGTCACCCGTGGAGTCTATATTAATCTAATTAATGTCCCTTTTTAAAGCCTTAGATTGGTTGGTAATTGAGCAGATGCTTGTGAACAGCAAATTTCTTTGGGCGAGGGGCAATTAATGCAGGAGGAAAAAGCATTAGATGAAATGAAATGAAATGAAATCACACTGGGAGACTTAAAAGAACCCGTGGCGCACAGACATCTACAAATACCACCACACGCGCGCATGCTCGATAAAGATCATTTGTTGCCATGACGGTCGCAGGAGGGTCAGGTAGGAGCAGATCAATCAGAAGCTAAATGAAACCTGGGCACCAAGTCTTTTCTCTTTTTGTCAGGGCACATAAAGATAGATTTAGAGTGAGTCACAAAGTGGTATCTGGACTGCACGAACATGCCCAGTTAAGGATTAAAAGGTGAGCGTGCAATTCTTAGAGGAAATGAGAAAAAGATATAGTGAGAAGTGGAGGGGAGACATTGAGACAGATAGTGGGACCAGGTCAAAGAAAACGCAAGCTAAGCTAATCAAGTGCAAGAGTGCTGAGAGGGCAGTGGCCCAATACAGTGGGACTCCTGACCTTGACTTGTCGAGAAACACAGAAACAGAAGAGGAGGCCGGCGAATCAGTCCGAGTGGATATTAGAAAGAATTAATGGAATTAAAGAGAGGAAGGGGAAATAGTGCAGAGAAGGGGGAAAGTCAAGGCAATAAAGCTGTGTTATGGCACACAAGGTCGCCTGGGATCAAGATTTCAAGCTCTCGATCTCGTTACTTTATTCATTTGGAGACTAGAGGTCCCTCATTAAACAACTGCTGTGTCATCATAATCAACAGTGCTTGCAATTAGAGGCTAATTTGTTCTTTGTTTTATGGTGATTCAAACAAACAATTGGTATTTGATGACTCCGAAAGGTCCAGTGCACATTAAAATACTGCACAATCTTCTTACATGGGAGACATTGAATTATTACATTGGTCATTTAGTTTTTACGAGCAGAAAATATTTAGCTCATTTTTAATTGTTTCCCAACGGGCTCTTAATTTCGAACGCAAGATAGAATACAGTAGAGAAACTTGTGTATGACATGAAGGACATAGGTTAGATCAACACAACCGATTGGTTCGGGCAACCTTCCGAACAGAATTGGATAACATGTACACTGCATGAGACTGAATAATGAAGATATAAACAAAATTCAGTCTGATTATGAGGCCTGGGCAGAGCTTCACTTCTAGGTATCACAGGGCTGGGAAGCCTCCAGATTCACCATGTGGAGATTTTTGCTCATTTTATTACTCAGAAAATTAGTCTGGAGAGTGGGAGAAATAGGGTTCAACTGTTGCCCATGGCCCAGTAGTTATTATGGCTCTATCTGTAGCATTTTTTATTTATTTTTTTGCCTTGTTGCAATGGCAGAGCAGCACAGTCAACGTAATTCTCTTCAGACTGACATTTCTAAGCTGGCTGAAAAAAAAGAGTCCTTAAAGTTCTCAGAGAAATGGACATTTGAAGATCGGCAATCCCCTGACAGCTGTTCAAACTCTGCCTGAGGAAGAGCATTTGATAGGATCAAAAGCTCCAGGGCACGCAGCATTGCAATCGGCCCTGGAGGTGAGGCTGGTTTGTGTCAAATGCTGTTTCCAAGGTGATTTGAATCTCCACTAGACTCTTTGCTCTGATCATAATCTTGACTCTTGCCACAGCATGAAAGACAGAGAAGGTAAGAGATTAAGATAGCAGCATTAAGCATACAGATTGAAGTGAAGAATGAAAGCTAAGAGAGATGCCCTCAGAAAAAAATGGGGGTGGGGTTCAAATTTGGCAAAAAGAAAGAAATGCAGTTTAACCCAGGAGGCATATGAGCATGCAAGGAACCAAGACATTGAAAGAGGCAGGAGGGTGAAGAGGCAGTGGGTGGCGCAGCAAGACGACGAATAAAGGAGACAAGGGGCAAGTGTTTGGTCACACAGCAAGTGCCTGATTAATTAAATCCACTGTTTGTCTCTGCACAATGAGAGGGCATGCAGCTCACAGGCTCGCTCTGCCACCTCGAATCACACTCTCCCCCCTCTGTACGACTGGACAACAGTCAGCCTGCTGCTTCAGTTTGAACTGTTATCCATGCAGAATAGCACTGGCCTTACATATCGTAATATCTGTGATTAGTTTGTGTCCTATAATCATCTGTATTTGCAATGCCGGATTCTTTTCTGCCCTGAAGCCCTTTTTTATAAACAAATATTTTCGATTTGGTTAAAAGGCACTTTCTCTGTGATTTTTATGTTCAATTGGTCCCACTTTGCCGGGGAATATAAATGCGGGATTCTGAGTTAAAGTGATATTATATGTCTTAAACTGTACGGTAATTGTAGCCTGTCATTATGGCTTTATACCCTGTCTTCCGTATTGGGCTATGGCCCTATCAAACACTCAAAAATAAACTGTTGTGATACTCTGCAATGAAAACACAGCAGATTTTCACTCTTCTGTTGATTCTGTCATAGCCTCTACTCAACAGCCTCACTTCCACTTGTTCGGTTCACCTGCTGTGATGCAAACTGCACACGCAGGCATGCCATACACAGACAAAATGAATGCTAACAAACAGTTGATTTGCTTACGCATGTGTGCACATGCCTGTGAATACAAACACTCACACACGCAGTGGTGTGTACATACTCAGACAAAACTATGAAAGCATAAGAAGTGGAAGTAAAGCATAATAAGTGGAAGTAAAGCACAGATTCAGAAGTTGATAACGCAAAGGTTTTACTGCCACTGTTTCAGCAGCACACGCATTCAAAGGCATCCTCGTATGCACGCCAAGTGACTGTAATCCCGCTCTTCAGTCATTAGCAAGAAGAGGAAGGTACCAGGGGGAATTGTGGTGAGACAGACTTAGAATAGCTGGCAGGAACGCTGCGAGGCAACACACCCATCTCCACTAAACCTTGTACTGGGGGAAGCCAGATCAAGCTAGACATGGATCACCTGCCATAATCCACATCATTAAAAAATAGTTTGGTGGTATTTTGGGAAATACAGCCAGCCAGTTAGCTTAGCTCCCTATGAAGACACCATAGGGGAATACTGCTAGGCCGAGAGCTACAAACGACTAAGTTGCTAGCTAGCTAGCTAAGGATGTTAGCTGCTGACTAGGGATGGAAGTAAACTAAACTCTTTTCTTCTATTTCTCTTAAGTCTCTCTTCTATTTCTACTCGTCTCTGTATACAATTAATGTATTAATATATATATATATATATATATATATATATATTAATTTATATTAATAAATATTAATATAAAAAGTCTTATATATTAATAACCCTGGGATATGCGTATGTTTGAATTTGTTGCTCAGGTTTTGAAACATTTTCAACTCGCTCAAGCGTTTTTGCATTTTTCCATTGTCTTTGTAAGCAATCACACAACCTCTAAAATGTGCTTTGTTTTCCGTCTGAACACTAAGTAAAACTCATTTATACATTATATTTCATTTATTTAGTCAAACTGACTTATGGCCGAGTGCAGTGACTTCCACAAATTATCGGTGTTAGACTAGACATGATTTTTGTTTCTTTAAAAAGTATTATTTTACTTGACTTACTTTATCCTTAAAACTTTAAGTATAGGCTACAATTTAGCATATTTCTTAGTTAAAGAGAATAGCTGTATGAATCAGTGAAGTCATTCATAAATTCTTTATTTGGGTTGCCAGATTGTAAAACACCCCTTTGGCTACCGTGTATATCCTCCAATAAACCCCTTTTAAAGTGTTCCCTATTAAAAAGTAATACCTATTTTTCTTTCATAGTAGCACACACTCAGATAGAAGCAGATTTTTGTGACACTAATTAATGGAGAAGGTATTGCCACGCATTGCTGGGAAAATACCTTACATATTATTCATAATGGCACACAGATTCACACCTAGGAGTGCTATGTGCACTATGTTTAGACGACACAACATAATAAAGTCCTTCATGACACATGCCTATCACACAATAAGATTAATTGCACATTTTTGTGTGGTGGAGTACATTTCTGTTTTAAGGATGACTGTCAAAAAGGTGTGTGTGTGTGTGTGTGTGTGTGTGAGAGAGAGAGAAACAGCCAGCGATTTCAGAGGGTGTTGTTCAAACACTCCACTGGAGTGGCCTCACCCACTGGGAACCAAAAGGAAACATCAGCAGCAGCAACAACAGTAGCTCTTAATCTCCAGCTTGTCTAGCTGGTCTTTCTGTGAACCTGCATGGGTGGAGGTCAATGGAACACTGCGTGCATTTTAAGGCTCCTCTCTGTGGTCGTGTGAGAACAAGTTTTCAGGAGTTGTTATGTAAGTGGAAATGAAATGCAATAGGGCCCAAAAGGCTTACAAAGAGGTAAAGTTGGCCCATATCCAGGGACTTAACCTATCAGACAGTTCCAGAAACTGTCAGCTGTTGAAGTCTGGTTTGTGAAATATGAAATGCAGAAAACTAACTTCTGAAAGTCCCCAAAATAATTAATATAATGACACTAGTCGCTGCATATAAAAGTTATGCTCACCATTTTGATCAGCTGCCCCAAAGCCATAGCAGCGCAACAAATGGAAAAAACAAACCCTGCGATCAACATTTGTTCTCTCAAAAAAAAACAAATCAAATGTTGTTTTGACACTGGAAAACCTGCCATGTTTTATGGGGTTGTTCATGATTCCAAATTGTAACTGTAACAAAATCATGTATACAACCAATTTGTTCCTAAGTGGGGGATCATGATGTGACAACGTCCTGCAGTAGGTAAGTGTTGAATGACAAGTTGTTCGTCTGAAGCAAACTGCAACCGTCAAATGAACTCTACAGGTGATGACAAGACTTGTACTGTATGAAGACAAACAAGTTCTGTGAATGCATACCTAAAACAGGAATTAAATTACTTAAAAATCCTGTCTGTTAGCTGCGGTCTGCTGATGTTTTTGGCCTGCAGCCTGGATGTTATGTTACTGAATGCTCAGAGGAGTCAGCATGCTCACAAACCCTGGGTGCCCATGAGGGAGAAAACCCACCCCAAACACAGTCTTACCTGAAGTGTCCCACATGTTGAGCTCGATCCTCTGCTTGTCTATCTCAAAGCTGGCTGTGTAATTCTCAAACACAGTGGGGACGTAATTCTGAAACGAGACACGTGTGGCTAAAGTTAGATCAAGGCACAGAGGGTTATCGCAAACGCTGTAGGATGTGATTTAAATCAAGATAATGTAAGGTAGGGAAAGAAATTTAATTATTCCACTCAGCTGTAGTGCAGTATCATGCATGCAATCATGAACATCAGCTAGTCCGTGTGTGTGGGTGTTTGTTTGTGTTTGTGTGCGTGTGCGTGTGCGTGTGGGTGTTCTTCTTTCGGGTAACATACTGTATACAGTATACTGTATTTTTATTATTTTCAATACAATAACTGACAATTAATGATGACATTCCCTATTGTTAACATATTGAAAACATTTTTCCTTCACTATTCTGAGCACAACGCAGATGTGATGACCATGAGTTGTCTTTCTTGTATTTATCCCTTAAAAATGTAAACTTGTGTTTTTATTATTTTAACTTTTCAATACGATAACTTAAAATTGGTTGTGTTGGGTAAATGTGTATGCCATACATCTGTAAGAGTCCTGCCTGATTAATGTCATTGGACATTCAGAAATTTTAGTCGCAAATGAAAACATTATAATATCACATTTAATTATTCGCAGGTCTCACAATGTAGAAACACACAAACACACACGGTCCAGATAGACAGGTGGTGATTCAGTGCGTTGCTGCGGTCACAGTTTTATTTCAGTATCACCGGAATGCTCCTACACCGACGCGCGCGCTGCGGAAAAGCGCACAGAGCCCAGACTTCTGTGGCCACGAATGGTTTGGTGAATTAATGTCTTTATTTAATAAAGTTGTTATTAAAATATAGGCCTAATAGACCACAGAATCAAGATCAATTCCATGATAAAGAAATAGGCTAAAATGTTACTAGTAATGTAGGTTTTGAAGTTTCACTGGAAATGTCAGGCTGGATGGCGACTTTGGCGACTTCGAGCTATTCCGTATGGTTTCAGTGACTTTGCGCACCTGTGCTTCATTCATCCCTCATCATATGCTTATCTTTATGAAATACTGTCTCTTACCGCCGGGTACGAGTCTTTGGCAAACACGTGTAGGAGAGCCGTCTTTCCACACTCCGCATCGCCGACCACCACGATCTTACAGCGGAGTAATCCCTTGCTCTCCATCGCGCCCCGAGTATCACTGAGTGGCTCCGTGTGACTGCCTACTTGTCATTTAGCTCCAGACAAGTAGAAGTCGAGTCTAAGAGCAGCTGGAAAATGTTTTGAATGAAGAAGAGGAAATCACTTCGGAGTAGACGGACACAAACTTCAACACCACAGTCTGTTGTAGTTTCGGCTGCATGCTCTGCGCTTTGCTGCGCTCGTATGCTCTACCGGTGAACTGAGGCACAGTGACAACACACCTGTCAAAGTAAAGAGCGTCTCTTAAAAAAATGGTTTCCTGAAAACTCTTTCAAAATAAAAGCCCTACAAATCAGTCTCCTAATAACAAAATCATCTACAGGTATATGAGTGGATGCAGCATATTGATGAGCTACATGGTAGAGGTAGGCATATGCTTAGTAAATATTTAAAAAAAAAATTATGTTTGCCTGTCTGCACCAAAACGAATCAATAGGCTAGTAGCCTAGGCCTAGTCTCTTTAAGCCTTAAAGCAAAAGTGTTCCTAACAATGAGACTAATATGCCTATGACTTCAAGCTTCAATAACACTGTAGCTTGGGAGGATAGGTATAGGCCTAAATCCCTCACCAGGTGAGTCATGCACATCATAAATTATTATATACCTGTGCTATTACTTTGAAGCCACAATCCTTCTTCCGGTCTCCCTCTAGTTGTTTTGGTGAAATGAGATTTGCTTTTCTTCTGTTTATTAGCTTCAACTCTCTTTAGCATAGCCTATAATAATCCAGATCAACATATCATAGGAAATGTAACATTCTAGATGTTTCTTTATCATTATTACAATGACTCACAGTCTCTTTGATATAGCCTATATAGCCATATGCTCACAGCACAGTAAAACTAATCATGTATTTCTTAAATATAGGCTACTATGATGACTTTCTCACACTTTGTTAGAACGATTCCGGATTACTGCATATAAACATGTAACCAGCCAATTAATAACAGTTTGAGTATGTGTTACTCATTTAAGCAAATCAATAGGCTATTGTCATGAACTGTAGAGAGATGGCTCTAACTTCTGACCTATAGCTCCATCTTCTGGTCAAAAGTAAGTATTATTTTATGTGTTGGATTAAAGTGTCATTCAGTATTTATTTATTTCTATTGAGAAATATTGTATTTAATAAACAAAATGATCACAATTAAAGCCCCTTTTTCTTTTCTGTAATGTTACATTTCATGGGTAAAATTTGTAGAATGTGTAACCAGGAGATATAACTGTTTTGCGGTTTTAATTGTAATATTCCTGGAAATAGCAACACTTAATAATATCATCATGTCATCAGTTCTTTTAGCCTACTTTCCATCCACCACTGTTAAAGAATTTACGTTTCTCTTGCAGATATACTTTTCTGTAGCCTTCTATAAAATTACACATTGTCTTTCACAATGTTAAAAAATAAATATAATAATGACAATTGACTTAAGTCTTAATTTAGCAAAAGTAAAGTAGGCTACTCGATGTGCCGCAAAATGGCTCCTGTTAAAGGCATAATATTACTGTGTTTTCTTATTTTATTTTACTCTAGCCTACATGTTTTGTTGCTTAAAAGTGTGGCCTTCTTTTTGACACTCAGTAATAGGTTCAGATGTTCTATCTGTAGGCTATAGGGGGTAAAACGCCTCAGGATATATCCTCCAAATAGGCCCTATGTTTAGGCTATTTAAATAAAAGGAGACGTATTTTACTTCCGTGATCAACAGCTGGAAACAACCATACACATACATCTGTATATTTCATATGTCTGTGGGACCTGGACTGTTGCAGTAGCAGTAGGCCTATGTTTTTTCCTCCAGCTGTGACCTCAAATAGCCTAATCCCATGTCTCCTCCCAGCACTCCGGTGTCCGGGGTTTGAGGCATTCCGCGGCTCTCTGACTCATATTTGGCCAACAACTCAATAACACCGATCGGTCACTTTTTTTCCCCCAGCTGCGTCAAGCTGGCAATAAACAGATAGAGGAACACCGGAAGTTGCAAGATTTGCCAATTAAATAAAAACATTTTGAAGTTTAAAATGGCAGCGTTCATCTCTGGAATCCTATCCATAAAATACGATTAGGCTATAATTGAGCATGCTCCTTACAGCAGTGAGGTCTATATGTTCAATAGCTGTGTATAAGAGTCTAATGTCCCTTTTTTAAAGGGACATTTGAGGTCTGTTTTATGACAATTCCAGATTTAAAAATAAAACAAAAGAAAAAGGCAAAATTTAGCCTAATTATTTATATATATATATATATATATATATATATATATATATATATATATATATATATATATATATATATATAGGTTTGTAGGCCTATATCTGCTGCTCCTATTGTCAAGTATTTCAAGTAGCCTACACTGAAAAAAAGAATATCAAACAGGGTAATTCTTCTTGTTTGAAAGTGAATAGTTGTTTGGCATTGTAAAGACTGATTTTAATGGATTACCTACAAATATTTAACTATCTTATAGTTGCAATCTGTATTTATTTATTTTTTATTGGTAAACTGATTTTTATAAGACCATTTATGAGATATAGCCTGTGTAAATTATTTATTATTTATTTATTGTGAAAATCAACACCGGAAAGGACCTTCAGAATTTACATCTCTTGACGGTCTTTACATCAGTCACTTGTAGAGCGCAGCGCACATGAACTGCAGGAAACCACGCAGCAATTATCTATTTTTTTCCTAAAAACACGACTGTCTTCCGTAAGGGAAAACTAAAACTAGCCTTTTTTATGTCACTTTGAATCAGAAATATTTATATATATATTTTTTTTGCTTCAAAAGAAACGCCCAAAAGAGGTTGAACTACGGAACAGGACTTAAAAAACCCAGAAAGGCTCGCGCACATCTCAAGTGACAATCATGTCTGGCGAAGAGGTCCCAACTCAGCAACAACATCAACCCGACGACCCTCCTCCTCCGGCGGTGGAGGTGGCTGCTGCCTCGGACGCACCGGGGAGCAGCAGCAGCAGCCCCGCTATGGCCGAAGAGGAGAAGCCTCTCATCCCCTGCCGAGCGCTGGTCCTCACGGGCCATGGAGGCTACGACAAAGTGAAGCTGCAGGTGAAAGAGCTGAGCGAGCCGCGGCTGCTGGCGGGAGAGGTGCTGGTGCGGGTCAAGGCGTGCGGGCTGAACTTCGCCGAGCTGCTGGGCAGACAGGGGCTGTACGAGCTGCTGCCCGCCCCGCCTGTCACCATGGGAATGGAGGGCTCCGGGGTCATTGAAGCGGTCGGGGAGGAGGTGGAGGACAGGAAAGTGAGTAAAAGGCCCCTGCGAGTGCACGCACCACACCTAATTAAACACCACCACTACCGCCATGCACATAAACAATGTCCAATGTTTTCTGGACTGTAAAATACCTGCATCATATTGGTCCCCATTGTGCCACATGGCATAGGGTGCTCACTCCTAGCCTAAACATGCCTAGTAATGTTTAACTAACACTAGTTAATTTGTTTCTTTAAGCCCAAAATGATGTCTTCAAATGATTTGTGCAGTCTGGTTAAACAAATACAATAAAAAGTATGAAAGTAGGCTAAAGTATAAATCACAAAATTGCAGAATATCCTTAAAAATGTCAAGGCTGGAACCAAAAAATGATTGGCATCAAATACCTTAGGCTAAACAATTGATTGACCATCCTAACATTTTCAGAAAAATTATTTGTCGCTGTTTTGCCTCTACGTAGGCTAGGGCCTGCATCTAAAAATAACATCTATCGATACAAAGTATTTTTCTTTATTTAACCTTGTTAACAGTGACGTATCGTGTGGTAATGAGGCTTTCTCTGCAGAAAGGACTTGTCATTACGATTATTGACAGCATTTGATTTAACGTGTGTCCTTGAACTGATTTTACACTTTCCTTCCTGTCATATTCAACCTCTCCTTGATAAGAGCTTTACAAAGGTCAGTTTTTGTGATTTATTTATTTATCAGGTCTAATAAAAAGCTACTGAATATTTATAAGGTGTGGGTGGGTGTGGGTGTGGGTGTGTGTGTGTGTGTGTGTGTGTGTGTGTGTGTGTGGGTGGGTGGGTGGGTGTGAATCCCAGGGTTGAGAGCCTCAGTATTGTTTGATTTCATGTGGAAACTGACAGGTAGTAACACCTTATGAATCCGGCTGTGTATCTATTATATGCCTATACAGGTACATATGTGTACTGTGTTTTTATACAGCAACATTGTGAATAAAAAACACAGACATCGGCAAACACAACGACTTCCTCTTGTGTCAGTTTTTTGTAAAGCTTTTTTACCTGGAGGTTTCAGACTTGTTTGCTATTACTGGCACAAATAATCAAAGCAGCAGAATTATTTTTGCATCGTTGTCTTAACCTGGGTGGCTTATTTTAGTTGTATACACTCACACATATAGAAGAACACTTGCATTTGAATCACTAACGGGACTTTTTTTTAACCCATAGCTAGCACATTCTTTTTCTTTTAATAATTTGTGGTGTAAGATCTGAATACGTTGGACCATGTTCGGCTATGCAAGTTGCAAATGATTTCAAAATAAAATTAAAAGATAAAATCACTTCATGCCTCACGTGCATTATATCTAGCCTGGCTCCGCCCGCCCGCCTACTTCCGGCCAAATTTAATTTTCCCTTCAGTAGTCAGTCTGGGTGTACAGTGCATTTCCCAGTTTTCTCCGGAGAATCTACAATCGTCCAATCAGCGAACAGAGCGAGTGGCTGAGAACGATGACGTCGAAGTCGCGCTCCAGTTTCAGTTGAATGCTGCATTCCTTTATACTCGGAAGAAGGAGATTTCCGACTTGGTAGTTCCGAGTTCCGACCTGTCTGTGTTCCAGTGCATCTTCTCGCGAAAGTATGGACGCCTAAAACCTTTCTCGTCCAAATAACTAAACGTTAGGCTCTAACAAGTTACTGTTGCCAGGTACTGGTATTCATAGACTACAATATGTAGTGAAGTCAGAAATTTCCGAGTTCCCTGTCCAACTGGAACGCACCGTCAAAAGCCGGCTCATGACACACGTGACAACCAAACGTGATGCGATTGGTTGGCTAATCCAGAGTGGCACTGGGCAGATCCAATAGTTTTAAACTTCGACAGACAACCGCCTCCAAGTGAGTGAACGTTTGCCAATTACAGCACTTCCAGACCTTCTGTACAAATGAAATGAAGTACGATGGTCTGGTTGGACCAGGCTACATTATATCTGAGTTAAAGAGAGAATTGTATGAAGGTATTTCTAGAGTTCTCAAAGACTTTAGAAAGATTTGAAATCTCATCCCCCCCAGCTTTGCCTTTCTTTCTAATCTAAACAAAAATGGCAGCTGGATGCGACCAATCTGTAAGTCAACCAAAATGAAGATATTATTATCACTAAGATTGTTTAAATATTGATGTTACTTCCCAGTATTAACTGAAATAACATGAATTTATTTTGTCAGTCCTGAGACATTGGTATATTATTTCTGACTTCCTGACCAGGACTATAGTCACATTTTGAGAAACCACAATTAAAATCTTAAAATGTCTTTTTCATCCAGATTTTTGGAATAGTCTCTCTGTCCTCTATGTCAGTATGGAATTCTTTTCTTCTCCTCCTCCACTTACTGCACTCCTATCCTGCGTTCCTGTCATTCCTCCCTTCCTCTGTCCCTCCATCTTTCAAGAGCAAGAAGAACCTTATGGAGTGGGAGAGGTGCATTCATGAGTTTACCACTGAGATGCCAGATGCAGGGTCCAGACAAGGACATACAAATTCAAAAGTAGAAGCACTGAAATAATTAAGTTAAGTTTCAAAATGGAAAACATTCAAATCCTAGGTTAAAGATTAAGGATGTTCTGTGAGGTTTTGCGTAAGAGAACCCGGCTGGGACTGCAGTTGAGGGTGTGGCTGTTTTCATAAGACGCTCGAGAAAGCTAACGGAGAGAGAAACAGATGTGTGATTTTAGGATACTGATTTCTATGCGTGCGCTCCAGATGCAACTTTACCCTTGTCACAAATACAGTAGTTTCTAGACAAGATGCTTTAATGGTCAATGAAGATGCTATGTCTGTGTGAAACCACCCTGCAGTGAGAGAAATATTGTGCCATCCGTTCTGCAAATACAATCTTTAATCAGCTTAATGTTTTGTTTTAGAGGATGTGTAGCAATATGTTCTGTACTCAGGTCAGTATGTCGCATGTTATGTAAGATTTTGAATGCTTGTTGATAGAAATGGCAGGAAAACTGAACGGACACACTTGGCTTGCTGGCATACTAGGTTTAATGATTAAAAGAAGCAGCAGGTTTGTTTCCACACACACACACACACACACACACACACACACACACACACACACACACACACACACACACACACACACACACACACACACACACACACACACACACACACACACACACACACACACACACACACTCACTCTCTGACTGTGTGCACTGACTTCATCATTCCTAATTCAAACATCTTTAGTTACTTCAGTTCATGTCAGCTGTCCAGGAACTGAGCTCAGCCTTTTTTTTTTAAATTGGCTATCATGCATTTTTTGGGTTCATCGAGTGAAGGTTTCAAAGTCTTTCATAAGAAAAATTTAAAAACTCCTTACCCTCTAAAAAATATGAGAGTAAGTTATTTAAAGGAGGAAGTTGTGTTTGTGTGTGTGTGTGTGTCATCTGACTATTGTCATCGGGTGTGTGTGTGCAGCAGGAAGTGTGTGTGTGTGTGTGTGTGTGTGACTCAGACCTATTGAGGCTGTTTTTAACAGGAAGCAGCGTTGACATTCACAATCCAATCAGACCTCTTTCCTGTGCCCTTCTCTTTGTATGGCGAGTTTCGCAACATCCAAATGATATCTTTATAACTGCAAGTCTCCACGGGAGATAACGGTGCGCAAACAAAGAACAACATTTCCCATAAGCCCCCGTGTCTGAGCTTGTATGAATGGAAAAAAGGCATGTCAAGGTTTTATGTTTTCTTGTTTGAATAGGACTTCAGGACTGATTTCCTTTACTAAAGTATGTTGACAGAACAAAGCAGTGGTGGAAATAAATGGCTCTCATGTCATTCAACCACAAAGATCTATCAGATGATTTCCTGCCTGCATGACCTCAATTTGCCATTTGAAAGCCCTGGGTGCACTTTGATATATCCTCCAGTGTAATTGGTAGTAGTAGTGACGTAAGAAATTGAGCTGTAGAGGCAGTTTCTTCTCTGGTGAACACACGTCTGTCTTCCATTCACAGCCTTTAAAGCCCATGTAAACCCAAATCCACAGAAATCCTTCTATGTAATTTGGGGAGGTAGTTGCATGATAATAAGCATCTGAAAAGTTCTATATTATACAGGCATATTTATCAATCCAAATTTAAGATATTAAAGTTTGAAAAACTTCTATTTAGATGAGGCGGGCTATGCTCTGGTTCTTATTTCAATATGTTTACGTATTTTGAACCAATCATGGCCGATCTCTGCCTGAACGTTCTATAAAAACAATGGCTGTTGCCATGGAAACTTTTTGATACGGACACGCCCACACAGTCCTGTCAAACGGTCTCTAGACAGTAAAGAAGCTGTTCATTCAACAAAGTTTTATCATATTTATTTATTTATTTTTCAATCCGATTTTTGAAAAAACTTATATTGATATATAAATACGTACATGTCGATTTTTACTATTTCAGACCAGGTTTCCAGAGGCTTTAAGAGTCAGTTCACCTGAAGTACATGAAAGCATATCATCACATGCAGCTATTTGTTTTTTTTGTTGTCATGGTTGTGAGTTTTTTTCCTCCACCCAAATACATAGGCAATAACCGTCGGGCGGCAGTTCTAGTTTAGTAGAGTGGTAAAGGGTAAATGAAGATCTCCTCTGTAACTTGTTTTTCTCCCTCTCCTCTTCTCTTCTTCCCTTAAAGGTGGGGGATCGTGTTATCGCGATGAACCGCAGCGGCATGTGGCAGGAGCTGGTGGTTGTGCCCTCTAACCGCACCTTCCTCATGCCCGAGCAGATGAGCTTTGAGGAAGGTGCTGCTCTGCCCGTCAACTACCTGACTGCCTACATGATGCTGTTTGAGATGGCCAACCTTAGGCCGGGCAAGAGCGTTCTCATCCACATGGCAGCAGGTAAGACGCCAACAGCACAAACTGAAAAAACCTCTGCCTTATTCCCCCCCCCCCCCGCCCAGGTTTGTCCAAATAAACTCACCAGTGTCAACAAAGGTTAATATGCCTGTTCCGTGGGTTAATCAATTTCATAATGAGACTCATCAGTTCTGCATCACACTCTCTTCTCCAAGAATCTGAACAACCAACAAATCAGTGCGGTTTACTGCTGAATCCATTCGCCAATTATCAAATCGATGTTTCACAGAAAAAGAAATTGACAACAATTATGATCATGCTTCTATTTATATCCTTTAGAGAACAAATAATGCATAACAATGACAGTATTACCAAATATTCTATACATGTTGAAAAGTGTATGAATTGCAGTATGAAGGATTTTGTGACGGAGGTTTAAAGTTTGTATTGTGTGAGAAAATTTACACATAATTTTATATCATTATAATACATTTAATATATCTTTTTATCTTGGACTACTCAATGGATAAAACCATCAATGTGAAGATGTCAGCTTGGACTTAGAAAAACTTGAGATGGCCATTTTCAGTTTTTTTTTCATACACCAAACGATTAATGGATTAAAAAAATATATAAACCAAAAGTCTATGTATGATTTAAAAAGATACCTGGGAAAATGAATCCAAATTGGGATTTAGATAGTGGTCTTCCCCATGTTGTCAGTGATCTCCCCTGGTTTCCTGGGGAACCGCTGAAGAGTCACACAGCCCTTTCCCTTCAGGTCACTAATCACTTCCCTGAATGCAGTAGCATCTCTGTGCTGGCAAATTATCAGCCGAGAGACCGGGGGTTGTATGTGAAGATATTGTGTGTGTGCGTGATGGTTTAATAATAAGGGCTTATTCATAAAATGACAAACAGGATCATTATCAGGCATGGTTGCTTTGGCAACACCGGAAAAGGCGCACCAACAGGCAGCATAACTTTCATTAATGTCTCATTCACTGTAATAATACAAGTATGGCCCTATTAGTACCACGTTAACAGAAGGATGAAAATAGTTGGTGTGTGCCTAGAACACCCTCCTATCTGCATGAGGATTTATGTGTTTGTTTTTTAGTTTGTGCTCCTGATTACAATTCATGTATTCAATATGAAAGAGTTTATTAAAGTGTGAATTCAAAAATTCAGCTCAGGGCTTGCCAACCAACAAACCAGCCACTCTGAAGTTCAAGTATACAAGTCAGTTCATCATCCACCACCACGGTCTAGTGCTCTTCTGCATCCCCTTCACTCCCAAAGGCTGTGTTCCAGTGACTAGTGGGGGGGTGGCTGTCAGCTGGCCAGGGTGAAAAGGAGGGCAGGAGGGATAACTGGCGAGCCTGCACAGTGCACGCCCATGCAGTCTGTCGTTGTAACTTGTGGAAAAAAAACCTTTAACTGTACAATGGTGCACAGGCCATAGATATGTAGAGAGCAGTGTTTGCTATGTCTGCCTGTGTGGTCCTCTGTCTTCCAAGGTTTCAACCACACCACCCCATCACTGTTATGTGGAGCTGAGCGTAAGGCCACCATTTATTAAAATTGTTAAAATGAGTCTAATCCCACTACTGTGGTTGAAGATTAATTTGCCGTACATGTATGACCTGATACAATACTGTGTGTGAAGCGTGTTCCAACACAAAATTATGTTTACACACAAAGTGAAATATACCCATGGTTGTATAGCTGCATAATTCCATCAAATTAAAATAATAATTATTGATATATTTTAGAACGTCTGATGTCTCCACTACAATTTAAATTAGAGTTCTTCTGTGGCTTTGAACAATAATTGGCTGCATTGCATGAGTTTTGAATGACTGGGGCAATAGTGTGGTATGTTCAAGCAACTGGTATCTGTGTAGTGCTTATAAAAAGCAGGTATGAGTCATCCAGGGAGTATAGTTTGATTAGTTTTTTTTTGTTAGATCAGTGAAGTGTGAACACAGCGTTTAAGGCCATGTGTAGTTTCATTGTTTGATTATTACATCTCTGAGTGTTTCAGAGAGGTGAATGGCTCTACTGTGAAAAGCGTGAACAATTGCCATTTTCTGCCGTCCGCATATCCGTAGGTGGTGTTGGGATCGCTGCTACCCAGCTGTGTCATACTGTGCAGGACGTGATTGTTTATGGCACAGCATCCGCCTCCAAACATGAGACCATTGCCCAAGGCGGGGTCACTCACCCCATCGACTACCGCACCAAAGACTACGTGGAGGAAATCTGCAAAATCAGCCCGAATGGTGAGGTAACACACGACTGCTAGTGTCACACATTGCGGTGCTTAAGCTTCCAATAACAATATAAATATATATATATATATTAGAGGTGGGCATAGATTAATTTTTTTAATCTAGATTAATCTAGATTAATTTTGGAATTAATCTAGATTAATCTAGATTAAAATGGCTCATTTTAATTCATTCATAATATGTGTGTGCTCCTAAATAATGACTCAAAGTAAGTCTTTGAGAACGTGTTTCTCAAGCCAGGTGGCGCATCAGACCAGGGGCTCATCTGCTTGAGGAAGCTGTTCTACTATGATAATTGGTGATGAAAATAAATAATGTTCAACAAGATGTTACTTAGTAACGCGTTACCGGCATCGGACCTCTTTTTTCAGTAACGAGTAATCTAACGCGTTACTATCTCCAAACCAGTAATCAGATTAAAGTTACTCATCAAAGTCACTGTGCGTTACTTTTTCTGTAATTTTCCTTAGTGAAACATTTTACATAACTGCACAAATGACTGCGATTGCGATTTTATGTAAATAAATGTGCACGCATGTGTCTCTAAACGCTCCAACTGCTCCAACCGCTCCTCTCGTCTTTTTGGTAGCGCCCCTCTCTGCAGCGTGTGTGTGTGCGCCTGTGTCTGTGTCTGTGTGTGTGTGTGTGTGCAGCAGCATTACGGCCGAACTGTGGCGCAAAACAAAGTTTTCCCCCCGATGAAATATAGCGTCTGCTAAGGGGATATTTAGGATTCGGGTACGGTGACGTTGAAGAGATAGAAGTGTTTAAAACTTGGAAACTTATAGTCACGTGGCGACCGGTGGCCACACACACCCACCCTGCGTTCCAATACCCGATTGTGTCGTGGGCAAGTGATGGAGAAAGAGAGCGGCGGGTGTGTGAGAGAATAAAGGCTCCTCAAGTGTCAACAACGGCCCCCGGCTATTATTATCTCCCCTGAGCCGAACAGGAGGTGGAATAAGAGATTAACGGCGATATTTTTTTTATCGCCGATAAGAGTCTTGCGTTAACGCAGCACGTTAACGCCGATAACGGCCCACCACTAATATATATATATATATATATATATATTCTAGATACATTTTCATTATTCATTTGGAACAATATTTAAGTGTATTTTAATGTGTAAAGACATAAAAAGCTCCTTAACTCTACTTCTTCTGCCTCTGCAGGAGTGGACATCGTCCTCGACCCTCTCGGTGGTTCCGACACACAAAAAGGTTTTGGTTTGTTAAAACCTTTGGGCACGCTTATAGTCTTTGGTAAGAAATTTGGAAAACGGGTTTTAAAGCATTTGTTGACTCAGGCGTAATGTGTAATTTCATTTTACTTCAAGGTGGAGTCTGCGATTCTGGAGAATTCTTGCTGTCAAAATCACTTTTTTGTCCAAATCAGTGAATATCTCCACACAATCCTCTACTTGTCCGTACTGTGTGTGCACTGAAAAAAAATATCTGTTGTTGATAGTACATAGCCTAGGCTCTGTAAACTGGCATGTAAACAAAGGGACAAATTGTGACGAGATGTTCACTGATTTTCAATAAAAATTATTATATGCTGTATATGCTGTATATAATTTATACCAGAGCACTACAATCAATTGCCAGAAACCAGAGTTCCTCTCAGAGTCCCTGTTCAGGTTTTCATTTGTGGGATTAAGTGACAAAAAGAGGGGGGGGAAGAGTTTCCTGTTGGTGGATACTGACATCATCCATTATTCCAGGTGCAGCCAATTGTGTGACTGGCCAGAAGAAGAATCTGTTGGCCATGGCTAAGACCTGGTACAACCAGCTCTCTCTCTCCGCTCAGAAGCTGATGCAGTCCAACAAGGCCGTGGGTGGCTTCCACCTGGGCTACCTCTTTGATGAGCAGCTCCTGGTGACAGCTATGTCCACACTACTGGAGCTCTACCGCCAGGGAAAGATCAAGCCCCACATCGACTCCTGCTATCACTTTGAGGAGGTTAGTTCAGTGTTACTTCTAGGGATGCACTGATCCACAATTTTTAGTTCCGTTTCCGATATATCTGGGTTTTGGATATCGAGTCGACCGATACCGATACTGTCCGATATCATAATTATTATACATTTCTTTGTTGGTGGTGATGTTATGTGTAAGGTGAGGAAGGCTCAAGCAACACAGCAATTCTAATTTAAAAGAGCAACAAATACACACAAATGCATAAAGGTGTATCTTAACAGCTTTGAACTGTTTGAATGCAGAACATCAGAACTCAACGATTGCTAATTCTAATATTAATGTGTGGTATTTCACATAGCTATGGTCTTAAAATTTAAATGTAATAGTTAAAATAATTTAGATTCAAAATAAATAAACAAATAAATTCAATTGGAGTTTTCAGTCCGATATCCGATAGGTTGATTGCAATTGTATCGGATCCGATAGTGATATTGAATCGGATCGGCCTTTAGACAGGGCCAGGCTAGCTGTTTCCCCTTGTTTGGGGTCTTTTGATTGATTCCTGTTCTTCTCCTATGCCATTCGTCTCCTGTCTCTAGCTTGATATTTATCGTACATGGTATCATACATACAGTGGTATCGATTTCTCTCATTTCCTCCTCTGCAGTAGATGGTTTAACTAAGCTTTTTTCCCCAATATGTCAAACACACTGCACACACAGAGTGTTCACAGACATGAGCTGAATGTTGGAATAGTACAGGAGCTCCTCTGAAGCTTCTTGTGCGTCACAGCCTGAGAGAAGCTGTCCCTGGTGTCTTCCTCTGTTCTATCAGTGATGTGTGGCAGACGAGCAAACCTCCGGCCTCCCCCATCAAAATGACTTGGTACTGAAGGGGTGTTGCTAGGTGACGATCTAAATTGTTGCTGTTGGATATCTTGTTTACGAGTTACTCTGGCTTCAAGGATAGACAGCGGTGAGGCGACCCTGTGTGTGTGTGTGTGTGTGTGTGTGTGTGTGTGTGTGTGTGTGTGTGTGTGTGTGTGTGTGTGTGTGTGTGTGTGTGTGTGTGTGTGTGTGTGTGTGTGTGTGTGTGTGTGTGTGTGTGTGTGTGTGTGTGTGTGTGTGTGTGTGTGTGTGTGTGTGTGTGTGTGTGTGTGTGTGTGTGTGTGTGTGTGTGTGTGTGTGTGTGTGTGTGTGTGTGTGTGTGTGTGTTAGGAAGTGCACTGTGACTCATGACAGAGATACATGGTTTTAATGGTCCTTGATATTGTTTATTATTTTGACTGATCTGTTATTCATCTGCCCTTATGTGGCCATTGCAAAACTAAGCCCCATTCATATTGTCTTCGGGAGGAAACGTATTCTTGCCATGCTGCTTTTTTTTTTGTCGATACATTTTATATACAACATGATCCTGAGATGATCAAAAGCAAGAGGGTAGAAAATGTATAACATACGATTATGGCAGTTCAAACTGATCCCAAAAATGGACATCCATACATCAATAACAAATCATCAAGGAACCTGTCTTTGTTCACACTTTTCTTAAAGCTGCTCTTTATAACACTAACTATTGTGCTCATCTGTTCTGCTCCTCTGTCTTTTCCCAGGTTGCCGATGCCATGAGGCGAATGCACGAGCGCCAGAACATCGGAAAGATCATCCTTCTCCCTGAAGCTAAGAAGGAGCAAGAGAAGCCAGAGCCCGAGCCCGAGCCGCTAGAAAACGTGGAGCAAGCCGAAGCTGCCGTCACAGAGAAGAAAGAAGCAGCCACAGAGGAAGCTAAAGCTGAGAAAGATTGAGTAAGAGTGTCTATATGAAAGATATTTTCAAGCACTTCCTTGAATAGTTCACTATTGTTCAATTGTCAAAAAAAAGAAAAGAGAAGAGAAGAAAAGGCTTGAGGCCATGAATTCTTTGACTATGTCAGTATTTTCAAACGTTTATGAAGGTTTTGTTGTGCAATATGTCCATTGTGGAGTGTTGATTTGGGAATACTTGTGTTGAATGTAAAAAAAAAAAAAAAACTGCCCCATTATGTGAGGAATCAAATATTCTGATTACACATGGTTTCTAAAAATGCAAGCAAGGGAAGCGCTTTAAAATGTTAGGCTCCCAAGGACAACGGCACAGACATAATATTTATAATAGCAACAAACCAGAGATAGGACGAGATGAGAAATGGTCGTGGTCCTACACTTTGACTTATGAGTAAAACAAAAATTCGTAAAACATCAGCATGAGAAACTTTTTATGAAAAAAATAAATCATCAGTCATCACAACGTGTCATAATTTAGATTACCCATCATGCATTGTATCCAACATATGCATACAGTATTGGAGCATGCAAGAGAAAAGCTTATGTTAGAAACTTCCCTGCTCAGATGTAATTGTAATTACTAGATGTTTACGCCCTCTCCTCTTTGATGAATGTCAGTCCCTCGGTTGGAAAGCCAGTATTGTTTTCCATTTTCAATTGTCATGTTTTTTCCCTCACACGTTTGTGCCAAATTCAAAGCGAATTTTTCCCCACTGCCGTCCAGCCAATTGGGAAGAACAATTTAGCAGCACTTCCTTGCCTTGACAAACCCCTCTTGAGATAAAAGCCATGTGGTTTTTCTCACCTTGATTTAGCTGCTTTCGTAATTGCCTCTTCAAAATCAAAAGTGATAAGTGCCAAGTTTACAGAGGCGAGAGAACAGTGTGTCTAGTGAATCCTATATTAACACATGGAAAAGGTTAAAGAAAAACTGGGAGGATTATTTGCTTTCCTGCACTTTTGTATTTTCTGCGCTCCAAACACACATTCATTTTGAAGTTTGTACAGTACGGTGATTGATTGCTATTCTTCACAATAATTCTTTTAATTATTTTCATCACATTTGTATGTTTCTTTTTTTGTTTTGTTTTAAATGAATTGCCTTTTTAAATGGTGAATTTTGGGCTTGGTTAAATGAAATGTTTTGTCCAGCTGTGGGTGTAATTCAATGCTGTGACGCAGAAGACGCTACCGCAGCACAAGAGTAAGAGAGAGAGAGAGTTTCCCCCTCCATCACATTCCTCTCTCAGTTCTGTTCTCTCCCTCTCTATCTATCTCTCTCTATAATCTCTCTCCCTCCCACGGCAGACATGTTTTGATTTCTAGTAAAGCCCTTGTGACAACATTTCACAGATAATGCATTGTGGTATTTACATTTGTGACCTTTTCTCTTTCTACTTTTGCCCACTTGGAGAAGTGTTTGTTAAGTTTGGCTGGGTGTCGTTCTCCTGGCATGTCGTAAAGTGTGATGTGGATTCTCAGTGGGACCTGGAGTTGTCTCGTCAAGATTATGTGAAGTTTATGGAAGTTGAGTGGAGTTTTTTTTTTATTATTATTATTTCAAACTTTCTTATGGGATGTTGCACTACTTATTTGTCAACACACAAGCCTGATGGAATTAGTTACAAATTGACTGGCGAACCACATGCTAGAGGAGTTTAATCAATGAGTCATTTAATGTAACTACAAGAACACATTGGAACCGGCTAACTCCACTTACCCGTAACATGTCTGATGAAAGTAGAGCAACAAAGTTACTTTTGTGCCTTTATGTAACCTGGAGAAAAGTTCACCATATTAATTTGACAACCAAATACATAAACTGATACAGTATTCGCCAATGACGCTAGGGACATCTAGTGGTCAGGGAAAGGTTGTGCCTTTCAATGAGCAAAATGTAATCTAGCATGCCTTGTCAAGTCTGAGTGGACTAACATCCTAACTTAAACTGATCCTACTCAGTTCCACAAATGTTTTACATCAAAATGGATCTCAAAAAGCAAACTACTAATTGTAAGATAGCTCAATTTAATCCTGAACCGAGCCAATTGACCACACATTCTGACTCATTCATGCTTAAACATGTGTACAATAGTTATTGCGCGTGAATTGCAACATATATAAAATCTGACTGTGACGTTCTGTGTGCTGTTTCTGAAAGATATCTCCATGGTGATACAACGCTGCCTCTCTTTTTTAATGTTTTATTTTCATACACACTTTATGCATATACTTGCCATCTGTGTTTCTATGGCACTAACCTGTCTGTGTTATTAAAATGTTATGCACACGTGTTCCTCTAAGCCTGTGATTACTACACTGGGTCAATAACGACTAAAGGGATGGCACATTTCAATTTAGTGTGTGTGGGTGAGTAGGTTTTTTTTTACTCCAGCTCAAGCATCCCTGAGCTCTCAGCTTCCTGTGCTGAGAAACACTTATGAGGGACCTCCCATGACTGCATCTCACGTCTGTTTTTAATATGTGATTTAGCTAATCCAGGCTAACGGTCTGTTAACAGGCTTAAACAATCCCTGTGTCTGCTCGACAGTTGATTTGGTAACTGCAAACACATGATCGCCCCTCACATGCAGAGATACATGTATACAATGTGTTGTTATATTGTTGTAATTGGTGTTTTACATCAACACATTGTTTCCACACTTATTATATTAGATATAACCAGTGAATGTGCTTCTACTCATTGGACTTACACTTTTTTTTTAAAGATAACTTTTTGGCATTTTCAAGCTTTATTTGACAGTACAGAGTTGAAATGGGGAGACAAAGAGAGAGGGGGGATGACCTGCAGTAAAGGTCCACGGTCAGATTTGAACCCGCAACCACTGCAATGTAGGCCGGAGCCAATAAGGTACGAGCTCTATCCACTACGCCACTAGACTTTTAAGTTATAATCATAAGCCTGATATGAAAATTAAACCTTGTTAAAATCTCTCAAAAAAGCATATTTAATTGCCAAAATGATTTTCAGCCAAATGATTTTTGCAGAACATTTTCTAGATTTCAGTGATAAATACGCATTTAAATGTCAATTTGTATGCTGTATGTTCTGACTTAATTGAGTTGTTTTTCAGTGTACAAACTTTTATTTCGTTGAATTTATTAGGTTGTATACATACGTACAGGTAACTCAATGATTTCTCAATAAGCTGCAATTTTCTCTTCCAATAAGATTAGAAGAAAGTCAGTAATTTACCCTCTCAAATCCCTCATTTCGTCTTTTTGGGGGCTCTGGTGTAGTGGTTGGAGCTCCCCCATAGAGGCTCAGTCATCGCAGCGGACCCGGGTTTAAATCTGTCCCGGGTCGTTCTCTGGATGTCATTCCCCTCTCTACCCTATTTCATCTCTGTCTCTCCGCACTGTCAATAAAGCATGGAACATAGCAAAAGAAAATCTGGGGAAAAAAAGAAGACAATCAATCAATGTATCTTTTTAGATTGTCATGTGTTTTTTTGCAAACTTTGTCCGAATACCTATTTCGTCTCAAAGATTATTGTTTTTTTATTCAATCATCTCTTCTGTTTTCACATAGGCAGTGAAAAAAGATATGGATTGCAGTGTGTTTTTTAGCGGTTGGAGAGGCTTAAATGTTCTGATGCAGTGATAACATTATGCTTAGTATGCCCTTTATCAGCAAACATTGTAACTCTGAATGTTTATCTTGTTCTTACTTCACTAAAAGAGGTTGTACAGCACATACTTTGCACAGTCTTGGGAGATTAAAGGATGTTTTGTTTCACCTTTGGCTGTCAGCATCGGATGACAGTCTTGTAGCTACTTGTAGCTGCATTTGACTCCGGCCAAACGGAAAGGTCTCCATTTATTTTTAGATGGACATTTCAGGCACAGGGCAAAAGTGAATAGTTGTGTTTTTCAGGGCTGCAACAGGTTCTCTACCACAGTGTCAAAGTAGAGTGTTAAGCCAGTTTGAAGCAGGCTGTTAATTTTGTTGCTACGGTATCAGCCTTTGAATAAAAATACACCAGACAACATACAGAACTGTGCATTATGCCATACTGTGACTGGTACTGACGTATGGTGTCCAATAATAACAGAAGGTGAAAGGCCCAGCTAAAGACAACCGGAAGCATCTAGAAGACATATTTGAGGCGTTTCAGGTGCACAAGTCAACAAAAGCACATATAGATACAGAGCAGAATATAAGTACATTGAAGTAGTTGTAATGTGACTTGCAGATATCAGCAACATGCTTCAGATCTTCACTTTTATTTTTGTGCATCAGAAGTCTAAAAACACATTTGCCAACCAAGGTGGTTTAAACTGTAATTGAGGTGTAATTATTGTTAACCATAGACTTACTACTTCAGTTATATACATATATATATATATATATATATATATATATATATATATATATATATATATATATATATATACACACATTAAAATTCAAGTTGAATGAAGTAGGCCTATTTTGCATGCTTACAAATCCCAGGTTAAAAACAAATAGCCTACATTTGAGTTTTTTCACATTTTCATTATACAGGCCTACTAAGTAAAATTGTTACTTCCCTATGAAAAGTGATCTTTAAAGTTAATCACACTATATTGTAATGTATTTAGCTGAGTTAAAGTGGATTACTGTTAAGTAAATCAGAGTTACAAAGAGAATCATGTTCCAGTAGGCTGATCAATAGGCCTTTATGTATTCTTGTGGTTGGAGATTGCAGTGGTGTTGAGCTGGGCTTCATTATGTTGAGAGGTGTTTGTCCATTTACAAACCTTAGAGGGAAGAATATTAAAACCAAATTTCCATGTAATGTAGCCTAGTTTATTGACAACAACCACTATGAACAGACTCAGAATTCATTGTTTTGTTTTTTTGTTCGAAAAATGCTTTGGATGTGCATGCAATGGCCTGTGTTTGTGTAGGACTTTTTTCTCATTTGATTACGAAATCCCAAGATGATTTATTTAGCAAACGTCAACCAAAGCAATGTGCCTATCCGGGTGGGCTTTTAATTTGAAAGGTTGTGGCGGAAATCGTGTTCTCTTGCTGGCTGACTTGAAACAACCATGACTTTAAATGGGAATACCCTGTGTGCTGCTGCGGCGGTAGGAGTCTCCTTTAAAAATCTTGCCGCGTCACTGGGATGCGGTCGCCGAAGCCGGGCACCTCGCCTTCCATCCCCGCGGTTGCCCAACGCCGGTAGGCCTTATTTTCTCCTTTACACGCACATTTTTTAAACTCTTTCTGTCGTTTTTTGACTTGTGTTGTTTTTTCACTGATTGAATTTGCATTTGAATCCGTACCGTTCGGACACTGCACGGCCGGTCAGTCGTAATGACTCCTGACAGCCTGCGTTAAGGACATTCAGTAACCTCTCGTGCAGGAATAGCGCTACGGGGTTATATTTAGATAGCTTAGTTTGTACATATGTGCTATTAATAATGTTGCTGCTGATTAGGGGGAGAGAGAACCAGGCGTACGTAAGCCCAATTGGCACAATGCGTCGGTGCAACCAAGCTGCAGGTTACAGAACATTTATTACATTGCTGAACACCACACGAGCTGGTGACCGTGGTCCTGGTGTGTTGTTACGCCGACAATCAGCTGACATTGCCGTGAACGTGGGGGAAATGGTACCATGTATTTCATCATGTCCCGTCGGGCCAAGCTTCCCTGCACACCCAGGGACATTATATTCTATCAACCGATATTCTATTCTACAACATTGTATAACGTTATATAAGAGCTCAACTCTAGGCTACATGTAGGCTATATTCTACTGTGTGGTATAATCTTTTGTGTTTAAATAGTTTTTGGTAAATTTAAACATATGGCACCAAGTTTAACTGTCTGTCTGTTGGATCAACTCAGTGCGCGTAGGCTATATGGATTGGGCATGGCTTTTCTGGCACATGACCTTTCTTATCGCATAATCTTAAACCTGTCAGGGCATCCAGGGCCCTTCTCCATGAATTCTCTTTTAATTTCATTACTGCATTTAACAAACAATCTAAATCTGTAAATATATGCCATCCTGTGCTTTACATAACTGGCTTGTCAGTCACATTTGACTTGTCTCCATAAGTGTACATAATGTAAACATATTTAAAGCCTACTATCTATATTTTAATCCGATTATTTAAAGGTAATTTAACCACATCAAATCATGTGAATTCCTCTGCCGTCTGCAGAGAGGTCTGGACCCCTGCTGGTTGGTCTTTAGCACTCATATTTGTTCCACATTTGGTGACGGTATGCTGTGTGACGTAACAGCTCTCCCGCTATCTCTCTGTTCACTCAAGTTACCACATTCCAGCAGCAACAGTTAAATCCTTGTGCTTCAAATGTATGGGCTATGTAAATATGGCAACGAGATTCCTGGAGGAATAAAGGAATGTCTGCGCAATAAACTGCGATGAGATTAGGCAGCGTCTGACTTTATGTTTTATATCGGAGGCTCCTGTGGTTAACTTAACAAAAAACAGTTTGATACATCCCGAAAATGGCTTGGAGTGTTTTTGTTTCCTTCGTTAAATGTGACAGACATCCTGTTTATGTTTCTTGTTATTCACTTAAACTCTGCTCCCTTCCTTTCCTCTTGTAAACACATTTCCCCTTAAGCCTGATTAAGAGTTTTTATACATTTCACTGTCTCCTCAGTTCTGTGTTGTGTGGTTTGATGCTGCAGTTTGCTATATCTCTTGACCAGATTGACATCTATCTAATCAATGGCATCCTGCCAATAGAAGGTTTATGAATCTCCTGTCCTTGACAACAACAAAAAAAAAACATACTGAAAAGTGAAAATGTCTCATTCCACTCCTTCTCCTTTTCTTAGAGTAAGAACGCCCACCTGTTCCTCCACACAACAAAGATGACCGCTCCACCGCAGGACCAGCGTTTTCTGGTGTTGTTCGACTTTGATGAGACCATCATCAACGAGAGCAGTGATGACGCGGTGGTGCGCGCTCTCCCGGGGCAGCAGCTTCCCGATTGGCTGAAAAACAGCTACCGGGAGGGGCACTACAACGAGTTCATGCAGAAGGTCTTGGCTTACATGTCAGAGCAGGGCGTGTCCGAGGACTCCATCCGCTCCACAGTGGAGAAGATCCCTCCCACAGCGGGCCTGCCCAGCCTCTTCCAGTATCTGCAGGGCCACCAGCAGGACTTTGAGCTGGTGGTGGTCTCCGACGCCAACATGTACTTCATCCAGACGTGGCTGGAGCGTGCCGGGGTGCAGCGTCTCTTCCGCAGGGTTTTCACAAACCCGGGCAGCTTTGACGCGACCGGCCGCCTGGAGCTGCTCCCCTTCCACTCCCACTCCTGCTCCGGTTGTCCAGACAACATGTGCAAGCAGGTGATCCTGAGGGAGTACCTGGCAGGGCGGCAGAAGGAGCGGAGCGGCGCTGCCTTCCAGAGGGTGTTCTATATCGGAGACGGGGCCAATGACATCTGTCCCTCTCTGGCTCTGGGGCCCCGCGACACGGCCTTCCCCAGGAGGGACTTCCCCATGCACAGGCTGCTGCTGGAGAGGCAGCAGTCCCAGGAAGCCAAGTTCAAGGCCAACGTAGTACCTTGGGTCAGCGGCGAGGACATTGTGGACTGTCTGAAGAGAGTAATGGAGGAGAGATGAGTGAGACCAGTATACGTGTGTGTGTGTGTGTGTGTGTGTGTGTGTGTGTGTGTGTGTGTGTGTGTGTGTGTGTGTGTGTGTGTGTGTGTGTGTGTGTGTGTGTGTGTGTGTGTGTGTGTGTGTGTGTGGAAGTGGGGGGCAAACATAGCGCACCCATACCACTCCTGCATGAATTTACCCTAGTCACGCGTCGTACACCCTATAAAGATAGCGTGCATCTATTTGAGTCACATGTATTAAAAGAATAGACATGTTTGGAAATGAACTTATATGTTTTTTCCATGGAATGCAGATAAGAAAAACAGATGCCACTGGGATGTCTTTGTCACTGATTCTTTGTACAGATTCAATTCACAAGATATAACCGATTAATTATACGATTTAGAGGTGCTGAAAGGCCGATTGTGATCTGTGAACAGAGCCAGGCTACACTTGTTTCAAGTCTTAGTGCTAAGCCAAGATAACCAGCAACATATTTAAGCTATAGTGCGGAACTTTTTCATCTAACTGAATGTCGGTTGCATTCAAGCCATCGCCAAATGAGTTGACAGTTGACACAAAGTTGATTAAGCCAATCAGCTCCACCAAACTGTCTGTATTTCTCAGTATGGCAGCGTTTACAAACTGGTGTCATCCCTTGATAGGAGCTCAAAAAGTTTCAGTTGTTGATTCTACTGCAAAGAAAAAACCTAGACGTACAGCTGAAGGTATAACTTCCATGGGCGATCACTGAAGGCTTACCTCATGTAGATGCGCCGACAGTGTTGTCGTAACTACCATGAATTGTGGGGACCAAAGAAGTTACGCACTATATCTTTAACTGTACAGACAAAATGAATACGACTATTTCACTAAATGTGAAGCTATTCCTTAAAAGCTATATTGGATCAAAACCGAGTTTACCTTAATTAGCAGTTAATTAGTGTTATGTGAGCCTGCAGTATCAGAACTTGACCCCCATCGGAATGCAAATAAGTAAGATCACTGGTCAAGATTATCATGGTCAGAAATGGAGATATGCAGTACGAGTACGGGTTTTCGAGTGACTGATCAAAATGCTGAAGATCTTAATCAAAAGTGTGTTCCTGTGTGTGAACTATACCCAATGCAGCCAGCTCCTTTAACGCAGCATCTCCTTCTCTGTGCATGTCCTTTATGTCACATTTGAATGTCTCACTGCATTTTGACATTTTCGGAGCCAATCTAAGATGGTGTGTCACAGGCACCTTAAGAGTGTCTAGACACTTAACACCTCGTTGATGGCCTCGCACATTCAGATGCAGGATCGGGTGTTACAGCCCCGACTGGAACAAAAAAAACACACACAGACACTACACAGTTGTGTAGGGGAGGGACAAGGACGGCATAGAACGGGGATAAGGTGACAAGACGAGACTCTTGCACATTACCTATGCTCTCTCTGCCACTCATTGCAGATACCTTATCTAGGGCTGGATTATACAACAGTAATCTATACCAGCATGATGAGATCCAAAGGGAACCCTGTAGCCGTACACCTACACTTCTTTGGCCCAACATCACACCCTGCTGTGACTCTGAAACAATGAAAAAAGGGCCCTTACTGTACCTTTGCCTGAGAATATTATTATCGATAAAAAAAAGTCGTCCAATTCCTTCCCCCTTTGTGTTTGAATGTATTCCTAGTAAGCTACAGTATTGTGAATGGATGATGCTGATGGTGAGGGTTTCAGCCTCTTTGGCATACTTGCATAATACGCCTATAACCTCATTTTGCCTCGCTAGATTCATAGATTTAGTTTTTAATATCCACAGGGAGAACATGTATTTATTGAGGTGCTTTACCGGCACATTGATATTCTGTTCAAATTCAGGAAATTGGTGAAAACGTTATGTCTTGCTCGTAAGTGGAAGCTTTGTAATTTCCCGTCTAATATTAATGGGCCAGGTTAACTGTAAATGTGTTGATATTCAAAGCTCCTTTAAGGTTTCCGTGTTACTATACCGGTTCTCTGAAGTAACTATAGGCCAAAAGTGGTTACAATTCATAACCGTATAATATGCATCTTGTTCAAGCCATTACAACTAGAACTAACAAAGTTTGGCTGCTGATGACATCAGGCAGTAAGTGTGTTAATAGATTAAATACTTTTAACTAAGTGTGTTAATAGATTAAATACTTTTAACCTTTAAAAAACAACATTATGCTGTAAATGTGTTGGGCATTTCCTTTAACCGGTGTTTTAGCTTCTCAGGGAGTGGAGAAGAAAGTGTAAACTGGCATATATATAACATATGCTCATAAGCATATGTTTGTATGCTGCTCTGAGAACAAAATGTTCACTCCTGATTAAAGAAGTTTAGATCGTTGGTGAGACGTGATCAAGTTTGATCCGGAAATTCTCTGAGATCAAATGCTAATCCTTGAAGGCTTTCGCAGCGGGGTAGGATTTAATTTGCTTTCAACCATCTGTACATCTGAAACTTCCATGGAGTATTGTGCAATAATCCAATGCTGTATACATTATATGTGAGCGAGATTTAAGGTCAAACAGAAAGAAAAACTTGACATATTCAGGGATGTGAATCAACCCCAGATCACCAGGCTAAAGTGTTTTTAATCTAACTTTACAATGGTATTATGGCTTCACAACAACCAAATACGACAACGTTTTGTTAGGACTCACCACGACTAATAAGCTACCTTTTATTTATTTTATTTTTTTCAGGTTTTGTGGTTTGCTGTAACCTGGGTGTACATGTTTTTTAATCCAAAAAAATCTAACTATGTGTGTAATGCATTAGTGTAACAGGAATATAAAGCCATTATCCGATTCACCTGTTTCTGTTGTGTTTTTCACATCCGGAAAAATTAAGATTTCACAGCAAAGTATGTTAGATACAGTAATTAAATATATGTTATGAAAACAATGTATAACAGAGCTCAAATAAGTTCCTTAAATAGAAATATTCAGCGAATGTTTTAATCATCAATTTATCGTCAAAGTATTTTTTTTAGCAGAAAATGCCAAGTGCCAAGCCTTTCAGTTGTTAATATTTGCTGCTTTTTCCTAGGTTTAATATCATTGTTATCTAAAAGATTCTAAATGTCTTTGAGTTTGGAGTGTTTGGGAAAAAACTAAAGACACTTCAAGAAAACACAAAACTTTTTTTTAGCAGATTATATGATGTGACCAAAAGATCCAATGCAGCTATTATACCTTATGTTGACATTATCTTGTCAGCAGCTGTTTCCGAAGGTCAAGGATGAGTTTTAAAAGTCAGCATAAAAATGCCTTGTCATTTTGAAAGTAGAGTTGGATTTGTTGAAACTGAGGGAATGATATATCAATGAATTATGAATAATCAGTTTTTTAACAAAATCCACCACAACACTACCAAATATGTCTCAGTAGGCAGAACAATTCCGGTTGAAGCCCACTTGTTTGCAGAAATTTGCTGTGGGGTGGGGTTGAACTGGTATGTTAGTTTGTATGATGTCACTGGTTTAGAGGAGAGACAATGTCAAGATTTCTTTATTTTTTTTTATTCCCGGTAAAGGGTTTTTACTGGGAGTTTTTTCTCAGCCGAGCTATGGGTGTAAGGGCAGGGTGTCATATTGTATCATATTGTATCATATATCATATTGTATGAAATGTAAAGCCCACTGAGACAAATGTGTTTGTGATTTTGGGCTATACAAATAAAACTGATTTGATTTGAAGACGGCCTTGAAGAGATTAGCGGAGGTGGGTGGGTGGGTGTGGGTGATTTATGAGAAAGGGAAAAGGAGAGGAAGCCACCACAAATGACGCAATATTTTCTCTCAGAGTGGGTGACATGTTGATTGAGTTGCAGAGGCAGAAACGGTGGAAAGAACAAGACGGGGGAGTCATCTGAACCACTTTCTCAACTTGCAGGACTTGAGACCATGAACCCAATGACTTCAGACAGCCCATGGGCCAAGTGAAGACAGAATGGAAGGATTAGACAGTGGACGAGGGCGCGGACAGAAGAAAAGAAGTGGCAGGGTCAGTGGAAAGAGTCAGCAGTATGGAGGGAGGGAGGAGAAGAAAGACGGACAGCAGCACTGTCAGCTGCCACCACGGCCAGAGCAGTGACCTTCAGTGGACTCAAAGGGAAATCCGCCGATTTTATACAAGTATGTTTCCAGGTATTTTTTCGAGAACAAGTCCTAATGCATATCTGAGAAAATAAGCACAAGACATTTGTGGCTCCAGAGCAATTATTCGACAAGTCTGCCTCAAGTGATGTCACTCAAGTCAAGTGTTGGTTTGGGTTGAAGACTACAAGTTTGAAAATGTAATTTAAAAATGTTGTAATGGACTAAGACAGAAGACCTCAGTGGCCCGCTACTCCCCTCTGCTTGAGGCTAGCCGCTCAACACTACATTAGTCGCTACTACCATAAAACACATGAAGCCCCAGCAGAAGTAGAAGTGTGGGTAATGCAGGTGTCAGGTTTTAAAAAACGGAAGAAGAATGCGTGGAGCAAAAGGATGAACACTTTCAATCAGTACCCTACTCTTTTAACCCAAATGTCAGAATTATTTCGGAGTAAAGATGAAGAATTATAAAATGTTTGTGATTGATTTGTGGTTTCAGCAAAGCCAGTTGGCCTGCAGGTGGAAAAGCAGGAATACATTATGATGGAGGAAGGTTTCACCCTGTCATCTTCAAGGTAAAAGTCACACAAATATGCCCCACCCCTATGAAGCATGTGCAGGGCCACTCTTTAAATATTGTATTTACATCCTTGAGTCCTACTGGCAACATGGTTATTCATCAAAACTACAGAAAGTTAAGACAATACAAAACGGATAATAGTTTCTTGTAAATTTGCCAAGCTTTTGAAAGTCTTTATTTGTTCCTTTTAAGTCTAAAATCAATCTTAGCCTAGGCTTGGCTAAATCTGTCAATCAAGTTATTTGCTACATAACTTGTGTAACCCATGCTGTCACGAAAACAAGGTGCTTTGCATGGGACAATCTAAATCAATACAATTCAGCACTACAATGTAATTCAGAATAAAATCTAACTGTCGGTTAGCTCCTAACACTTCAACTAACCCAAACGCACATGCACACAAAGGTGTCACTTCACCTGTGACAAAAGGTTGCAAGTACAGAGGATGTTGCTTTTTGGTTTACTGTGTTCACCCTCTGTGTACATCTCTTGACCAGAAGATGGCGCCAAGTCAATTCATCTCCATCAGAACTTCTTCTGGAGTGTCAGATACTTTTCCCCCTCTCACAATGTACCAGTCATTTCAGCTAACAAGGAGCTGTTTTTGCATTGGGTTAATGAGAAAACCATGTGACAACAGCCGGACAGTGCTTCCTTCGGCGTAAACAGTATAGTGCTGCTGACATGAATTCATGAAACGACTCTCAGAGAATGTGACAGCACAGCAAAGGCGCTCCAGGCTGTGGTGACGTGGTGTGTGTGTGTGTGTGCCACTGTGTGAGATGCTGCTGAAGCCCGACGACTCATTTGCTGATTCAGCATCGAAGAATTCTTCTCTAGTTTGTGTCCATGTTTTGTAAGCCATGACCTTGTTTTCTTTTGCGTTGAGCCCCTGTTGTATCACTCCCTCGCTACCCTCTCCATCTTCCTCTCTAGGTGGACTTCTGTCTAATCAGAAAAAGACATTCCATGTGAGTAACTTTGCAGCTGATCTCGCCAACATTGTTCTCTCTCCTTAATGTGATCACTTCTCTCTGATCTATTCTGTCACCCCATCCCTAACCCTGGGGGCGGCTTCACATCTTTGTCGTTGTCTGCTGTTGTATTTTCTGTTGTCAGTCCAGGACTCCCTAATGATAACGTCATCAGCAAAAAAAATAGCTGACAGTACAAAAACAACTTGTAGGCAACTAAACTATTACTTTGCGTTTGTATTGCCTTCTCTCTTTGGAGAACGTTTCAGTCAGCTATGGGCTTTTTGTAACTCTAAGCTTAAATGCTCCCTCTGGAATTGATCCTGGTATTGATGCTGGCTCACACTGTTGGGGAAAGAGTTCCTGCTGTGTCTATTAAGCTCAAATAGGGTAAATAGATAACTTGCTGTCCAATGTAATTTTCGATGACCTCCAGGGGTAACTGGATGGATAGGAAACCAAATTAACATCAATCTGTGTAGACTGATGACAAATCGTATTTGAGGATCTCAAACTCGTCAATGACAGCCTCGCCGCCTCCTGTTGTACCACCACGTCAATATCCACAAATCAGCTGATACATCCCCCAACCTCCCCCAATGACAGCACCAACACCCAAATAAGAGAAGACACTCAACTGTTGAAATGCTTAGAATTGGCAGGGCTCTACGATGATTGCTTTTATGGAGACCCCTCATTGATTTTCCTCCATTCAATTACTCCTTCCGAGGTGAAAGATAACACAGTTAAGGGACTCCAGCCTTGTAAGAGGTCACTCTGAATTAGGCTGCTGACTTCCTATGCCAGAACGCTATCAGGCTGATTAGGGTTGTAAGTGTTTCCACTCCCCTTGTGTTTGATTCTTCTGCTGATGGTATAAGAATACAATGCCAGACAAAAGTCACGCTAATAGCTCGCAGCACTGAGAGAAACAAGCCATTGAGCACCAAATGGAAAGTGTGGGCTGACTGGGCTGACGTTCGTCAATGTCCTTGAGGGGAACCGTAGGAGATAAAAAGATGACTCCTTCACGTGTAGGTCTTCCGCCAAAAAAACTAAAACAATGTTTGGACTGTATCGGCACGTCCTTGGGGATGTCACATATTATACAGTGAGCCTCACTTGATTGAGAGAGGCCTTTGTGTATTCATGAGTTATCGACCGAAGCTGTAGCAGTTGAGTCAAACTGGATACTTTATCTTGCGGGTCACACAGATTAAAACACGTCCGCAGAACCAGGTGGTGGAAGCAGGTGATCACAAGCAGAAGATGACAAACTAAACAATGCAACACATCCCAAATTCCGGTGTGGACAGGAAGTTGGTGGACGAAATGATAGAGAACGTCCTTGTCAACAGTATGGGTCGAAAACACTGAATTCTACTATTCCCACAATGCAACTAGCATATTTCAATACAACCTCAGTGTCTGTTAACATGACCTCATATTTTACATTTCACAACCCAAAGCAAGCAATGTAGAAATCTCCCACCAGAACTATGGATGACATTATACTGCTGTTTTTCGAAGTTAACTGACCTTAATGTGTAAAATTCATGGGATACCTTTTTAAGAAAGCTTGTTCAAGAGGACTTGATAACAGAAGGCTAAAGGCTCCTGACGAAACAAACTTGACAGATCCACAATTTGTATCCAAAGCCCGATGGAAGAAGATGAAACAAATGTTGGTGTCTATTCAGTTTCAGACTTTCTCCCTTTCTATACATAGGATTCAAAAGAGTGTCAGGATGCCATCAATGTTAATTGTTAATAAAGAATCACCTATAGCTTCTGCCCTGTTGTGGATATATCGGTCATCCAAAGACAAAGTCTTCATTTGTCTCTCTCTCTAGATATATTATGAAAAAAAAATGTCTTTAAAAAAACAATACATCCCTTTCATTTCTATTAATTGGACACAATAACAGAATGTTTACTTATTGGGGAGTGGACAGTTATTATTAATTGAATTTAATACAATGTCAATAAAGAAAATAATGGATTGGATTTATATAGCGCTTTTCAAGGCACTCAAAGACGCTTTACAGGGTTCCAGGTTCCATTCATTCACACACAGTCATACTGGTAGTGGTAAACTACCACCACAGCTGCCCTGGGCAGACTGACGGAAGCGTGGCTGCCATTCAGCGCTTACGGCCCCTCCGACCACCACCTCAAACATACAGCAGTCATACACATTCACACGAGGCAAGGTGGGTGAAGTGTCTTGCCCAAGGACACAACAACCATGACACAGGTGGTCGGGCGGGGATCGAACCGCCAACCCTTGGATCATTGGCCAACCCGCTTAACCACCTGAGCCATAATGAAAACTTTCTCATTATGATTGACCTACCATTTATCTCACTCACAAACACACGATAACAGGAAACTAACTCTGACACAATACTTTCTCTATTCTAACCCAGCTCATTCAGACAGTTCATTG
This sequence comes from Ammodytes marinus, assembly GCF_949987685.1. Taxonomy (NCBI): domain Eukaryota; kingdom Metazoa; phylum Chordata; class Actinopteri; order Uranoscopiformes; family Ammodytidae; genus Ammodytes; species Ammodytes marinus. Next base: position 9,728,388 of record NC_137224.1, on the reverse strand, counting down.
AATTAATGAGGCCTCTCTCCAGTGCAATAACTTAAAACTAAAATATTTCTTAAGAAGAATAACACACACACGCACACACACACACACACACAAACACACACACACACAGGCACACGTTTTAATGGCTATTCTTGTTAGACACTAATTGACTGCATTCTATGGCACTAACCCTACTCATCACAACTAAAGGACAAACCACAAACCTTAAACTAGCCTAACACAAACCTAAACATATTCCACCTTAACCCTTAAAACCAAATCTTAACTGTACAAAAAGCCCTTTTTGAGCACCGGGCTAAATGTATTAATTTTCCAAAACTCTCCTCACTCCTTAGACCTAAGGTCTAAAAATTCAAATTAGACCTCACAAAAGTATAAGTGTACACACACACACACACACACACACACACACACACACACACACGCACGCACGCACGCACGCACGCACGCACACACACACACACACACACACACACACACACACACACGCACACACACACGCACACACACACACACACACACACACACACACACACACTCAAGCCCCTCCTTGCCTTACTCCAGTCAGCTTGTCCTCCTTTGCTCATACAATCAAGCTCTCTCCCCTTCTCCAGTCTAGTCTCCGGAATAAAAAGAACAAACAATTTAGGGTTAGGTTACATTAGTAAAAACAAGAAAAACTTATAATTTTGCCTACACATTTTTTAAACGAATTGACGTATTGACGTTTTCCTGTATTTCGGCTGGGAAGATTTCAGAGACTTCTGCATCTCACCGGTGGATGTGTACAGTTTTGAAGTTGGTCCATGGCGGAGCGGCGCCAAATGTGCGCCTGAAAAGGTGAGGATGCTGAGAAGGCAGGCGAATGCTGGTCTCCTGGTTTGTTGAAGTATGTTTTTCGAAAAAATACTAGAAGACGCAGGGAAAAGGTAATGCACTTGTAATAACACGATATTTGTCTTTCTATTTTCCAGTTGGCGCACTTATGCCCCCAAAAAACTCTCAAACTAGGTCAGCTGATATGTGTTACTAATGTTTGCTAGCAAGTTCAGTTACTTAACTGCAAATTAGCTCTATATTTTATGATTAACAAGCTTTTTTAGTTACTCTTACGTGAGACGTGTACCTTGTAATAATTGACAGGCATTAATAACCACTATATACTATGGTCGTTAAGGTTAAAACGGAAAAATAACAGTCCTGGCAAACTTTGAAAGTATTTCCTTAATGATAGCTTAGCATTGCTAGCATCATGATCCAAGACCACAGCTGGAGGGGTCAGGGGTTATCTTGTTGTGGTTTTTAATGCCTATAGTGTGCAACTAACTGTCTTTATCTGTTAGTTACATTTCAATTACTTCTATTAAATCTCAGAAAAACTTGAAAAACAGCTCATTTTTTCCACAACCCAAAGATATTTAATTAACTAGCTGACATGGATGATTTAAAACAGAGGAAAACAAAACATCTTCAAATTATCAAAATGGCTCGCGATTACATTTCTGTCCAATTGATCAAGGACCATTTATCTGATCCCTAAGATCAGTACATTAATCAATTTGAACTGAACTCATTTTGTCATTCCACGGTTTCCGCCAGAACTTTAAAAGTCTGAAATCAAATAATCTGGCTTTATAAATGTCTATTTTTGATTTTGAATACAATTGTTTGGATAGAATAATGGCACTTTTTTAAGGTTGCTTAAATTTAAGTCTTGCTTTTCAATAATGTTTTTGGGAAACATGTATAGATTACGCTGGAACTCAACAACAAGAACAATAAAGAACGGAATTCTTACATAGGATGTTAATAAATGAATTTAACCTTACACTTTTCCCCCCTTGCCTTACCCTTTCTCCCATAAAAAATGTCAAACAGCATTTGTTCAGTGCACCAGTTACTCTGTGGGTTTAAAAAATTGCTTATATCCTAGTACTTTTTTTTTTAAAGATATTTTTGGGCAATTTTATGCTTTATTGATAGTGCAGAGAGACAGGTGAAATGGGGCCGAGAGGGGAGTGACATGCAGAGAACGACCGCGGGCGGGAATCGAACCCGTGTCTGCTGCTGGGCCCGGCCCGGGGGGGGGGGGGGGACGCCCTACCAACTGAGCTAAGGGCGCCCCCAGGGAACAGGATTTTAACGTTGTGTAAACAACTGTCATCTTCTGTTTAAATGTTTTCACTTGTTCAGTTTTTCTTTCACAATGAAATGCATTTTAGATTTCAAACTTAAAGAAAAGCAGAGTTATCAATTGAAAGCTTTAGAAGTTAAAAACTTAACATTAGCATACAACTGTTGTTGAAAATCACCACAAAAATGTAAATGAAAAATTCACCTGTCAAATATAAAAACTGTGAGGAATTTCAGTAGACCAATGTTTTATCTTGTTATCTCTAATCACTTTACAGGTTCATGGGGTTTGGGATATCTCTGAATTCTTGCTGGGAAATCCAAGAGGAAAGGAAGGATAAAACAATAAGAGGTAATAAGATCTACTTCAGCTTGCATAAATATGAATTTTTTTGTTATAAGTATCTGGTTGGTGTATTAAAGGAAATAAAGTGTTATTAGAAGTATGTCCAAAAATGTTTTTAATTGTTGTCCACTCAGTCTCAACCTACAAATATTTTACATACACAGATTTGGCTAGATGTTTATTTATAATCTCTTGGTGAAGAAAAACACCCTAAATCTGTTATAGTTTGTTAACAATATACACATTGACAAAATAATCATATCAATGAAACACTGATGTTAAATTGCACATTTTGCAGAGGAGGCACTATGTATGACAATCAATTGTGATGACAGGTTAGGCAAAGTAGGCTTCTCCTGAAATACTTTATGTTCATGACCTGACACTGGGCCAATAAGCAAATGCATTGCTACATCTGAGGTGTCCTTGTACAAGACACTTATTCTTCAGTTCATATACTGGATTTCCTGTGAAAGCAGAGCATACCTGTATTGACTTTGTCAGCATGGTAAATTAGCTCTCCAAGCTACAGGCTTGTGTCAAGATCACATTATGTTGTGCATGTTCTGTGTGTTGTTTGACATATTCGAATAGATGATGCACCCTGTGGGCTCCTTGTCTAGATATACAGTGATGAAAGACGCTGAATCTAATGCCTCATTTTCCACTGAGCGGCACAGTTCAGTTCGGCAGGGCACGGTAACCCTAGATCTGGCTTGCGTTTCCACTGCAGACAGAACCCATTGGTAGGCAGGGTATATGTGGGACTGCGATAGCCGCGGTCAGAGTATACACAGTCTATGGGTCGGAGCCTATGAACTGCGCTGGCCGCCGCAGCTACGTAACTATCGTGACAAAAATAGGTGTGGCACAGTGCGCTTATTTGAGTACCCTTTCAAGCTTTTGAAAGTGAAACAAGGCAGTAAAAGTCCTTTGTTGTAGTATTTCCTCAGGACAGATTGTTGTTCTGCATATGTAACGTGGTAATGAAGGCATCCATATACATAGAAGAGAGTTCAACTGCATCTTATTTTGATAGCTCTTTATCTTTGATTCAGTAATTTTTACTATTAGCTAGCCTCAGCCTGACAATCCATCTTGTTTGTTGGTCTTAATTCCTGTTCCAGTAAAGATTCACACCTCTATATTATGTATAGGAGGTCCAGTCTGAAGGCCAGGACACACCAGCCCGATAATCGCCGTCGTCAAAAAAAAAGACGAATCTGTTTGGTGTGTGCCGTGACGTCGGCCGACGTAGAGGTCGTCGGGCTTGTTTTGAGCCTGTCGGCCGCCGATTGAACATGTTCAATCGGCGGCCGACCGTCTTTCATTTGGAGCAATTTGATTGGTGGAGGGCTAGCGAATCAGTGAAGCCCGGAAGTGAGGCGGGTAGCACAAACAGCTAACAACAGCTAGCCATCGTTTTAATGTGTTTGTTCGTTTCGTTTTGAGAGTACTCACATGCATCAACCCTTGTTGACTGCTCGACACCATGCTCGACACTCTCTGCTAAAAATTGTGCTCTTATGGTCCATAAATATAAATACGTATTTCTATCTATGTTTATGCTCTAGAGAGATGTCCAATCATTTCCGGCTTTCGTATTTTTTCGGGCCACAATACAGATTAGCGCCGCCTGCTGTTGTGGAGACATACGTCCCGCGAGTGTACGGAAAATAAACAGTCGTCTCGGTGTGTTCTTTGGCCGCGACGGGAAGATTGGAGCTTCCTGAAACGGCCGACTCCATTTTTTGCGTAGTCGGAACATGTCGGACTGGTGTGTCCTGGCCTTGAGGGGCTCACGGAGGCCTAGGGGTCGGAAGGGCAACACACAAGACATGGTCTTAATTCTCACACCTAATGTTTTATATGCAAGCCGCATCCTTTTTAACTTGCATGCACCATGTTCTGTCTACATGACATGACGGGTGTTAAAATGTTGACCAGGTGGTCACAGTGTACCGCGTATGAGTCTATCCAGGTACCTTTGTGGCTTCAACCCTTCTTCACATTTCCCCTTTTTTCCCACCAGCATTTAATTATGTGGTGTGTTTCTAATCAGGAAGAGAATACCCCCCAAAATATATACTTAAAAGATTAAGGTGTAGTGTTAGCAAACTACAAAATATTTACCGTAAAAGATGGAGGTGCAGTGTAAGCAAACTACAAACTATTTACAGTCGCCTTTCAAGTTAATAGTGGGTGAGTGTTCTGACTAAAAATATTTGGGTTTTGGGTGTAACGTCACATTAGCTGCCTTAAAGGAAACCACAAACCTCGACGTTCACAGCTTGACGCCTTCTTAGATGGGCATATACAAGGCGGGCTGCTCTTTAAAGTTACTTACTGCCCTCAAATAGTTATTTTACAGGCACTGTCGGAAACTGGAGGCTGTTGGTCTGGGGCTGGGAGCCATCTGGGGAAAAAGCACTTTATCACCTTCCTTCTCTGTGGCACTATAGCAACTTGGGCTGTGGAGTTGTTGCTACATTTTGAGAACTGGCAGTTTTTTTGTAATTTTTTTGCTGTTGCAAAAAAATGAATTGTCTTAATATGCATTTGCAATTAATTTGACCAGATGTGCAGTTTCACAGGGCATGTGACTCTTAATGAGACATTCAGGGTTGTTGTTTCTCAACGGGATGAGACATGAGGAAGCATGTTAAAAACAGCTGGACCTGGTTTAATAGAATTTTTGTATATTGTTTTTATTCCTTTTTTTAATTGTCCCACTGACTCAGTGTCACAGTGTTCGTATTGCAATAACAAACAAAGGTGTCACTGACACCTTATTGATATTTTCTGGCATGGCATCAATAAAGGTGTATGGAGATCTGGGCTTAGAAATTGAATAATTATCATGTGTTAACAACTGTTATGACTTTTTCATTTCTACTGCATGGTTCCTTCCTCTGAATGACTTACTCTCAATTAATTATTGTTTTGTTTAAACGTCTTACTCTTCTTGATAGTTCATAAAATGTCATGAAATAGGTAGAAATGCCAAATTCTTCTTCAACACATTAATGTATTGCCAAATGTATCTGAACAACAGTCCAAAACCAAAATATTTATAATTTACAGGGATTTTTTTTTTCTTTAACTACTTTCATGAAGAGATTAAATTATTATAATTGTTTGGCTAATTTCCCATTGACTTATTGATAAAACCGTTTCAATCTTTAAATAAAAATCCCTGCACATCCGATGTAACATTTTCATGTGATCAAGCAACACTGAGGGCCTGTTTTTGCCACATGATTTAGATCACACTGAGATCATAACATAAGTGCATTGAAAGAACAGTGTTTTGATTCATGCCATAATTCTATAACAAGCTTCTTCTTTTTCTTCTTTTCTTCTAACAACAGTATTATCTCATAATAGACTTCATACAGTCCCAGATCAACCTCAAGGCTATTCCTCTATCGCCTGACCTTGTTTGCCTCAGACCATTACCCCTGTTGATAGATGGAAAATCTCAAGTGCATGTTAACACGAAAAACTGTGCAGGAGCCTCGATTATTGGTATACAACACAAGGAAACGTCCAAACTTACACACACACACACACAGAGTGTTTAGTCTGAAACTGTCCGATTTCCTCTCACATGAGTGACTTGTGGAGGAGTCTGCAGAGTAAGGTTTGGGCAGATGGATGTCTGCAGGTTAAACTGAGTTATTTCAGGGTTAGGTCAGGTATGACGTGATCTAGTTCATTAGAGGACAGAAGCGTTTTTATCATTCAACTCAGTACTAAGTATACTCTCTACACTTATTTTAATCATACAGAGTGATTTCATTCTTTGTTTATTGTGTTTTCAGACATTTGTGTGCCATTGCCTCTTAGCATCTCTTTACCCAGCCTGAAGGCAATGTTAAGAAGCTGTTATAAGGTTTTGGGAAATGTCTGAAGTAATAACACATTTACTGTACTGAATTTGCCCACTCACATCCTGTGTATCTCTATTGGGTTTTAGGATTTCAGTAGCCGTGTTCCAGCAGAGATATGTATATATTTCCTAAAACAGATGAGAAAGTTTTTCGTTTATGGAACAGCTGGATGGTAAGACTAATGTAAAATGCCTATCAGGGACATTCAGTTAACAATAGCAATTATGGTTAGGCATTCCATAGTTGTCATCAGTCTCTCTTTTGTGTACTAACGCCATGGGTGTGTTTAGACATGAGCTTGAGGGCACTGCTATTAGCAGAATCAAAGATAAACGTGTTGTTATTGTGGAAAAATGACTATTAGATAACCATGTATACTGTAGGAAAGACGAAGACCAGCAGACTTGTGTGGGGTGTAGAATTGAAAGGTGTCTGTTTATGCTGTGTGTGTGTGGGGGGGGGGGGGGTGCAGACAAATTGAGAGAGCCACACAAAAGACAAAGTTGATAAATACTCTTTTTCCTTTTCCTCTCCACACTGACACTGTTCAGACACTGTTGAGGAGGACAGTTAAGTGATTTCTTCTGCTAAAATCTCTGCAGATATTGTATATACTGTAACTATAAGGAGGTCCAAGTAATCATTAGTATTTATGAGGGTGGTAAACTTTCCTAACAGGCTTGCATGCATGGTACAGACTGAGGTTAATAGTTTCTGCTGTCTCCACAGGGGAATAACAGTAACAACCATGAGTTGGAGCTTCCTGACTCGCCTGCTGGAAGAAATCCACAACCACTCGACATTCGTGGGCAAGATCTGGCTCACCGTCCTCATTGTTTTCCGCATCGTGCTGACGGCTGTGGGAGGAGAGTCCATCTACTACGATGAGCAGAGCAAGTTTGTCTGCAACACCAACCAGCCGGGCTGTGAGAACATCTGCTACGATGCCTTCGCCCCACTCTCACACGTCCGCTTCTGGGTTTTCCAAATCATTCTGGTGGCCACGCCTTCGCTCATGTACCTGGGCTACGCCGTCAACAAGATCACTCATGCAGAAGAGCGGCAGGCGGATGGCGGGGGAGTGAGCGGATTCTCACGTAGGAATCCCAAAAAGCACTATCTGGCAGGCCGGATGCAGCACAGGGGCATCGAAGAGGCCGAGGATGACCAAGAGGAAGACCCGATGATCTATGAAATGGCCGGGCTGGAGAGCGACGGTGACGGAGCGGCCAAAGGGAACAGCCCTGGTGATGGACAAGGGAAGGCCAAGGTGCGCCATGACGGGCGGCAGCGTATCAAAGAGGACGGACTGATGCGTATCTATGTCCTCCAGCTCTTGGCCCGCTCCTTGCTGGAGGTAGCTTTCTTGGGCGGACAGTACCTCCTGTATGGATTTGCCGTGCCTGCCCTCTACGTGTGCGATGACGAGCCCTGTCCTCACAGCGTGGACTGCTTTGTGTCGCGACCCACCGAGAAAACCATTTTCCTGCTCATCATGTACACCGTCTCCCTGCTCTGCCTGGCGCTCAACATTTGGGAGATGCTTCACCTGGGCATCGGTACCATCTGTGAGATTGTGCGCTCCCACCGGGTACATCTCCCTGACGACGAGCTGTACGGCCTGACCAGGAGACAGGCAGCTCTTAACCAGGCGGGGTTGAGCGCAGAGGATTACAGCACCTACCCTTTCTCTTGGAGCGCGCCATCAGCCCCACCCGGGTACAACATCGCCATCAAGCCCGCCCTGGTGTCTACGGGCCACCACGACCAACCACTACCCATCACCGATCTCACTAATGCCAAGATGGCCTGCCGGCAGAACCACGTCAACAACGCTCAAGAGGAGCGTCAGCAGTACACCAATAAAGACCAAAACCTGTGCAAAGTGGGAATGGGAGACGGCCCCAGGAGCGATCATCAGGACACCCATAAGCCTCAGAACAAGCTGGAGGCAGACAGCGAGGCACAGAGCCACGGTAATGACCAAAGCAAGCCTCAGCGCGAACGGAAACACCGGCAGGCCTCCAAACACACGGGCAAGGCAGATGCAGACAGAGGCAGCAGCAGTAGCAGCAGCAAATACGGAGTCATAAAGGGTTCTGAGTGGATCTGACAGACAGACTTTGGCTCATGTTTTTGTTATTGTTAAATAACAATCCTTCTCACACGACACAGTATTTACATTGGTGTGTCCGTACTTTGTTGAAAAAAATGGACACTGCCCACCGGTTTACATTCTTTTCAGTCCATAGTATTACATTTACATTGTTAAGATGGATTATTAGTGTCAGGATCTACCTTGTACCAGTATGTTGATATATCTGCTATCTGCTGCTAACTATTAAATAAGATTAGTAATAGCATCTGGAAAAGACTTTAAAAGGTGTTTGTGCCCTTGCGATGATAAGAGTCAGCTTGTGCTTTAGGCTAAGGTTTTTACAGTGTCATTATAGAGTAGGTAGCATTGGTATTCAAGTAGGCTTAAAACTCCACAGTACAAGATAGATTCTGCTACTAATATGTAAACGCATAATTAAGCCACTGAAGATAATAAAAAGGGGATCAGAAATGATGTAAACCCTTTATGTCTGTAAGCTGAATAATTGATAGTTGTAGCTGTATTCATTATTACTTTTTGTTGGAGTAAAAGTATCAAAATAACTTTGTACATTTTGTCAAATGGCTTTTGCAGTAAGATGTTGGTGCTGTCTCCTGTAAATATGAAGAGGTTTCTATGCTGTTATCTAAAGTGCCTTACTTAAACAGTCAAAGTGCTGCTGCCTATTTTGAGTCTTCATCACTTTTTTTGAATACAAAATGTCCTCATCACTGTGGTCTGAAAACAGTAGTCCTTGTGTCTATGTGACTGGTTTCATTACCATCCAGGGGTTGAGCTTTGAACAATGTTGTTTCTGAATATGCAAAATTCAATAATTTCACCAAAGAGAGTTTGATGTTGATTGATCCCAGCCATAAAGAAAGCATGTTTTCATTTAGATATCTTACAGTGTATTCTGTGTGACTTGGAGAGTTTTTACATATTGTTTCAAGTTACTGCTATGAAGGTTTTCTTGGCCTTTAGTCCCATCAGTTTGCGTAATTGCATCTGGCCCTGCTGTGTTTTATTTCCAGGACCTGTATAAAGAGTTTTTCTTTCCAAATTGAATTGTCAATGAGGTAAGTTCTTTGCACTGTGCCAGTGTCTTTGTTAAATATTTTTCTAAACAAAAACGTGCATGTTTTTAATAAAGAATTGTTATCATTTTCTTGTGGTCTTTTTCCTCCATTTTACAATATTATGTCATGGGAGCATAAATTAATGTAGTAGTAAGTACAAGTTTAAATCATCCTATAGGTAGAATGTTGTATTTTTTAATTAACAATGAGTATATAGAATCAATCCATGAAAATATATGGGTCATGGTCAGAGCCGGCCCGAGGCATAAGCGAACTAAGCGGCCGCTTAGGGCCCCCGACTGCCTGGGGGGCCCCCTAAAAAAAAAAAAAAAAAAAAGTTTTTTTTTTTTTTTTTTTTTCTAGTTTGTGTGTTTGATATTAACATCATACTATGCGAATGTGAGTTATCATACAAAAAAAGGAATAAAATGTTTTGGTCTAGATAATTAATAGCCTAAAAATGTAATCAGTTCATCTGGGAGGAAATCCGAAATTATCTGATCATGTCACGTTCACATCCATGCACAGTGTGTATTGAGTTTATTTAAAAACAATTGGAAATGGGGCTGCCCTCAGTTGCCCATGCACTGTGTATAGTCTATAGCCTATGTCAGCCTTGTCTGTGGAAAAAAAGATACAGTAGCTGGACAACAGAGTTCTTCTGCTTCGTTCCTCACACTGCATTTAAATACATTCACTATATTACAGAGAAATATGTCCCGTAAAAGAAAAAGAGCTCCAAGCCCAACCCATAATATTTTATTTTATATTAATATTTTTATGGAAAATCCATGTGTCCTTCTTCAATAGCTTCTAATTCATCTGACCCAGTGTCTCCAAATTATTTGTTCACACAAAATTTCTCAGATTTAGCCTCTTAATTTTCCTCTCAAAGTGCACCAGATTCATGCATTTCACTTTAAAAAGGTTAAAAAAATCTCCCGGGGGGGCATACCCCCGGACCCCCCTAGGAGGGTCTGAATCTCGGCTGTCTAATATTTTCGCACAGCCGCACAGTGGAGGCACTAGCGGAAAACACTGGGTGTGTGAATGATATTTAACAAAGATCTATAGTTTCAGCAGCGCTAACATTGGAGAGGGGGCCCCTAATCATATTTCGCTTAGGGCCCCCTGAAGGCTTGGGCCGGCTCTGGTCATGGTTTACAAGGAAAGTACAGTATATAGACTAAAATTGCCAGTGTCGTTTTTTTCACTGCGCGCCCTGCATTGAGATGTAATCATAGATAGTATATAACATTTTATTTTTTTATTTAATGGCACATTTCCCCCTGCTGGACAAGAAGGGAATATACTTGCTGTTCCCTCTGAGCTCCAGTTGGCAAAACCTGACTTGGAGTATTGATTGTTTTAGTTTGTCCAAACAATTGAAGAAGAGGACACATAAATAGACCTTTATACACTGTATTCAGAAGAAGTAAAACATTGTTAAGGAAAGTGTGACCAAACTTGTTCAATACTCACAGACACTGACTTATGAGGAATGGTGAGTAATTTAAAATATATATATATGTATGTATTATATATATATTGTTTTAATTATTATTATTTGATAATAATACCTTCTAGTTTTGTTTTAAGTCTTATTTCCCTTTCCAAATTGAAACATCCTAATCGTACGCAGTTGTATAGTTGTAAAATAAGGGTTGCATTTATTATCTACAGATAATTTCAAATGAGCAAAAAGTAACCAAGTTTGAGAAATTGTTGCAATTTATGTGCTGCGTTCAGAAAACACTGAAACTTATATACTGCAAGAGCGTTTGTCATCGATATTAAGAAAACGGTAGGCTACATCCAAAAAGGTGAGCTGTATGGAGTTAGCAGATAACTCCACGGAATGAATTTATTTTCTTTTTCTTTCACTTCAATCCTACGTTTCAATATAATACAATACAATATTATTTGAGTCCGAGGTGTGCTGGGCCTTTAGCATAGGCCGAGAGGTCTGAAACAAACTAGCACGTGAAAGCAGCGTTTTACCGGATATGACGTGTACCTCTTTTTTTACGGTCTCCCCCAGTGTTTTTGAAAAAGCGGCGGTTGCTCTTCGACCACTTTCCGAGGAAAAAAAGCTAATAAATACTTGTTGCAGATTGCTGGCATAGTAACAAGACGTAAGTGAGCACCTTTCTGTCTCTTTCCCCCAAAACGATGTGAAAACTCGTTCCACATACGATTATTCATCCATTAAAACCAGCTAAACGGTTGTTGTGCCTTTATGCGTCCTATCTCTCGAGGGAAGCTAAACTAGCTTCGTGCTGCTAACGCTAGGAAGGTAGCTCTTTTCATAAATCCTGTACTCCGCTGTTAGTAGCTTTAGTTGGTAAAGAAGCGCTGCATGCTTTTTCCTGTCACTGGCAAGTTGTAATATTGCTGCAGCATAGTTTTGAGAAAATAATTCATTTTAAACTCTAACTAAATATGTGTATTGAAAAGAAACCAGTTAAAATGTACCTTTATAAACAAGCAATTTATTTAACCATGTCGTGCATGTTATGATGAGTGATATCACTTGTCCAAACAAACTTCTTAAACCTTATTAGTTTGATAATAGAACTAACATTGTTGTTGTGTATTTGATGTATTTGCATTGTGTATTGTGTATGTATTATTGTTTTTGCTTTGCATTTGTTTGACTCGACATCATTGCAAATGAGGGTCACCCCTCTATCGATCTCTCGAGTATAAATACAAGTTAAATGAGACGAACATGAACATGAAACGATGCTTATGCAAGAGCTATTTGGCTCTTGATAGGAGATCTAGCTCTGTAACTTAACTGGTTATGTAGACTTTGTAGCATTTAATTAACACACGTGCATTCTTTTTTCTTAGGTAGGGATCCTGGTGTTTTTCTGTAAAGTAGTGAGCTCCTTCACTGCACCAGGATCATGCAGCACCAGCAGTATGCAGAGGAGCAAGGCTTCCTGGGCTCACTGTGTCCGGGGCAGAAGAAGCTGGAGGGGAAAACTTTCTACCTGGACAGTGTGAAGAAGCGTGCAACAGTCGTGCTTTTGGAGGCCATATCTCTTCTAGGCGGGGTAAGCTTGTGTGATAATGAGGGCAGTATGCCCGTGGGATCCTATGCTATCTCAGTGCAGACTCTGATGTGCAAATGTTTCTTTTCCTTCTTTTTCTTAAGAGGGTTGAGAGTTTCCTGCACAAGGATGTAAGCTTTGTTGTGACTGGAAGCCAAGAGGACCTGAATCAGCTGAAGTGTGCAGACACTGACAGCAAAGCGGCAGTGAATGGGACGAGAGAAGAAGCCCAACGTCCTATAATGACACGAGAGAGTGTCCCCAGCGATGGCAAACAGCGACCAGGAACTCCTAGACCAACGGTACAGGCGCATGTTTAAAAACCTTTTACAGCTTATAGGCATGTTGGTAGACTGGCTACCTGAGAAATATGTTCTGAATCAATTTAACCTGATAGTTGGCTAACGTAAATGAAAATCACAAAAAGATGATAGTTAAACATAACTTGTCAAGTCAATTTTACCAAAAGACAGATTTTTCTCATTTGAATTATTGTATTTTGACATTTAATAAATCACTTCCTGTGTTTCAGTACCGTATTTTCCGCACTATAAGCCGCAGGTGTTATAATGTTTAATTACCATATGTAAGAGTTTGTGCACAGAGGGGATTGTCGGGAAAGAGATGGCTGCTTGAGGAAGCTCCCATTTATTAACATTTCAACAAAGAAGTTGCATATTTGCATAACGTATTCAAGTGTTACCATTTAGTGCAATAGTAGCTAATAGGGATGGGCACAAGTGTTTTCGCTACTCGTGTGATCGTTTGCATTCCTCGAGGATCAATCGATTCCTCGTTAAACTTTTTTCTATTTTTAGAACGCAGCGCATCTGTCTACAGAACAACGGTTGACCGCAATAAAGCGCTCAATGCTTATTGTCAAACAGTCACAGTTGCCATATAATATTAAGGATTTTTTTCCACAAGTTTAAAACACATTTTCCTCACTGAAAGTAATTAAATAGACGGGCCACAATTTAAACCGATCGAGTAGGTCTGCAGTGGGGAGAAAAAAAGAGAAAAAAGCATGGGCTGTAGTTGTAACAAAAAAAATTGCCTAAGTCACCATTTAAAATAAGAAGGGCAGCAGATAATATAAAATGATTGTCCTACAATTTAAATACATATAAATAACTCACCAAAGTTGTATCCAACCGCGTAATGCTCACTCCGTGTCCGTGAATAATTACCGCGACTAATTCCTCATTAACGGAACGTTACACCGGTCGGTTTTTGAATCTTATCCCCATATTCCCTATTGAAGGCTTCTTAACTGTTGTTGGCTCGAAGCGAATGTGCCTGAAGTAAGCCTTGCTTCTTCTTTACTTTTCTTTCCAAGCGGAGAGCACCTTGCATGCTCACCAGGGAGTCTACTCATTACTAACTGAGAGTAACAGGTGTCATCTCTCCTTTTTATAAACGTAACTTTATCATCTGCTTTGAAATAATTGGACAGTTATATTCCTGAAAATGTTCTGGAGAAAGGAGAGACCGTGTTCAGCTCCGCGGTGCTGTGGAGAAAACAGGCTGCGCTGCGGTGGCACGGAGGTGGCAGTTATTTGCAGTTGCTGTTTGACACAACGCCCCCTTTAAATTGCTATATATTTTTTATCTGAGAAATTCTGAAAATGCTAAGGATAATGATAAAAAAAAAACTATTTAAAGAACTGACCCTAATCTAACCCATATCTTGGGTGGATGTTACTATAAAGCATAACCTAGAATCTAATATATTTGTGCTGCAATTTCCCTTACAGGCTTGTGGTAGCCGTGGGAAGGCCCTGCTTGAAAAAGCCATCCGTAACAATGTAAGTCAGTGCAACCCAAGTATGGTTTATCTGGCAAAGCTCTTGTTTTCATAATTTAGTTTGTCTGTGTTGTGGATAAAATGAAGACTGACATGGATTTTTGTCTTGTTTCTCATGCGATCTGTCTTATAGGAACGACTGCAGCGGAGCAGTGTTTTAACCAATGCACAATCATGGGGAGTGAAGATATTGTATGTGGATGGTATCCTTTGTTTGGACTAAACCCAAGTGGTGATGAAAGAGGAATCATACATCAAAATGATAAAATGATTGATGAAAGCTCTTATCTGGCTATTTTGTGTTCACATTTGTAGTGCAGTGAACCTCTGCTCACAGCAGATGGCACCATGTTCGTGCTTATGTTTTTTTGCTGTGCTGCTGTGTTTAACTGATACAAGCTGAAGAAGTCGGTAGAATAGAAATGTCCCATTCTAAATCACAGAACAGCATGTTAACTTGTTATGATCCTTAATCTAGTATCAGATGTCATTTTATATTTAAAACAGTTGACTCGGGAGAGCTTCAGTGGGATACACAAGAAGCCAGAGGTAAGATATTTAAGCTAAACAGCTTTGCACTTCACAAGATATCCAAATGTAGCAGCAGTATTACATAAAATATAAATAAATGTGCCTAAAAAATGTCTGTAACCTAATGTTCAACTGCCTTTGCTTTAATATAAATGAGTCTTATTTTAATCTTTCTTTTCCTAATGCAGAGGACCAACACCAAACAGCAGGGGGGTCCTGTTGTTAAAGGTTAGTTCCTGTATAACGTATGTGCTGCTTATGTGCTTATTTCCAAACAATACTGTATTTCTGTGGGTTCAAGTGTTTCTGCTAGTTAAATTGTTGTTGTCTTCCTCTGCACGTCTCCTGGTCTACAGCTGCAGCTTTGAGGTCTCCCTATCTCAAAATTGAAGACTTGAGCAGGTGAGTTAAATCACATTTCAATATAAGGAAAGAAAATGTCCTGTCCTGCTCATTCAGAAATCCCTCAACTTATTTTAACCCCATATTCCAATTAGAAGGCCCTCCAATCCCCTACTTAAAACCTTCAGTAACAGATTTGTTGGCCTCTTGGGGACATTGGAAACAATTTGTCAACACAGCTTAGTTTAAACCTAGCCTGGCTCCGCCCGTCTACCTACGTCCGCCCAAATTTCATTTTCCCTTCAGTAGTCAGTCTGGTGCAATCAGCGAACAAAGCGAGTGGCTGAGAACGATGACGTTGAAGTCGTGCTCCAGTTTCAGTTGAATGCTGCGTTCCTTTATACTCGGAACTCGGAGATTTCCGACTTCGTAGTTCCGAGTTCCGACCTATCTGTGTTCCAGTGCATCTGCTCGCCGCGAAAGTATGGACGCCTACAACCTTTCTCATCCAAATAACTAAACGTTAGGCTCTAGCTAGTTACCGTTGCCAAGTACCGGTAGATCCATAGACTACAATATGTAGTGAAGTCGGAAATTTCCGAGTTCCCAGTACAACTGGAACACACCATCAGAAGCCGGCCCATGACATACGTCACGACTAAACGTGATGCGATTGGTTGGCTAATCCGAAGTGGCACTGGGCAGATCCAATAGTTTTAAACTTAAACAGACACCCGCCTCCAAGTGAGTGAACGTTTGCCAAATAGAGCAGTTCCAGACTTTCTGTACAAATGAAATGAAGTACGATGGTCTGGTTGGACCAGGCTAGTTTAAACCAATAATAACGGAAAATCTGGCATTTATTTTAAGTCTTTTTTTTTTCTGCCACTTGGTGAATGATAGTCCAACATTCTCTTTCTTTTAGCTCTGTTTTGGTCTCTACTATCCTCTGTGGAAATATCTGGCTCTTAAGCTGCCAAATGCTACACCATTTGTTGTTGTTGTTGTTGTGGTGGTTGTTGTTGAAAAGGACACAATGTGGACAGTATGTGTCAATGAAAACGGTAAATAAACGGTAAGCTGAAACTTCTAAGCTCTGTAAAGCCGAGAGGAGCTTCAGATTCATGTGGTCTTTCTTTGTTTCACTATGAGTGACCGCTTTCCCACCACAACATTATTTTCAAGGTGGCATTTGATACATAGTGTAAAATATAAGCTTGAGCTGTTTTCATCAAGGCAAAGGGAAAGTTTTAAGGCCCACCTAAAAGATCGTTGTGTAACGGTTGTTTAGTATCAGATTAGATCCAGTTTCAGTCCAAACACAATGACTGGGAAACAACAATGGGTGCCACTCTCCTGTCCTCACGTCTCTGCCCTTAACACTGGACGCTAGTTCCACAGGTTTGCATTTCAGCTAATTTCCTTAATTGAACCTGTTTAGGAGTCCTATGGTATAATGTGACAAGCGCCCCCCACCCCCAAAGAGATGCCGCTCGCCGGGAGTCCAGAGCTCATGTGGATACGATTTCTATTCCATGAGGCTTTGCAAGCTCCACTGCCTTCTCCTTTAGGGGATCTCTATGTGCTAACAGGTCTTTTCATTTGCCCTCTCATTTAATTTAATTGAAGTGCTATGGTTAATGCATGGGCCATTGCTGTGAGAAACTGAACCCAAGACATCTGAAACATTTACATATTTGTCTAGCCGTGGTCTTAGATTGGTTATCTCACTTTTAGTTTTGCAAAGTGGTTTGAAAGATTTTCAATTTGATGATAAAAATATAATTTTTATTTTCTAAATTATTTTCAGTTTTTGCATTGTTTAGTTTTTTCCTGTCATTCTTTTTTTTATTCTAACACATTTTTATTAAATAATTTTGTGTATTTAATTTCTGTTTTATTGTTATCTAACCAGGAAATACAAGCCCTTGCATATGCAGTCCACGGCCTTACCCACTCTGTGGTTCTCCGGACGATTTAGTCCCTTTGAAACTCCTCCTCCCCCTCGCTTTGAAACACAGACAGATGAAGGAGAAAAAAAATCAAGGTTTGTTATTTGAAGGAAATACTATTCTTTTGCTAACAAACTGTTTGGGTTTCAAGTTCATATCCCGTCTTTCATTAAGTACTGTAACTGTAAGAAAATAAATGGCAATCCATAAAGAAAATTAGTTTAGTACCTACATACATTATTAGGGATTTATAATAAGTGTGGTTCATTCTTTGTTAATTAGGGAGAAGACAAAGGTGGAAAGCAGCATTCAGGAGAAATCTCAAACCCCACTCAGCTGTAACCCTTCACTTTTGCGGCCGCGAAAAAAGAACGTGTCTTACTGTGAATGCTGTCATCAAACCTTCACTAATCAGGAGGAGGTAACATCTTTGAGAATTGCATAACAAATAACAGATTTAAAAAAAAAAATCTGTGACTTGTAATCTTTGTCTGTTTGCAGCACTTGCAGACTGATCAGCACCGTTCGTTTGTGCTGGATCCCTCGAACTACAGTGTGTTGGACCAACTGGTGGCTGAAATGCTCCCGGGATTCGACCCCAATCCATCTCAACAATCAGAATCGACACTGAACCGGTGAGTGTTCATCATGACTAGGGTTGTAAAGGGGTGGAAAGTTTCCGGTAAATTCCCGGAAACTTTACACAGAGAACTTTTGGTTGGGCATTTTTGTAATATTCAAAATTGGGAATTAAATGGCGGTAATTTAGATGATCTGTTTCATATCCAAACATAAATCTAAACGTATAAACATTATGTTTTGTCATAGACAGACATCCATGCACAATAATACAATTTAAAAAAAACTCACATTTTAACAGATTTATTCGTAAGTAGAACTTTATCAAGTTTTTTGATTTTTTTTCATGAACAATCAATAATTTCACTGATCAACAAAAAGATGGATGTTGAGTAAAATGTTATTCATCTTTCTGACCAAACCCTTTCAATAAATTAAGTAAAAGACCCCCCCATGTGTTGGAAAAATGCACAGTGCATGTAGGGTGTGTGGCCTCAGTACCCCTGCAGTAAGCAGTGCGCTATGTGCAACTTGCCAAGTGTACTTGCATTAAATCTGGTTGTTTTAGTCAAGATTATGCTAAAATATATTTTACCCAACTATATTTAAAATTCTTATTCAAGCCTCTTTAAACCTGGTCTAGTAAAAATCAATGTATGATATCAAGTTGGGTGTCTCAATAAGCTTTTAAAAAAATCTGATTTTAAATTAAATGTTCATGAATATTATAAAACTGCTTTTTACTGTCTAGAACGTTTGCCAGGACTGACATACCATGGTAAGAAGGATTTAGTGCATTTGGGTTGCTTTCAATTGAGTTAATTCCTGTTTATTCCTAAAATTCCCGTTAATTCCCAAGAAAAGCTTCCAACTTTGAAAATTCCCGGAATTTTGCAACCCTAATCATGACCCAGCAATGTCCTCAAATTGTGAAATTCCTGTCATTTGCTTTTTCACTCGACAAAGTGTTTATTTTTTTGTATTTATATTCTATATTTATTTTGTATTTTTGTCTTCCTCCTAGACCGTCAACTCCTTTTCCAATCCAAGACGTGTGTGAACTGGAGCCCCTCACTGATGTTGAGGCGGAGCGTGCTGTTCAGGCCCTGCGGAGACGAGGCTCATCATTCAACGCTCACGTCTTCAGCCCCACTACGGCTCTTCTTTCCTCTGGCCCGGCCAGCCCATCCCAGGAGCTTCACTTTCCCAGCCATTCAAGTCCAGACACTCCGCCTGCTGACATCCTGCCTTTCACTACGGACACAGATTACCAGCTCTCTGACTGCCCGCTCCCTCGCGCTTCAAGTCCAGCAATGCCTGTTCTGACTATTGAACCACAAACCCACCACTTAGCCAACCACCGGCAAGATACTCCACATCCCTCCCCTGACCCTTACTCCCTGCCTCCGGTCCTGAGCCCACAAGTCCCTTATCCCTCCTACACTATGGAAGCATACAGCCCGTACTCTGAGCCTCCTGCTCTCAGTCCTCAATGTTACACTGTGGAGGAGGACACTGTTGAAGGACACACATGGGAAATGGCAGACTCATCGTCTCAGTCTGTACCAACGTTCACAATCCCCTTCTCCACCCCACCATTTCTCCCCTTTGCTGCTTTGACAATTGCAGAAGGAGCAAATGGATTTAGTGGAACGATGTGTTCAACCAATGGTTTGGAGTGTGCTACGCTGTTTTCACGTAGATCTCGTTCCCTCCCTCGACAAACAGGGACAGCACCAAACCCTAAAAAGCGCTGCAGGTCAGCCAGCCCCGAACCCAGCCGCAGCAAAAGGAGGAGAATTACAGCAGAATTTGGCTACAGTGGTAGCTGGACTGAACAAGGGCAAACATCTCTAAAACCAGAAAGTGACATTATGGCAACACCTGAGGGATTTTCATTATTCGACAAAGTGTCTTGTGAGATAACACAGCCCTGTCCTCCTTACCCAAAGGTCTCTTCAACATTCACTGTGGACACACTTGCTTCGAAACGGACTTTCACAACGTTTCGCGTTCCTACTGTACAGACTTTCACCCAGGCACCAAATCAAACAAACTTTTTAAGTCGTGGCAACACTTCTGTTGCCGTTCAGCCATCATGGCCGCCCTCCTCGGAAGCAAAGATTTTCGATTCTGCGCTTCAGTTCCTTAATAATAAATCTCTTTCCAGTCAAGACTCTCAACGTTCCCTATCCCATTCCACCTCGGTGTGCATCGAGTCGGCCCTCATCCCAGACTTAGCCCAGCTCTCTCCATCGTCTTCAGACTCTGACTGGGACTGTCACCTGGTGTCTGGTCTGGCTCTCAGCTCGGCCGCTCCTCTGTCTCCCTCCACAGAGCAGAGCTGTGAGCTGGACCAGGAGCTGCTGCACAGGCCCTGCACCTGGATGCACAACACCAGCTACGAGTCACGTCTACACACTGTCCTTCAGCCGCCACCCCCGGCAACCTCGCTGTGCGGGGAAGATATGGACCCCTCGGCGTTTTCAAGGACTCTGGTACAGATTGTTGAGGTTCAGCACTGAAAAGTGAATTCTCTGCATCATTTTTTTAAAGAACTGGAAGAACCACTACCTGGAGTAGTAAGTCTTTATATTTGCAGCTTGGGTGTCCCATCTGCAAGATGGACACAATGGGCAGCACTTAAGCTCATCAAAATAAGTCAATGAACTGTGTACACCGAATAAATATTTAAAACTTGGTGCAAACTAAAATGTAATATTAAGCTGTTTTAAGAAATGCAGATTTGAATCTTTTTTTTTTTTTTTTTTTTTTTTTTAAGATGTTATTTAGCGGATGCTACATCCTCCCATGAATTTGAAGAGAGTCCATTATAATTTTTCCTCTCAACCCCTAATCCTCCTTGTGCACAAAAACCCTTAGCAATATTCTGCGTGCCATGCTGACTGCAGTCTTTCAGCAGATATGTCCGGGAACACATGGTGTTATTGAGAATTTAATGAGCCTTTTCTGAAGGGGGCATTACTCAATTACTGTAAGTGCTGCGTCTGGATCACATCCCACTCGCGCCAGGGTCGAGGTGTTAGTACAGTCGCGGACTATCACAACCTGTGAGACAAAACTGTCTTGATTAATGTCAAATAGCCTTTCCTGTCTTTTGAAGGTGGGCCAAATGACTTGGGCTTTGTCAAGGAGGGACAACTGCTTCACAGTAGTTTGCTTTTGCCACTGGGAGGTTTATTATCTTCATTAAAGACTCATAATGAAACTGAATACCCCATGTTGTCCAAAAATCGTATCTTCTATATGTGTTTCATGGACATTTTAAAACTCAACTGTTAAAATGCACTAAGCAAAGAGGAACATTAATTCAGTGTGAGGAAAACTTACAAATCAATTAATGTACAGTGTTTTTAAATAAATGCTTTTAACCATAAACATTGTTTTCCTGTTGTATAGTTTAGAAAGAGTTGTTGCTCAGGTAAAGCAAAGTTAAGAACTGTTAGGTTTGGCTAGGTTACTAAATGTTGACTCTGCTGCTAGGCTAAAGGAGATACTGATGGTGAGGGGAGGGCGGCAGAGGGTTGATGAGCCCCGTTTCATAATCATTATAGCTACTCTCTTTGTTGGGATGAAGGAATCCTCTGTATGGGTGGCCCTGGCAAGAAACCACAGCAGCTTGTCACCAACACTTCTGCCCTTTAATCCAAAGGGACTTTTAACAGAGAATCTGGGGGAATTTTGTCTGCTGAGGGTTCAGGTTCTAGTGAGATACCAAGCTAAATGTTCTAGTCAAAGTACATGATGGCACATCCGTCCACACACTCCTAAGATTCTGTGCCCTGGTATCGATCGATGTCTGACACACCATCTGTTTTGATGGATTGTAGCCATGTTTCATCATTGAAGTTATTTATTTATTTAACTATAATAGTTTATTTAAAAAAAAACGTCTCCAAATATTTGAATGATATAAGTAATAATTGGGTGATTAACTCATTGCATAAACAAGATTCAAAACATGGCTTGTAATCCCCTAAAACTTGAAAAGGTGTGTATGAATAAGCAACAGTATTTAAAGTTCAGAAAAAAACAGTCCATAGGTATTAAAGGGCCTAAACAATTGACTAGTGCATCTCCACAGGGCTGTGTGGGTGTTGATCTGACTCAACTCCCAACCAAGTATCTTCAGATTATGATTCAATACAAATAAAACCAGCAGCTTTTGATATTGATTCATTTGAAAAACATTAAGTCGTCTGGAGACTTGTAGACTAGATAAGTAGCCTAGAAAAGTTCAAAGGTCACCAGAAATATTCTTCACTTCTTGGACCCATCAGGTCTTAATCAAAGAGCATGGGTGGGTCCACCAAAGCCCCACGTGCTCCTTGATTCCAGGCCCACGGCTCCTCGCGCAGCCTCATTGATTGAGCGAGCTCCAGCAAACATCGGGGCCGAGACACCAGCGTGTGATCTCGGTGACACCTGACCGACGACACAGCATGATGCTTCCGGAGCCGAGCAGCGGAGCCTCGGCTGGCTGTTTCTAAAAACTATCCAGAGGCGCGACTGCGAGATGCGGTTGCCGCGCTCAAAGCAAAGGAAACCCCGCTACTGTCAACAACAGACCTGCAGCAGCTCCCCCGCTCACGCCTCCTTTCAGTTCATTTAACGGCGCTGCACCGAGGAAACCACTAGGACTATGTGAGCATCATGCTCGCTGTGAGATGCCTGCTGTTCGCTGCAGTGTGTGCACGGTGCGCCGTGACAGGTGAGAGGCTTTTAATCACTGGTATTGTGCTTTAGTTCATCACAGGGAACCTTTGATCTATTCGGAAGTGGATAGTTTTTGCGCTTTATTGCATCCTCCTAACCGGGCGCGCTCCAACAACACGGACCGTGTAATTGTTGCATCGGTGTCAACAAGCAGCGCACCACCATCAGCTGTAGAAACTAGAAATAACATGAGATCGTAACCCTTGTAGATCGGCACAACCTGAAGCATTTCATTTAAACCGTCTATTGGTGTGTTCCTCTGTAGGTCTGCGGGAATGGGCGAGTCTGACTGCGGAGGAGGTGGTCCAGCCCAAGCGGCTCCTGCAACAGATCCACTCCCAGGAAGAGCTGCTCCACAGCCGCCTGGACACCCGGGTCAAGAACTACACAGCCGTAGGAGCGCAAGTGAGTTTAGTCCGTTGACTCTTTCTCACATCAATGAGCCACCATGCAAGGGTAGCGTATATCCTTTAATCTCAGTAAGGATACTATATTCTATTATAGTAAGATTTAGAGATCAAATTCTGGCCAAGGGGTCTCCATTTGTTGGGCATGAGTCATGACTCCTCTTTTTGCGCCCTGGTTTTCATGCTGGATAGACATTTGAATGTTTTTTGTTATTTCGATGTTATAGTTTTGCTGGATAGTTTGCACTCAAGTCAGCTGTGATTTTGTTTTATGATACAGTATAGTCACATGATATCAACATGTACAGTGTTACAGCTTATGAAAACATTGTTAATTAAATGGTTTATTGATGTTTATTTCTGAAACTCTAACCCCTCACCTGCTCTCACCAACTCCACCGCCCTGACCCCCCCCCCCCAGTCCATTAGATAATACTTCACACACCTCTCTTGTTACCTTTCCCTATGAACACTGTCTGTCAGTCAACGGAGTGGATATGACACACGTCTGACCTTGAGCTACCCTCTGTGGTCAGCCTGTACCTGATGTCTATCTTTCTGTAGAACTGTATAGGTGCCCTCTGTAAATTGTGTGCCGTTTTTTTTCTTTCTGCCTGTGGAGAAGTTTGAGTATAGTTAAACGTGTACAACATATGCAGTGAAACATTGCTTTTCTATTTTCTCATAAGCAATAGATAACATTTTCTATTTGTAATATTCAGCATTCTTACCTCTGCTGACATAACCCCAGTGAGTGTGTGTGTGTGTGAGAGGTTTTTATTATTTTTTTATTTTTCGGTTATATGGACCCAGTGGAGGCTTCAGATTGAAACTAAGTGCTTTGCAGAGAGTGCATGATAAAACTAAGAAGACCTGCCTTAAGTTACAGCTAGCCAGTCAGTACTGATGGGAGCCACAGCAAAGCTCTCTCTTACAAGGTAGATATCTCCCATTGACACAAGGGGAGACAGGCTGTCTCCACTTGAAGGAGATGTTACTGTTGGGGGGGACATCCACTTTATTAGCTTTGTTGTGTTGGTTTCTACGTGCCCTATTCAATTATTTCATATTGATCATACATTAATCCTCCGCTGTCCTCCACTCTCCCTTTATCATATTCTGGCTAGGAACCCGCCTATCACCTAAATGGATGCACAACCTTGACTTGGGAGGGATGTAGAGATTTTCCGTATTGTAATTTGATTGCTGCTACTTCTGTCTACTGAGTGCAAGCGGCACCTCTTGGAAAAGGAATGATGGCTCTCTTGAGATTTGTCCCTATTTTTCTGCTGATAATCAGAATTAAAGGTCTAAGGATAGAGGTTGTACACTGATTTGCAAAAAAGCCTTCTGAAACAATACTGTTATTTGGGGCTTTAGAAAATAACGTCGCTTGATATCATCTGATGTAACGCAAACCAAATAATGAGAATGCATTCTAAGATTACCCTTGTGTAAATGCAAAAGAGCCCTACATCAAATGTCATTGACCCGGTTAATGTATCCAAATACTGAACACGTGGTAATATAATATCGGGTGTAAATTAGGCCTTCCTGTTGAATAAATAAAATAGCTGACTTCTTTTATACTAACTCATTATCAGGGTTAGTATTAAGCTTACACTGTATATCATGTAGTGTGAAGAGGGACAAACTGGAAGTTGCTTAATAAACAAGTGCATTGATTTCTAAATATGACATTGAATTACTCAAAGTAAACAGTCTAAACAACCATCACTGGACAGAAATAATCCATCAGGTTACAGTTTTTTGTTGCTACCTAAATCACTGAGTCAGTGAATTAACAAAATGTAAAATCTAAATATCCTTTTATTTTTTTCTCTCTAATGCATCCTTCTCCGTCAGCCCATCCATCTTGCCCAGAGCAGTTTCTTGGTGGAGGCTTTCGGCATGTCCTTCATCCTTGACCTGGAACTCAACCAGTAAGTCAGCACATGCCTGCAAAGTGGCCACACCTCAGACGGAACCAAACCATATTGAATTGTTGTAGCAGTCCCATTGACTGCCTATCTTTCTTCATCAGTCTCTCCCGCAAACAGTTGTGTGTGTGTGTGTGTGTGTGCGCGCGCATTAAACCGTCTGGCGTGCGTGTGTGTTCATTAAACCGACTGGCTGCGGGCTAAATGACGCTCTTAACCAATACCCCCCCCCCTCTCCTCACTTAGCACACATTTTCTTCTAATGGACTGCATTTATGGAACACCTTTCACTGGCTTTCTAAGCACTTAGAATAAATGAAATCTTCACACATTTTGGTTTTTACTTTTGAATCAGCCGTTTGTTGATTCAGATTGGTCAAAATTCCAGAATAATAACCCATAATGGAACATTCACACAGTGCTACAATCATGCTTTTTTACACAATTATGGAAGCGTTTCAAGTAAATGGTGGATTGATTATTGGTTTTTCTCCCATTTTCTTCCTCTTCTCTCCAGCAACCTCCTGTCTACAGATTATGTGGAGCGTCACTATGAAGAAGATGGCAAGCTATCGCAGAATATGGTAAGACTATTTTGTAGAGAAAGTTTCACATTTGAGAAGATCGTTACCTCTCTCATGTTTGTAAAGTACATTTTCCCTTTTTGCTAATCATCAATCTCTTAACAAAAACGATGAAGAATATTTCTCATAATGTGGAATAATGTTTCCTTTATTGAAGAACTATTGACAAATTGTGGCATCTTCCGTTTTATGAGAGTTCATTAGAAGTCAAGGAGCCTCTTTTCCAAAGCCAATTTTATAGGAATTGATTTTGTTCTAATGGCTACAACAGTTTTACTTTTATAATGTCCATATATTGGAATATGTTTCTAATGTATTGGAATGTATTCCTCCTGACTGGAATTGAACATAATCAATAACCTACAGCAATAGTGCTTGTTTATCTTAGCCCTTGGTAGAAATTCATAGCGATGGCAAATGTTTTGCTTCACTTGTTTGTTAGCCGTCAGATGGCAAATGTGTTTTTTCTGCATACTCTGGGTCTTTTCTTCAACCCATCAATACATCATGCAAAATATTTGGAAATGCTTTCAAAATCAGCTTTGTAGCTGCAATAGCAGATCATCTGAGTTATTGATGGTGTCCTTCTCTGTGTCTTCACAAATGTGCAAACTGCTGCACAATAATGTTGTGAGCTTAGTTTGTTTAAACCGTCTTGGAGACTGATACTGCACACAGCTGAACAGGGTAGGATGGTCTCTCTCTGCTTTATTCAGTCTCTTGTCTGTCCCCTTTCCACTATCTCTCTGCCAAAGACCACCTGACCAATCAGTAGATGGTTGCCATGGTTACCAGCAGTCAGCAGCAGCAGAAGCTTGGGTCTATTTTGTGGTGTCGTGAGGGGAATTCAAATCATCTCCATTTCCAGAGCACACTAAACCCAATCTTACATCCCCCCTCTGTCCTGACCTTTGGAGCCAGATGTGTAATATTGACCCAATTATAGTTTTAGAAATGTATTTGCACATTTTAAAAATCAAAGAAATTAAATTATTATCAAATTGGCTATAAATACTAGCCTATATCATAAAAAACAATAATAACCATATCATATATAATAAAGTCAGCTACAGAACACAAGTTATGCTTGTGGACGTTTTGTAAGATTTTATTTTTGAGGAAGTTTTGCTAGTGAGATGTTTGAAAAGCCAAGATCAGGTTTTTTAGTTTTTATTATCAAGAGACATAATTTCTTTAGGGCCTAACTCTAAAATATTGACAAATATGATTTCGGCCTCAAAAGCCCACTATCGGTTGGGCTCTACATGTTTGCAATATAGACGATGGAAATGTTATGGAGAACATGAAATATACCATTGGAAAGTTTGGGGAAATTAATTAAGTTAGAAATAAAAGTAGTCCAATAATGGATCCTTGGGGTACACCATGGGGAAGATACATGTTGTCAGAATGGCAGCATGAATACACTCAAATTGACCCGTATCCTCTTTATTTAAAGCTTTTGAAAGATTAATAAATATGGTACAAATGAATTTATTAATGTCAAATCTTGAACTTAAGTAGTTGTGTATCCCGTTGTCAGGAAAATTTGTTGTTTCTGATTGGATGTTGCACATAGAAAACCCTTTATACCATGACTAAAAGAGGTTTGGGCTTTTTAATGGACTACTTCCATTATTTGCAACTGTTATACTTCTTCTCCGCTAAATCTCAGAGGCACATACTGCACTTTTAACTCAATTACATTTATCTGAAGGCTTTAGTAAACACCGATTTTACAATTTTTTTTCTGATAAAATGGTGGATTTAGTATTCCTTTTTGAAAAGAAATGTTCTGATCTTAATATTAATATACTGCAGAAATAGCCTATATGGGCATTTCATGTTTCTGCATGCTGGACTATAAGAACCCAGTGTATGCAACCCGCTTCCCTTCCCCCACCCTCTTCATCTCTATTTTGATTTATGTAGTTTCACTGAAGTGCCAATAAATTCTTCCTGCCTTTGTGTGTCACTTTTTTATAGGTCCCTGTGGATCTACACGCTATTGCATTGAACTGGTGACAGGCTTGTTTGACTCAAAGAGAAATTGAATTTGGGATGGGCTGGAATCCATATAAGCTTTTTTTATATATTTGTCATTGTCCTGCTTAATACTTTTTTGTCTTAAGACAATCGGTAAACATTTATTTTAAATATTGAAAGTCCTAAGTCTGATTTAACTGCTTTTTTTTTAATTTAGCTTAAGCACCAACACATTTGGATTGGTTTAAAACATAGAAGATGTTAATGGGAAAACCTAATTTTTTTCTGATTGATTAATTACAGAGCTTCAGAGTTATAGAACAAATCACATTATTTATAGACTAATAAATTGATAAACAATGTTTACCACCCTCTGTCATCTGCAATTGTGCTTATAAGTTAACAATCTCAGTACCTGGACATTGATGATGAATCAGCTGTAATCACAATCTCAGGAAAACAAGGGGAGAAAACTTCAAGAAATGTTTTTCCCTAAATAGTTTCACTGTTCGTGATTCAGTCTGTTTTTGCCTTCCAGTGTGGCTTTATTGTATCTGAAAAACTCTCACTCACTGAGGAAGTCTAATATTCCTAACTGATGCTTTTGTTCTGCCTAGTCTTCCTTTCACTTCAAATCAGCTCCTATGCTTTCTTTGCCTGTCCTCTCTATTCCTCTCAGCTCAACAATGCTGAGTCCACACATCGAGTAAACTCCATGCTTTTCTAATTTAGTTAGACTTTTCAATGTCAAATTTAATCCTTGTGTCTCTCTGCGACGTAAATGTGTATTGGCCTCCGTGTGTGTGTGCTTGCAGTTTTTATTCGGTCACTTTCTGCGTATAGCCTGTGTGTAGCGTCCTGCTTACATGTCCCTGTCCTCCCAGCACTTATGATTATCTGTGATTTTACAACATGGTTCATTTCCCAGTGTGAGTGGCCATTATTTGAAGTGCATACACCTACTTTTAGAAAGCGCACTCAGTCCCTCACAGTCAGCATGTGTCTGCTGTGTCAGGCAATTAGATTTCCTCCATTTAGCCTTGTAATTCTACCTTTTTTATTTATTTATTTATTTATAATCTTGCCCTGAACTAAGTGCTGTGGGCTGTCTCACAATTAGGTATGAATGATTAAAGTCCCTTTTCTCCTTCTCAGCAAACAAACTGACAATTAATCTTAATTAGCTCTATGAAAAACTACTGGGACAAAATGTAAGTTTAAAAATGTCAGTTCCTTGTCAGACTCTACTGTATATGCGGTTCTATAGTTTTGAACTGATGCATGAAATGATCAAGTGATGTAACATAAAGCTATGCCAATTGTGACCTAGTAGTGTGACTCTTTGTGACAAATTCCCAACCAAATGCAATTACAGTAGAGAAGTTTGTTAGAGAAAACGGACAACATTTACATATAACAAACCCCTCCCTCAAAATAGGCTCAGTGTGTCCTCTGAGATCTGACAGACTCTCACATGGCAAGGGATTTAAAAAAAAAATTACTTTTAACTTTCTCTCAGGGCTGTGAGTGACTGACGTGAAGTGAGATAAGGATGCAATATTTGAGAGGAAACCAGGTCAGCCATTGATTTCTCATGGACAGGATGCCAGCTGGCTATGTGTGATAATGTGTATAGTAGCCCATTTTAGATCCATTGATCAAGCCCTGTGCTGCACAGAAACAGACCTATTGCTATTTATGTGCCAGAAGCGGTGCTGAGGTCTTTTTTGTAAAGGTAACTTATTTTTTGTGAGTTCAAACATGACTTGACAGGACATCGGAGAGATTTTTTCAGGGTTGGAGTTGCAGCTCATAGTGAAAGTTGACCAAGCACCTGCAACTGACCCTCTCTTTCACTCACTCACTCACTCACTCACTCACTCACTCACTCACTCACTCACTCACTCACTCACTCACTCACTCACTCACTCACTCACTCACTCACTCACTCACTCACACAGACAGACAGACAGACAGACAGACAGACATTTAGCAGTTCCAGGTCACTACAAACAGTGCATGTATATTACATTCACATGCCTTTGAGAGGAAGCCTGCTTGACTATATGAAAGCAACCTCGAGATTGTATTTCTGTCCACCATGCACAGTGTATCTTCCCCTCAACTTTTGTTTGCTCGCAGATCATAACACACGTACGTGAAGCTTAAGTGTCAGTGGCAAGTCTCCTCTCCGATTGTGGAAATCTGATCATTCCTGTCATCATCATAGGTAGCATAGAAACACTATATACACTTTACAATCAGGTGTAGGCATCTGGAAGCATGGTGTACTGCTAAAACCTCACAGCAGCCCAAAGTATCAGCTGCCTGAAGCTGGCACACACATTGACAAAGTTTGTTTTATCTTGTGTTTAAAGGGGCATTCCACAGATTTTTACATCTTAAAGTCAATTGACTAATTTGCCTTTGAAAATAGTTGTATGCTGCATGCAATAAACTCCCTCCTGTTGTTAGCTTTAGGCTACCTTTTGTGTGCATTGAAATAAGTTACATTTCTCACTCTTCTCTATATGATTTGTTTGCAGGGAGGTGAGCACTGTTACTACCACGGGCGGGTGCGGGGGATGCCGGGTTCCTGGGCTGCTCTGTCCACCTGCCATGGCCTACGGTGAGTCCAATACTTTGAGTAAACGTTTTCACTGCACTGCCAGACTTGCTGTGGCAAAAAAAAGACGTGCAGTTTGTTTTAAGGCGGACACAGGAGATTCAAGTTTTTTTTTGTACCTGGCTCCCTGTCTCCAGTCTTTGTGCTAAGCTAAGCTAAGCTAAGCTAACTGACTGCTGGCTGCATCTTTTCTGCAAAATATGTGAGTTTGTAAGTTTGAGTTTGTCAGATAAGGAAAAGCAAGTACAGAAAAATCAATGGAAATCACGGATTTCATGACAGTATTTCCCCCTAAAAATGTGTTACCTGCCGTCCTAATACCATGACTGTCAGTACAATTAAGCCCAACGCCTCTAGATCCTACCTGTCATACGATCATCCACTTTCAACAAGATATACTGACGCAAAAATACCAAAGTATTCTGTGACAAACTGCCATTGATTGTTGTTGGTTTTTAGGGGGATGTTTTCTGACGGCAACTTCTCGTACGGCATTGAACCCGTTGGCAGCGGCAAGGTGAGTCAGGATCAACTAGCCGGCTTATTAGTAAGTAAACGCACAACAAATATCTTATTTCTTGGCATGGAACCAAGTTCATATGAAAACAGCCCTGCATAACTGTCCCCAATCTGTCAAACTCTTCAAAATATGAATGAAATCTTTTACAGTGAAGCCATCCACAGTCTCACGTTCTCTCTCCGTCTCAATATCGCTCCGTGACTTACTGTCAGTCCAGACGGTGTTACTCTATCTCTGAGTTGCTGTATGGAAAAAGTATTGAGCTGATACACAATCCACCACCTCTGAAACACAGCTCCTGTCTCATACCTGAGGCAGAGGTAACCTCACACGTAACAGATGGAGAACTGAGAAATTCTAAATTATCAACTAAATCTGAAAGTTTAAGATCTAGTTTAAAAAGATATAAACATACAGTATAAAAGAGGGACTGAGGGAGTGGAAATACATTGTTCTGAGTGGAAGAGGCTGGAGGCTCTTTTCCCATTAAGCCCCACAGTAATCGAAGGACAGCTTGAATTACATAGACTGGAGAGATGGATCAATGGCAAGGCAGCTCATCTTCAAGCTCTCTCTATCACTCTCTCTCGGTCTCTCTCTCTCTCCCTCTCTCTCTCTCTCTCTCGCTCAGATGGGTCATTTTCATAAAGTATTTATCCCCGGCTCATGTGTACCACAGTGCCCAGTAGTGTTATTGCCATTATGACAGCCCGGTGATTGATTAATTATGCATCCGAGCACTTTCCTTCCCGTTGATCCTTCTCTACCTCAGAGGACAAGGCAGAGCTTTTCTCTCGGGATGAGAGGAAGTGATTTTGAGGCTTGAATGATTTTAAAATAATGTTTTCCTTTTGTTTCCGTGGGTGTTCTCACTCCCACAGAACCATGTTTAGGAAATCCAAGGTTTTAACTGTGACTTGTTCAAGTCTATTTATTCATGCTTTTTCACTGGTAGTAGTTCTGGAACTTAACGTCTGTTGATCAAAGCTTGGTGATCAAAAGTAATTTTCCCTCCATTAAAACAGCAGCAAATCAGGATTTAGACAGTTCTCCATCCGTGATGACACCTTTCAAAAGCTCATTTCACTGCATTAATGCCTTAACCTAAAACCATTTTATCTAATGTAAGAGAATATTTTAGATAACTTTATTAGAAACTTTTCACTTTTCATTGCTCTTTTCACATACTTGAAATATGTATGTTAAAAAACATAGTTTATTTTCTTCTATTAAAGATGAATGCAGGAAACAATGCATAGAAAATGAAGACACTGTGATATGTTTTCCGGTCTACTGTGGCCTGACTGTACTTGAGTTATAGTTCTTAAATTTACGATTTTCATATCTGGAATTCTCATTCACATTGAGACAGATATTGGTAATGCAATTATTATTATTTTTTTTAAAGGGGGTTCCCTTTTGAAACCCTTAATATTTCAAATCTTCCCACGTCAGAAACATAAAACTACAAAGAAGATTCTGGCAGTTCTTTATCCGTGAATAGACTTCAAAGTGCTGTTTTTCTGCTGCTTTGGTGGTAAAAATATATGAATAAGTAAAGTTGCCTTAAGCTGTGGAGAGTCATCATTTTAAAATGAGCATCTCATAACTACAGTCTAAACTTGCTGACGACAGTTTAAAAAAAAAATCCTAATTCCTCCTTCCTTTCCCTCTCTTTTTTTTCTTTCAGGAGCAGACCGACCACACTGTGTACCGCATGCCGGACATCAACCTCTTTCCACCCCCCTATACAGGTAGGAGCACAGTCAAACTCCACACAGTGACTCCTCACACTTACTTTAGCCCATGTGCAACTTAAAAGTATTTTGGTCCCTCTGGATTGCTTAAATAAAATGTTTGATGGGGTCAAAATCCCTATCTCTGATCCACCCTCCAAACCTTAAAATGGG
Organism: Ammodytes marinus; assembly: GCF_949987685.1. Taxonomy (NCBI): domain Eukaryota; kingdom Metazoa; phylum Chordata; class Actinopteri; order Uranoscopiformes; family Ammodytidae; genus Ammodytes; species Ammodytes marinus. The sequence continues at coordinate 9,695,859 of NC_137224.1, read as the reverse complement.
GTTGTATGGGCTACTGAGCCATAGTTATTGTGTTACCTTATGGAGATGGGGGTCAGCGCAGCCATTCTAAGGAGTTTGAGGATGGGGTCACTGTAGCAGAAGTCAATTGTATGCTCAACTAAGATTTTTTCCACAGCTATAGTTTGCCGCCAGACCGCCGTATATTTTTTGCTTTCTTGTGTCTCTTGAATAATCCGCAGTAGCTCTGAGTCGAGAGGCTGATTGGCAGAGTGATACAAAAACAAAGTGCTGTCTGGCGGCAAACTAAAGATGTAGGGGGAAAAAATCACAGTTTAGCGTACAATTGACCGGAACGTTATAGATTAGCATTCAATACAGTAGATGTGTAGAAAAAAAGTTTTTCGTCTGGCCCCCTCTGTGACAATTCAGTCGCTGACTTCTGCTACAGAACAGTATGCCCCAAACCCCTTTATAGTGACTGCACTGACTGCCATCTTCATAAGGTAACTAAGTACCCCATACCACCCTACTTCAAAAATACCTAACTATCCCTTTAAGACATTGTCTGCTGCACCAGACAATGAGTAAAACTAGTGATGTGATGCACATATACATATACAGTAGCCTGAAACTGTTGTTAAAATAAATGGTAAATGGACTCCACTTATATAGTGCTTTCACTGATTTTCTCAGACTCAAAGCACTTTAGAATGTTTACCTCATTCATTCACACACACACACACACACACACACACACACACACACACACACACACACACACACACACACACACACACACACACACACACACACACACACACACACACACACACACACACACACACACACACACACACACACACACACACACACACACACCCCAATAATGGCAGCTACCACGCAGGGTGCAACCAGCCACCCTGCAACCTGGCGGGCGACTGCTGTACCTGTTTAGCTCCAAGCTGCCACAATGAAAGCTGGGAGGATGCAGCCTAGTCCTGATGAACCCTGATAAAGGTGGCTTGCTGGTGGTTGTTTGGAGACAACATGTTAATCAACTGTTCTAATTTTTTGGCTGCTTCTCTCTAAGCACACACACGCACGCACACAGTGTCCTCTCCCTCCTCAGGTTGTTCTGGCTGTCCTCCCTGCCCTTGCTGTACGTCTCATTTGGCTGCCTCCCCTTTGTCCCTGAAAGCCATCTACCTCTCTTCCCCCTTTCCTCTGCGTGCCGTGAGATATTGATTTCTCCTGCAGATCAGTGGACTAAAATACATGGTTACATCCATACCCATAATGATGACTAGCCACTTTTCTCTCTCGCTCTCATTTACTGTGTGTGTGTGTGTGTGTGTGTGTGTGTGTGTGTGTGTGTGTGTGTGTGTGTGTGTGTGTGTGTGTGTGTGTGTGTGTGTGTGTGTGTGTGTGTGTGTGTGTGTGTGTGTGTGTGTGTGTGTGTGTGTGTGTGTGTGTGTGTGTGTTCCCCAGGTCGCTCCGTGAACAGCGCAGAGCCGGATATGCAGACAGAAGGCCACAGTGAGGGAGTCGTTGAACTGAAGGACGGAGACAACTTGTCTGAACAGGAGATGTCTTTCTTTACTAAAGGCCTGAGACGCTCAAAAAGACAAGTTTGTTTTTTGGAGACGACCTCTATCTTTCTCCACACACACACACACACACACACACACACACACACACACACACACACACACACACGCATGTCGCTGCACCATGTGTGCAGCAAGTGTCACCACAGTGAGGGATACACCAGAGTCGAGATATGGAAACACAATGAATCTTTTAAAGAGAAGTCCATCAGATGATGCCAAATTTCCACACGCATGATACACTGATAGATTGTCTCCAGTGTCATGCTGATAGAAATAGAATCCCAAGATGGGTTTTAAAAGAGAGAGGGAGAGAGGGGTATCTTATGTCTTTCTTAAATCAGAGAAAATTAATTGAGTGATGCCTCTTGATTGGTTTTGTACTGGGCTTGCATTACAAATGGAAAGCTTACATTACAAGCTGAGGGTGTGACGTTTGAAAGAGGCTTTAACCAGACATGCTCCACGCTAAAGATGCCTGGCCCTCTGCTGCATCACTTCTGACATTTTTAGCCATGCTTGCTACGTTGCTCCAGGGATGTCAATGTTGATATCAATATCAATGTCGGTCCAGAATTCAACTTCAACAATGGATTGCCTTAAAGGTACAGGAACTAATTTTCCCCTTCAGGATAAATTGTTTTGACTTGATCGCTTGACTTATCGTCCAGCTTCAACATTTCAATTTATCCAATACTTGTTTATGACTAAAATATGTTGTTTTTAGCTAACACACTAAACTAAGACAGCAAAATGGTTACCCTATACCTGCTAAGCATCTTAGCATTGTCATTATGAGCAACTTAGCATGCTGAATTTAGCATTTAGGATAATTCAGCTTTAATTTAACCTGGGTTTTATTTTAGTATTTGTCCTTTTTGTTTCTTGGTTATGAGGACATTGTCATCACCAAGTTACTTTGCTAATATCAAGGAACACACAGACAACTCCACATTGCAGTCCAACCAGGAAAACGAGCAATCCAGACAATCGGAGTGAAATTGTATGACAGCTTGTGTTTTTTTGCCCTGCTCAATGTCAGTGTTCGCAGATCTCATCCATTAACTTAGGGATAATACTGAATGACATTTATTTTGAAACTTTGTCACTTATTTCGTCATGAATATTTAATGTGTAATGGAAAGTTCTAAAGTACTTTTCTTTCTCGTGAATCTCCCAAAGCAATCAGACACTGAAATGTATCCTTTCAAATGCTGAGGGATATTCTGCTAAATGAATGAATGAATGATTGTTGCTCTCAAAAGTTTTTGCTACCCCTCTCAAGGACAAAGACTAGAGTTTCAGCAGCATCAGCGTGTGTGTGTGTGTGTGTGTGTGTGCGTGTGTGTGTGTGTGTGTGTGTGTGTGTGTTTCGCTGCTGGGTTTGTGTGTGTGTGTGTGTGTGTCTGTTTGTCCTGTGTGAAGGTGATTTATGACAACGTCTGGGTGTGTGGATGTCTCTTTCCTCTCTAAAAGGTGCGGCGAGGCCAGCGCACAGTCCAGACTGAGACCAAATACATTGAGCTGATGGTTGTCAACGACCATGAACTGGTAACCATATGTTTACTTTGACCTTTTATCTCTGTAACTACCACATGAAGGCAATAAGAAGTAGTGAGTGTGACTAAATAAGGCTTGAATAGGACATTATAATCAACCCAGTAACACAGGGTTTCTCCTCCTGTTAGTTTGTGCAGCTCCGGCGGTCAGCAACTCAGACCAAGAACTTTGCCAAAGCGGTGGTGAACATGGCCGATGCGGTGAGTGGAAATAATATTGTTGAGGAATTGACTGTGAGCTTCCTCTTCCTGTCATATATCCCCATTGAAAACCATGGGCTTCCTTTTATAGTAGATTTATTATGGAGAGTCGCTTGAGCTACCTCTGGACAGTTGCCACATTTCAGAGCTTTTCCCCTTTCCCAAAAAGCATCAAGATATTTTCCCTGATGATTATTTTCAACCGTCTCAGGTTTGGTCTCAGAATGTGTTGAAGGCTGTTAATCAGATCTATGAAGTCGATTTACCGTGACAAGGTTTGCACTTGTTCGACTCTGAGGGTTGCATATTACCCTAACAAATTTCAAATAGTATTAATATCCTTTTTTTTTAATGTGTTTGACCGTGTTGAAAGTCTAGTTCTATTTTGATGTAGGTTTTATAGTTGCATCAACATGAGTTACAACATTTCTGTGCAATGTAATCAAAAATTCCTAACAAATACTATAAAGCATCCCTGGCCCGGGAGTGCTTAAAACGTCCACTTTGGGAGCAACCGATCTAAGTCACAGTTACCTTTTGATTGATGTAAAATGTGCTCGTATAAATGAATAATGATCTAGGCAGGCTGAAGGAAATCTTTGCTGCTGCGGTTGATTGTCTAAAATATAGGTTTCATGGCTTGATTACCAGGTTATATATTGTGATGACTGCACTCCCCATTACCTTTTTACCAAAATGGAGGAATTAAGTAAAAGCAGATTGCATCATCTTTACATACTATATTGAATTACCTGTATTTATTTACTTTTGGTTGAGCTAGTCAGATGTGAGATTACTTTCGAAAAACAGCCAATTTGAAGTGCAAAAAAATGTCCCTGTGTCCCTCGCCATATCTTCGGCACAGGAAAGCCTTCACTGATTGGGGACGAAATCACAGTGATGCTGGTTTCCTTGGTAACAAACTGCAGCCTGCCTTCCCACTCAGTGTCTTAAGTAGACGGATGCAACTGTGTTTTCAATATTTCTCTATTTACCGTATATTCAGAAATGCCTAAAACTCTGGACCCCTATTCCACTCACTCTTTTAAAAACCATCTTGACAGTTGAGAAAAGAGGCCTGTCCTACAGCGCACCCTTCTTATAGAAGCACATTCTCACCGTTTGCAAATTTTATAATCACTTAACACTTAGGTGATTTGATTTGATTTTTTTTTTAAACGCAAAATAGTTTTTGTTCTGTTATTTCTTGAATATTAGACATTGACATTTTTTATTTGTGCAGGTTTTCAACTTTGCATGTGTTATCTTTACATATGGGCAATTTTATTATTATAGGCCCTTCAGAGAGCTGCTATCCTGTAGACTCAAGACTTCTTTGATTTTTGAATTGAGCTGGTATTTCCGATCACTTTAATATTCACACATGCACATTAACGCTCCCGTCCTGACTCTTGCGTTGAGGGTCGATGGCTTATAACTGACTTCTGAATGTGTTATAGTTCTCCTCATCTCCTCACCTGTTGTTGCCTACAGTTCTTGCTTATTTTTCCCTTTTTCTGATGAGTCCCAGATCTTTAAGGAGCAGCTCAACACTCGCATTGTCCTGGTGGCCATGGAAACCTGGTCTGCTGAAAACAGGGTCTCCGTGGGCGACGACCCCTTGATCACCTTGCGCGACTTCATGAAGTACAGGAAGGAAAGCATCAAGGAACGCTGCGACGCCGTGCACCTCTTCTCGTGGGTTCAATCCCCTGAGAAGGATTTTACCTCCAGTTGTTGTTTTCCTCCTTTAGTTATTATTACTATTATAACAATCCTGCTGTCTTCAATACAGGGGCAGGACTTTCATGAGCAGTCGCAGCGAGGCGGCCTACATTGGGGGCATCTGCTCAGTTACCAGGGGTGGAGGTATCAATGAGGTTAGACACGTGTCTCTTACGCTGTATTCATCAGAGAGAGAGAAATAGTTTATTTATAGAAGTTCTCCTGAGTAGGTCAGTTCACTCTCATTTTTTCCTCTAGCTGTTGTGATTGACTTGATTTATTTCTGTCATTTCAGTTTGGCAGTGTGGGCCCCATGGCCATCACATTATGTCAGAGTCTTGGCCAGAACATCGGCATGCTGAGAAACAAAGAGCGGCCAGCTGCAGGTAAGAATAATGTTCTGCATACGTTTAATGTAAAAAAAACAAAAAGTATATTATCTACATTCCCTTGTGCAAATATATGGTTATCTGAGCAAAGTATCTCAAAGCTGTCTTATATTGAATAATAGATGTTACTGTTCTTAATATATCTAAAACTTATCCATTACAAATGTATTTACCCAAGTACTCAAGAAGTGTAAATGTGTTATACAGCACGCTTGCTTGATTTTCTACCAAGAAAAGAAAACCCTGTACCTCTGTTGTAAGAATGGTTCCCCCTAGTGGTAAGATTGCAGCAGTTCAGAACGGAATTATAAAAAGTTGCTCAAAAATGTTTTGTTGATTCACATCATGACCTCTCATGACCACAGACATATTTTGTGTTTCAGGAGACTGCAGGTGTCCAGACCCATGGCTGGGCTGCATCATGGAGGACACAGGGTATGCGCTACATTCACAATACATTAATCTGTGTCCTTTGGCAAACTACAAGACAATTCTCAATTAAAACAAGATCATTTGAAAATGTTTTTTTCTATCTTTGTAGATCATTGTCAGGATAGGAGAGATATTCAAAGTAATCACAACATTAAGGAGTATCAAATGTACCTTGTAATAGTGAGTGATGTATGTGTTTTTTCTGGTATCCATCAGCTACTACCTTCCCAGGAAGTTCTCTCGCTGCAGCATAGACGAGTACCTGCGCTTCCTTCAACAGGGAGGAGGCAGCTGTCTCTTCAACAAGCCCAGCAAGGTGAGGCTCAATTTTGAATCGCAAACAATAACTTGAAATGTAGTTTTCTTCATTTCATAAAGTTAATTTGATTTTAAATGTGACATGAATATTTTTGTCTTTTTCCTATAGTTGTTTGACCCACCGGAGTGTGGGAATGGATATGTGGAGCGGGGAGAAGAGTGTGACTGTGGATCACTAGTGGTGAGTCCATTTGAATGAACTCATTTCTGTGGATTCATTACAAAAACAACCATTCAGTCGATCAACCATAAGCGTAGTTGGAAAAGCTGAGTCATAGAAACGAGTTGTCACATATTTTCTTACCTGTCCACAACCTTTCTGTTTAAATTGGACTGTGTGAATAGGATCTACAGTCTGCAGTAAATCGAGAAAAAAAAACGTTGCTTATATTTATACTATTATTTATTCACAGGAACAACAATGTTCCCCCTTATATTTACAGATGTACAGAAACTACACCATGTAACAATTTGACATTTTTTCTCTTCTAAGGACAGTATTACAGTACAAATATTTCACATGAAATAACACTGCTGCAAAGGAACACTCTTTTTTTTGCAAGTGAAATTCATTAGCAATTTAATTGAATGAGCAGAACTTCATTCTGAGTTAAATGTAGACAGTAAATGACAAACAATCGAAGCAGAGATTTTGATTTGAGTATTTGTATTGAACTGTTGTTACTGTTGTTAGTGAAGTTGTTACGGATTATGTTTTGAAATAAAACCTAATATCTTGGGTCGTATGCTATATGTCAACCCCTGGTCCTATCTGATGATTAAATTAAATGTTAGATATTTCTTATTAATTAAACCAATAGCGAGTATCTAATTACTATGTGTTTTTCGGGAAACCGGAGCAACAGTTGCTAAGCTGCAGTTTTCATGGTAGTCTGGTGGAAACATTAAAGTATGAGTGTTTCCAGTGACTTATTGGCTACTCAGCTGATGAGATATACCAGTGATAGCTGTCATTTTAGCAGCAAAGGCTTCTGGGGTTCTTGTATCTAAAAAAAAAATAAAATAAAAAAAAAATAATAATAAACATAAACGACCACGAAAAGTTTCTATAGTTCCATCCGGCCTTATTTAAGCTTGTCTTAACCAACTTAATTGTATTATCAGATTAGAAGTTTGTTCAATTTTATTCACGTCTTTATAACTGCAGTTCAGGTTGATTTGAATACATTTTTTATATTATATCAATTGGAGTCATATTTCAGTGCTAATCTATGCATTATTCCATCCATTACTGTTGAGTCAAACGGCCTAACACTCATTATCTTCCCATAAACCATCTCTGACCCCTAGGAATGTGTACGGAATGGAGCCAACTGCTGTAAGAAGTGCACCCTTACCCACAACGCCATGTGCAGCAACGGGCTCTGCTGCAGGGATTGCAGGGTAACACATCACACCGCTTTAACTGGAGTTTAAGTTTGTCGCTGTTTATCACCGCCTCGATTGGCGCTTTCACTTATATTCTCTTTCAAACCTCTGGCTCTCTATTTCCATCTCTCTTTTCTATCTTCTCTTCTTTGGTCTTCTCGTGACAGTACGAGCAGAGAGGAGTGACGTGCCGCGATGCCGTTAACAACTGTGACATTCCCGAGACCTGCGCAGGAGACACCAGCCAGGTAAAAGCCTCACACACAAAAAAAGCCCCGAACCCAGCTGCACATTTATTTAAAATAATTTGAAAACCGACAGTGAAAGCGAAACGGACAGATAATGTTGTCTCTTTTGCAGTGTCCTCATAATGTCCACAAACTGGACGGCTACATGTGTGATGCTGGACAGGTAAGAGTCATGTCTTTTGTTAATGGTTTTTAACTGCTTCTCATGTTTGATTTGATAAACCATATTTTCCTTCATTATAATTTCCACCCTCGACCTTCTCCTCCTCCTCAGGGTCGCTGTTATGGAGGTCGCTGTAAGACCAGAGATGGTCAGTGCAGGACTCTGTGGGGCTACAGTAGGTTTGGATTGTATATTGAGCGTTTTTCCCCCATGCGTCATGTCCCTCTTGTGGTTAAATCATGATTTTCTTGCATGGCATTTGGTTATGGCCTTGAGAAATGATTTTAATATTTTCTGAAAATAAGTTAGTATGTAAAGTGAGTGAATGATTGTGTTCTCAGGCTCGGCTGACAGGTTCTGCTATGAGAAGCTGAACTCTGAGGGAACGGAGAAAGGAAACTGTGGCCCGGAGTCCAGCGGTCAGGGATGGGTGCAGTGCAACAAGCAGTGAGTAAAGAAAGAGCATGGCCAAATTCACACTTGTTTATTCTCATAGATGTCTTTGCGGAATTGAGTTTTTTTGTACGTTTTTATTTGTCAACTTTTAATGATTTTCTCACCTTGTCGCCATCAGAGACGTTCTCTGCGGTTTGCTGCTGTGCACCAATTTGACCGCCAGACCCAGCTTCGGCGAACTGCAGGGGAAGCTCACCAGTCTGACTATCCACCACCAGAACAGATACATGGACTGCAGGTGAGGCAGCTTTCCTCTGGCGGCTTGGTGGGTTTGAAAAAAAAAAACTTATAAAAGTATTCACTAATACAGAAAGCTACTCAGACAAATTTGGATTTGGATTCACTACATGTGTAAAGAAGTTGAATTTGTAGACGTTGTAGTATTGTTTTTGTATTCACACGAAACGTTATAAACAACAAGGATTCTTAAGGTGAACACATATGGCTAAATTGTTTTCAAAGTTAAAGGAGGATGGGAGAAAGAATGTAAAAGATGAGATGAGTTGCCGAACTGCGATTTTAGATAAAGTAGTGGCCTAGAAAAGGATAATCAGTCCTAGAACCAAACCTGACACATACAATGTATGTACTTTTTGTACTTTTTGAATAAAAGAGATAAGGACAAAAAAAGGCAATACATTCAACAAGAAGTGAAGGTACACTGCTGTGTTAAATGTGCACTGTGGACTTTTGACCTCTACAATGGAACTATGGAAAAATGGCTTTCATCAAATTTTTTAGATCTCAAGGACATGCACATGGTCATAACTGATCTGTATTTAGCATCATTCAGAAGGATTTAATCTGAGTGTCCAAACTGCAGGGGCGGCCATGCAGTGCTGGATGACGGCTTGGATCTGGGCTACGTAGAGGACGGTACGCCATGTGGGCCAAACATGATGTGTTCGGAGCGCCGCTGCCTCCCCGTCACCACCTTCAACCTGAGCACCTGCCCCGGCTCCTCGCCCCAGTCCGCTCGCATCTGCTCCCACCATGGGGTGAGTCTGTCCCTGCCAAGAACACCCATCTTTGAAGGTCACCTTTTATGAAAAATGCACTTTTTCATGGTTTCCCCCTGAATCTAACTGGCAGTTGGATTCATATTGGCAGTTAAATTGAGGGCCATTCAAAGTAGACTAGGTTTTTAGAAGGCGGGGCTTAAAGAGACTGTGACCTTTTAAGATTTTTATTATTCATTTGACTTGCAGCTTAATGGCAGTAAAATACAAATATAAAATGTCAAATGCTCACTCAAGTGTCCCATATCTGTCCTGTAGACTTGCAGTAATGAGGTGAAGTGCATCTGTGATCCAGACTACACTGGGAAGGACTGTAGCGTGTTCGACCCGATCCCCATCCCTACCCCACCAGACGGTCCAGAGAAGTACAAAGGTAACCCACACAGAGCAGTCAGTCCCATGCAGTACTGTTACAGTGGCTCCTCGCCTCAGTAGAATAACCCCATGTGATGGAAAAATATCAACAAAAAAAAAACTTAAGATGTCGATGCACACACAGCTGGAATGGCAAATGTTTGACCTTTGTCTATGAATTAATAACTGTCTCACTGCTAAAGTAAATCATTTTGTTTTTCTGCAAGTTGGACTGGAAAACAATGTCCTAAAAAACATGAAATAGAAAAAAGAAATGGGAATGGAGATGGAGATGGTTCAAATATATGATGCACTGCCTGCTTAAAGAGTTAATCTGAAGCTTTGCAACATAGTGAGACACAAAATTTATAAAAAAATACAGAAATATAAAATTCTGCTGAGAGAGGGAGAGAACAAGTGTGTACTAAAATGCTTTACAAAACAGATAAAATGTATGGACATTGATAAACATTTGTTGGTAAAACAACATATTATAAAAGATAAACCAACAATATTTCTAATTGTTGGTAGTCGGCACTCTCACATGCTGTTTATTTTCTTCATATTTTTCCCTTCACTGGCTGACCCCTTCACTCCCACAGGTCCCAGTGGTACCAATATCATAATAGGTGCGGTTGCTGGTGCAATTCTGGTGGCAGCGATAGTCCTGGGGGGAACTGGTTGGGGATTTAAGTAAGATCTCTGGCATGCCTGTGTGTGTGTGTGTGTGTGTGTGTGTGTGTGTGTGTGTGTGTGTGTGCCTGCTGTGTCCCTCTGTCAGCTAACACACATGCCTGTGGCTCGCTGCTGAATGCTGCTCTGCTTGCTGTTATATCCATACTCACAACCAACAACCAGAGCTCATGTGGGTTTATTAATAATGCAGCTGGACGCGCAGTAGACGGGTTTCCACCTGCAGGTTTTGTTAGAGGAACGGAGCATGAATGATGTTAATTAAAAATCCTCATTAGTCCTTTTGCCTGGTAAGCTCTTTGAAGAAATGTGCATAATCATGGCATGAAATGAATGGCAGGATCGTAGCAACTTTGCATGGATATAATCAGGATTGTATGATATTGATTTAATTTCCCAAAAACCATAGCACTTGACTGTAGAAGCCAAATTTGTGTAAGTTACAATGAAATGAATACTGAAAAATTAAAGCTAATAATCAATTGTCTATTGATTATTAGCTTTAATTTTGGCAGAATAAAGATTATTAAGGTACATTTTGAAGCAAAATGTATATTCACATTTAAATTCATATTTAACAAATTCTTTAATAGTTTTTTTAGTCTTCTGAGATGGTGAATTGTAGATCTTTAGGTTGTCAGTCAAAACGCGACATCTGAATAAGTCACCATGGGTTTTTTGATCATGCATTTTTTATGATTTGCTGCCTCTTATTGGACCAAACCAATTCATTAAGTAAATAATCAGTATTTACTGCTGTAAACATCCAGGCCTCAGAGTTTGTTTACTGTGTCCTTAAAAGGTGGAATCCACCATGTAAACATCAAGAACTGTTTACAGGTCTTGGGGGGGAGTGCTATGAGAACACAGCTGTTTAAAGCCTTCAATGGCTCCAAAGCAAGTTGTGTGAAATCTGCCTCAAGCAATGTCACATGAGCCTACACATTTGAAAATAATTTGGAATGTAGAGTTAGAATGGAGTAAAATAACCAGACCTCTGCAGCCTGTGGCTCATCTCTGCTGCAGGCCTGAAGCTCAACATTTTTATTAGCCGCTACTTTAGCATCCCAGTCACTGAGCTGGTGGGGTTGCATTGTGGGTAATGTAGATGCCTGGTTTTTGACATGGAAGAAGGATGTGTGGCATAAAAAAGACTATCTAGACGATAAAGAAGATTAACATGCTCTTTTTCTATGTGTCTCTCTGCACGTCTGAATCTGATTTCAGATCTGCTTTCTGAAGTTTGTTTTATTCGCACTTAGATAAGATAGAACTTTATTCATTCAGAAGCAAATCTCTAGATGCCGTCTTGCCTTTTGCTAGCATGCTGCGGCATTCCTGCAAGATTGCAAACAAACAAAAAATGATTGTCACCGACTGAAATCTTTTGCCTTAATCCCATGGCGGTAGTTCATGTATTGGCATCAAATCTGCCTGGAAAGATAACTGCTATTGCAAGTTCCTTAGTAGTAAAGTTCATTTTCTGGATATCAAAAGATAAAGTTACAAAAGGCCTGTATATTACTTTGCTTTTAAGACCTTGGGTTCATTTGCATGTTTTTTTTGTTTTGTTATTGCACATTTCGTCTCACATGAAACACCAGTTGGCAGTGTGTTACCTGTCTCCCTGCTTCACTTGTTCTCTCTCTCTCTGTTTTCCTCTTTTCCCTCCATCATGTTACTGCCTCACTGCCGATCCAGAAACATCCGAAGAGGAAGGTACGATCCCGCATTTCCGTCCTGATTCCGACACCAAAACATTATCACTGTTCATTATGTCAACACAAGGCCATCTGTTTTATAAGACTCCCCCTACGTCTCTATCCTCTGACTCACATATATTTCTAGGCCCAAACACACATGCATCTGTCACCTGCTGTTATGGCATATATTTAGCTTTCCACACATTTTATATCTGTTAATTTGTGTATATATATATATAGAATGAACCAAAGCCACATACCACAGTATTTATTATATAGCCATAATTAAGTTTGAAAAACCCACAATCATAATTGCATTCCTTAATGTGCGAGCAATATTAACGTATGAGCAATATTAGGAAACATCTATAATCTATAATCCTTGTTTTGCATTATTTATTTATTATTTGTACTGCATGTCCCGTCACCAATTAGGCTGCCATATCTCGAAAAACAGCTGCAGCTTGGACTTTGTAATGTTCGTTTCATAAGACTTTCAATAATAAAAGATGAACACTTCTTTTAAGTGTTATTATTGTTGTTTTATTGGGTTTATTTTTGAGATTATTTAAAGATGTATCTGCACAAAAGCAACTTGATTCATTGATTTTAATAATGAACAGAAAAAAAGTTAGTCCTCTTTTATGCAAAAAGTTAAAAGTGGCATTTAATGGTTCCAGGTTCTAACATCATAGTAAATTTATAATTTTATAATTTTGGACAGTAAGTCAGACATAGCCATTTAAAGATGTCCTCCTAGAATGTGTTTCAAATGTACAGTCTGATGTTAATTGACCAAGCAATCCTTTAATTTAAATAATAATAACAAAAGTTAACTCAACTAAATCTGTCAGATTGCTACATTTATTCTTTTCCTTCCTCTCTTTTTCTTCTCCACTTCTCTCTCCACTTCCATTCCTCTTCTCCTTCCAGATCGTCAGGCTGAGTGGCATCCCTCCGCTGTCCTGTCTACCTTACACTGTGTCTATTCCCTGGGGAGGCTTAACAAAGATGTCTTCCACTTACAAGCCCCTCAGAGCTTTCTTTCTGTTTCCTTCTCTTTATTTTCTTGGTTTTACTCCTCTGAAAAAATCAAATTAATTATTTGGTATGGAAGTCTCTGAGGTCGGCTGTTGGCAGATCCTCTTGGTACAAACATCCAATTGGACATCATTGGTATGGCCTCGGCCCTCCATTTTTTTTCTAGGACTTGTGTTTACTCCACTTTACAGTTTTCTTTTCCCCTTCCACTGGTTACAGCTTGTCTTCTGCCATATTGACTGTTATTATGCTTTAATCCTTTAGGTGATTTCATGAAAGAAGTGTTTAAAACACAGTTGACATATTTAACCTCACAGAGAACACAGCCACCTCCTGTCAGTGGTGTGACTTTAACTGCAATAGAAGTGTATAACTATATCACCAAATAGTGAATGTTGACATTGTATCCTTCTAGTTGAGGGTTATTTTTGTGTGCTATAGGCTTTTACGTTCCACAGTAATAGCCATCATTTCTCCTCTTTATGCTGCCTTTCATTATCGAACACGTAGTCAGACCTTTTTAATCAACGCTTCTACATAATATGCATTAATATATAGTTCAGGCCTGCACGGACCCTAGTGGTGTCTCTGTGCTGGTAGCAGCCGAGCTAGATAAGACAGATGCACATGTATTCAAACTAATGTTTCATCCCGCTGTTTGATATGTAATACATATATACAACCAATACGCATACAAGTACAGTATGCTGAACATGGGTGCTGATGTACATAGTGTATCATAGGGGTTGACAGGTTAAGACAGCAGTGACTCACTGCCGCTCTGGAAGCACAAGTCTGGAGGGAGAAGACTCCTCTGGCCTCTTAGCCTATTATAAAAGAAAACCTGCTTGTTTTTAATGACTTGATGAGCGACAGAGAGAGGATTCAAATCTTTGCGGTTTCAGGGATGCCTGAGCTCCTCTCGTCTGGCTACAGGCCTACATGGTCATCTGGGGCCAAGGAGGAAGACTTGTGTTGGAACGTTTTCATTATGCGCTTCTGAGAGATTTACAAGTCTCAGCTGCAAAATTATGACCTGTAGGCTATCACAGATTCGAAAGCATAGATCTAAGACAGGATGTCCCTATACTGTGTATCAATCAAGCTGGCGTAGTACAAATTACAAAAAAAATAAAAGATTCCAGTAGAAAACACTCCTTATTTAAAAGACAATTTACTCCTGTGGTGGTTATTCGACCCAAAGAATCATCAAGAAGCTTTGTATCACCAATCATAATGAGGAACAGAGCAACAACATAGGTGCCAGGAGACATGATCCAAGTTACACTGCCAGTCAGCCTACAGTAGCATCCAAAGAATGTGTTGACATTTTGAATGGTCTGGTGAAAGTAAAAAAAACAATAATACATTTAAAAAACTTATTGACAAATGTGAAACTGTTCCTCTTACATTATTTTTGTCAGCAGGTGAGGTTAAACATTTGTCAGAATTTGACAAAAGACTAAATTGGAAATGTCAACTCGGTGCAGACACTTGACAGCCTATAAAATCTATAACTCAAGGACGGACTCGGCCGAAAGCTCAGGTCAGGCTGTGTTTACTGCCACTGTTTGGGATCAGACACTGTGGTCCGACTCATCAGAGGATCACACACACACACACACACACACACACACACACACACACACACACACACACACACACACACACACACACACACACACACACACACAGAGGTCAACATTGTTTAGTTGCAAACAGATAGGTTACAGTCATAAGCTTTCTATGTAAATACTCATATTAATGTATATTGAAATACATATTAAAATATATCTAAATAACAATGAATGTGTGTTCAATTGGATGTGTGTGAGCTCACTTTTGCTATTGCTGTTTAAATTGCTAATTGAAAAGAGACTGTAATTTCCCTACAATATATACAGTAGTTACATTACCAGTTGAATTATTTCACTGCTTACATTAATCACAGTCATAATGGTATTCATGGTATTGAATGTTCACTTTATGTATAGAAAGCTTTAGGTAGAAGAAATATTCAAAAATGTCTTGTTTTTGACTATTTTATTTTATTACTTAAAAATACAGAAACAATGGATACAAATTAGAATAACTCAACCACACTGTTGGATAAAACGAATGTGAAAGACCTGCATTACTGACTCTAAAATGATTGAAGCTCTCTTCAGATATCCGTCTCCCCAGCATCTCCTTTGCCTTTGGGCTGCCTCCAGTCAGAGTAGATCGCCTCCTCGTAGTCTCCTATTCCTTCAAACTCAACATCAGGAGACTCAGGGGCCAAACGTGCCGCTTCCTCTGGTCCAAGAAAGGCCTGAAGAACACGCAGTCTAAAATCATTCAGGAGGCTTTGCACATATTGCCAACAACCCAAACAAAATAAAAATCAATACGTTTTCAAAGGATTTCTCTTTATTCCAATATTTTACAAACAAGCTTCTGTTTTCATGTGGCTGAAGAATAGCAGTGCTACATAAGAGTAATTCTGTGTTAAGTAGCCTTAGATATTTTTCTTGTTGATGTTAAAATGTTTTAACTACAATTGAAAGTGTGTTTTAGCTTACCTCATCACCCAGCTCCAAGAACTCTTTTGCAAAGTGCAGCATCTGCTTTTGAGTGATGGTCTGGTTGTAGAGTTTGAGAGCCTCCTGTTTAAACAGAAAGAGAGAAAGAGAGAGGGAGAGAGATATTCAAGACATGACAAGCATAAAGAAGACAAACTAATCACCTGAGCTCATCCCATTTTGCCTTTAACTGCACAGTAGACTATAAATTTGTAATCGAAGCTCCTTGCTTAGCTTGTCTTTGTAAGTGATTATGCTCAGAATGACGTGTTCCAGGATCTGATCTTGTATTTCTGTTTCCCTTACCTGTCTAGAAATACACTGTGTAGATGATACTTGAGACAAATGACGGATTTGTTCTGTGTGATATCCAGACACATACACCCCCCCCCCCCCCTCACCATTCTGGGTATGAAGTGGTCTTGCTGAAGGCCCCACTGTTCGCTGTAGGCTTTATAATACAGCAGGTTCTGCTTCATGACCTGGTCCTCTGGTTCAAACAGGAAGTAGCTGTATGCACAGGGCACTGCACTGCGGCCCTCGTTCACTGCTCAGAGTAAAAACATTAGCATTACAGAGTATTACAGATGAGGGAAATCATTCAGTGATGAGAAGCTCAGTTGCTGATTGGCTTGACGGTAAACTTACACTTATAATAGGCGTACTGGAGGTAGTGGTACATGTTGGCCACAAATTTCTCCACAAAGTAACCGCCGACATTAGGCGTCAGGTTTTCCTCACACCTCAGCTGACACTGTAATATGTTAATGTAGACATCTAGGGACAAGCAGAGCAGAGATTTTTAATCGATGGCTGACGAAATGAAAGAAGTATTCAGATCTCCTCTGCTTCACACATTTGGACCATAACAATGTATTTAACCAAAATCACTGGAAAAGTTTAGAGGTGAAATGTCTCAACAAATTGGTATTGGTTAGTTTGTTGTGATATCCTCGGCCGTTTGTAAATGGTGCACACTCGCCTGTTACGGCTGAATAGAAGTCGCTGTCTGGTGAGAGTTGAGTGATCCCTTCACAGTCTGCCTGACAGAGGTCGTACTGGTGCAGGTAGAGCCTCAGAGCTTCCTCCATGTGTTCAACTGTGCCACTGTAGTTACCTGAATTGATGAGCTTCACTCCCCGCAGAAAGGAGGCCTAGAAAAAGGAAACAACTGATAAGGGCCAGTGGACATGATGGATAATACAGCTGGAAAGAGAATAGTTCTGACATTTTAACCTTGGAAAACTCAAAATGTTTTCTTGTGCAGCTTTTGATTCTGGCTGACATCAAATGTGTTTTAATATTTACTGTGCATACATGGTTGAAAAAAGCTGAGATCTTGTGAAGGATTGGGATGTATATTGTATTGTACATTACTATTGTAATGTGACTATTTAATTGGATATTTATGTTGCAACCTTATCACCCTTGTTATTTGCATTCAGTCTAATTTCGTAACTTCGCAGACAGATTTGGGAAGATTGCTTTTGCTGCTCATGTCGTAATCAACTGTGTAATTCTGCAAAAAAAAAAAAAATGTATTGAAGTTAGAGTCTAGCTTGTCCCTCGCCTCATGTGGTAGTTCCTCGTGGTCTGTGAGGTAACCACTCAGGTCATACTGGCTGTGGTACTCCTCCATCAGTCGCTTCATCTCATGGTCCTCAGGGTTCCTCTGGAGGTAAGTGTAGGCACATGGGACCGCCCTCTGCAGGTCATTCAGCTGAAAGAGAAACACTGAATGACCTCAGACTAGAGACACATACACTGTAGGATGCCATAGCTTAACTGTCAAATTATACAGGAGACAAGATTGCCACGTTTAACAATTTGACTAAATGTTTTTCTTGTGTTAGTTTGAAGAATAGAGCAAGACTAAAGATCCTAACTTCTGAGCCTTGAACTGAACTAATCCACTGGCTCAGTGGAACACAGCTGTGATCTCTGTTAACACATGTTCAAGAATTTTCCTACAATTTGAGTCAGCTGCATACACTATGTTCATTAAATCATGATGGTATAATTTTAAAATGTTTAAGTCATTTAAGCCGAATGTTGGTAAATGGGGTTATTGTTGATTAATTATGGCTATATTCCATAGATATAGATAGTATATTACAATTATATTTGCATCTCTTTAAAAAACAAAAATCTAGATGTTGCATAAAGAGTTAAAATCTTTATTTAGTTTTGAGACAACATAATAGTGTTCATAGTTTTTACAGAACAGATTTTCAATGCACCCTTCTTTCATTTAAAAAATCAACAAATACTACGTGAAGGTCTGAAAAATGCATTGTTGGCAAAACAAAATGTATCATAAATCAGACACTTAACAACATATAAACAAATCCTTCTGTCATAACCTCCAAAATACTGCTACGATTTATGTAGAAAGGTAATGATATAAATATTGGTGTGATGTGTTCAGGTGTCATTAAACTCTGTCTCTCACCCTGGAATGCGCAAAGTGCAGGTATCTATAAGGAGATCTTCTGCTGAAATCCTCCAGAATCTGTCGGTCTGGCGGAGGGATTCGCAGCGCGGGGAAATGCGCCCTGCACTTCTTTTGACAGGACGCTCTCATCATAACGTCCCAACGGGCGCTGAGATCCCGGTTTCCTGTAAAGGACAATGCTTCATGTGTGCTGCTTTTACAGTGCAGCACGCAGTACCTCGCACTGTCTTTAAGAAGCCGATGCAGACGCAAACTCAATTCCAAATACTTGATCGACTCCGTCCAATTCTCTGCTGCGTAATTGTCCAACGCCAATCCATACACTGTCGTGATTGGCTTAAGCTCCTCCTTGGGGAAATAAGTGAAACTGTAGTTTTCATATTGTGCGGCTGTCATAAAGACAAAGGTCAAACAAAGCAACGTCACCAACGCGTCTCCGTTTGAGCCAAATCCAACCATGATAAGATAATATCCAACATATTAGTCTGCGTCTTCTCCTGCTTGAAGCTTTTCCTGTTTTCTGTGTGGGGGTCTGCTGAAGTGCTTAGGGGTCTGTGGGAATTCCGGGGGTAACTCAGGTCTCGGGTTTCTCAGTGCAGGCCTACAGCTGTCACACATGCTTCTTTATTTGGCACAAGAATAGGCGTGCGTAAAAGTGACCCGTAGTGCGCTTTGTAGTGCTGTTTGTTCAGGTGCTGGTCATTGCTTACCAATGCTAATTTACTTTCACAATAAAAGAGATGAATAAAATCTTCATTAGATGAGATGAGATGGATAAATGTAGGTCATGTAGCCCTAAATGGAAATGTAACGGATTTCAGAGTTGTAGGGGGAAAAACTTGGAGGTGTATCAAAAGCAGACTTTGTTCTATCCACCATAGTTTGGGGATGTTAGATCGAAATGTTCCCTTATATTGAGACGTTTTTCTCTTTCTTGTACTTCTCATTATCACAGAAGGCCGTGAGAACATGATGCCTGAAATACATTTGTGTTTTGTGCATTCATGTATTTTAGTCTTTTCTCAATGTGGTTTTGTTCTGATTGCCAGAATGCCAAATGCAATTTTCTATTTCATGGAATGTCATGGACAATAAAGTATCTTATCTTGTCTCATACAGTAGTCATGAAAGATGTGTCTCGTTTGATAAATTAACACACCATTTTATTGAGACGTTTTAAAGGATGTTTAAAAGGGCGTAATCTCCTTCCCAGACTAAACACTTCTTTTTATCCACTTTCGAAGTTTCACCGCTGTTACAAATCTTCACAGCATTAATGAAAAGCCTGAAACTTTTGGGGCTCCCAGACCACTTTACGGCTGATCCAGAGAGAGGCGGATCGCTCTGCTGGCAGCTTTATGCAGCGGTGCTGGAGAATCAAGCCGAACAGAACTACAGGCGATTTTCCTTCAAAATAAAAGCGGAAACTGACAATTTAGAAAATTAAAAGATAAACATATTTTTAACAATATTTAATTTTTACGAAAAAAAAACTCCAGCACAGGCCGACATCGCTCCCTTTTTATTTTAAAAGAAGAAGAATATGTGTACTTGAATGTCCTTACTCTCTGTTTCCAGCTAGAACATCTCTGCAACATGCTCCACCACTTGTGGCTTCTTAAAGGAAGAAGAGCCTTTTTTTCTTATTGTGGTGAGCTTGACAGAGGCGCTTAATTCCCACTCCCAACTCAGACATTCCTACCCTCTGGCAAAAAGTCCTCACTGCAACCTAGAAGATTGGACACGTTTACACCATTCTGAAACCGCTGCCTGCAACACATCTGCTGCCTGGGCCCTTCTGCACAAACGCACATACGACTGTAGGCCTCAAATTTATTCATTTGTCGATTATTAGTGTTATTTTTTTATTGTTAAGAAACACCCTAAATTAATCCTGCGAAGATGTTTCTCTGCTGCGTTGCGTTTTTCGTCCTAACTGCGTGGTCTTCTGCGGAGAGCAATCCCAGTCCTGTACTAGGAGATGTAGTCGTGGATCGATACTCCATCCCCAAAGTCTGTGTTAGAGAATCCAAAACTGGAGATTTTGTTCGCTATCACTATAACGCCACACTTGTCGACGGTAAAATATTTGATTCGAGGTAAGTGCGTCTCCGTTATATCTGATATTCTGATTGCGTTGCTTTGATTTTTTTTGTGTCTTTTTCCTGTTTTCTTTGCAAAGTTTTCTGCAAAGGCAAATACTGAGTTTGGATGGACTCTAGTCTCGCAAAGCCAGACCAAACTACAGAGATGGACTCTGATGCAGAACTTTTCTCTTAAAGATGTAGTCCGTCTTTCTCCAAAGTACTCATCCTCTTGACGCACTTTCACATTTCCGTTGTCTTTTAGTCAACCCTTATGCTTATTTCACAGCCACACGAAAGGAGACGCCAAGGTGGGCCTGATCGGGGAGGGCAAGCTCATCCCTGGCATTGATAAAGGTCTGCAGGGTATGTGCGTGAATGAGCGCAGGAAAGTTACCATTCCGCCTCACCTGGCCTATGGCAGCGACGGTGCAGGTAAAGGAAAACTACATTTAGACTTTTTTTCCTTTTTTTTTTTTTTTTTTTTTTTTGCATACGTGGAAGGTTTGAGTTGTGCAGGAGATTTAAAAGACCCATGATATCCAGTGTTGTAGGTTTTTATATGTTTATATTATATGTTAAGTTTTCAGGTTGGCCACTATCAATCAGTCAAACAAACAGACTTTATTTGTATAGCACTTTTTAATGCAAGCAAATAACCCCCCGACCCTCTAAACACACACACACACACACACACACACACACACACACACACACACACACACACACACACACACACACACACACACACACACACACACACACACACACACACACAGATACACGGTTGCCCTTCCCCAACCCCCCACCCAAAGCAATGACTTTGTGTCAAAATGAAGAAACTCATTTAAAACAGGAACTGGACTGAACTGAGGAAACACTAGAGGCAATACACTTAGTATAACAAATAAGTACTTTGTCAAAAAAAAAATCTCTAAAATACAATTAAATAATTTTGTATGTAAAAGTAAAATAAAAACTACAAAATCAATTGTAAAAAATAAATAAAAATAAATAATAACTACACATAAACAAATAGGCCATAGGTCGATAATAAGTTGTTAAATTAAAAGCCTTATTAAAGAAGTAGGTTTTCAGTTTGCCTTCAAAACATGTCAACAAGTAGCAATTACATGGTTATTTGTTTAATAATAGGTTTGTAATATGGTATTTCTGTATAGTAAGTATGGTCCCTTGTCTTACAGAAGAGCCCTATCTCAAAATGTAGTTTTATTACCGTTGTTTTTTCTGTTGCTATCATACTGACACGATTCTCATCCATAAACAAATTTGCTTCTAATAGAATTGTCACAAACAAACTGATATGAATCAAGTCTTGAATTTCACACTAGCCGTCTAGGGTTCAATAGGGGCCCAAAGCTCATCTTTAACCCCAGGGACACCCTGGGTTTATATTGCTGTAATGCCCACTTTTCATAGTGTCTGTCCAAGTTTTGAAGTCCATGTGAAATGAAAAATAACCGAATAAAATGCCAAATATACCAACAAGAAGACTTAAGATCCATCCCAGTAGAATTTCAAATACTTTGCAGGATTAGTGAAGAATTTGACCTTCTGGCGGTGCCGCAAGAAAAAGTCAGGAGATCACCAAATTTGTTAGGATTCATCCTCTTGGCACTATGGGTGTTTGCACCAAAGGTCATAGTAATCAATAGTCAGACCAACATACCATTCATTGGGCCATTGCTAAAAAAAACTAGAGTTTGTGTTTGAAACATCAAAACTCTGCCATTTAACTTCCTTGCGGCATTGCTATGCAGATAGAATACAAAAATATTGCCACGTCACCATCCCAGATGATTGACTGATCTCTACCCTCATATCAGCAGTCCTAACGGCTGTTTCGAATCGTGTGCTCACTTAAAAAAACATAGTTGATTTAAGGTGTCATTTCCCAGGAAGCTCCAGTTAGCATGGGAGTGGATTACAGTGCATATTTTCCTAAACTCTTTTGTCTTTCCACGTTGACAGGCGACGTGGTTCCCGCAGACGCCACCCTGGTGTTTGACATCCATCTTTTGGATGTGTGGAACAAAGCCGACCTGGTTGTCACCAAAACCATCAGCACTCCTAAAGACTGCAGACGCTCTGTGATGCGCACCGACTTTGTGCGCTACCACTACAACGGCACTCTGCTCGACGGCACCGCCTTCACCTCCAGGTGAATTCTTACTTGCATGACTGTTGGCTTTTGGCTGGGAGGTTTCCTGTCCACCTTTTTATGAAACAATATATGAGAACCGATTGTAGGCAGTAAATACCAGTGGTTTTAGTCAATGATGAGTTCATTGTTTGATGCTAAATCTCATTCATAACTGTAGCTCTTTAAGGCTCTGAAACAAATTGTAATTGACAGATCTTGTTGTGTGTTTATTCATTGTGTCATCCAGGTGTGTTGTGTGTTTGACTTTGCCCTTGTGTGAGCCCTACGTAGCTACAGCAGGAAGCAGACCCACGACACCTATGTGGGCGAGGGTTGGCTGGTCAAAGGCCTGGATGAAGGTCTGATTGGCATGTGTGTGGGAGAGATCAGAAATATTGTCATCCCGCCCTTCAAAGCTTATGGAGAAAAAGGATCAGGTGAGTACAGTACAGATGACGGCAGAAGATAGTAAATGATGGTTCAACTAAAATAGCTCAAAATAAGTTGCTAATGGTGTTCCTGCTTTGAACTTGAATTAAACCCTGCCAAACACCAGGGGATTAAAGGAATGAAGTGGGCTATTGTTACAAGGACAACAAACCACATATAACCAATAAGCAACAAATCCGTCATTGATTACTCTTATATATTTCATTAAAATTATCAGGTATTCCATAATTAACTAGTTAAATTACCTTTTCAGCATCTTGTTTTGTGTAAAAAATAGTTCCAATCGTCATCATTACAAAATGAGTTCAGATTCTGATTTGGTATTTATGCATAGAGTTTAGCTTCCAGATAAAATGCCAAGACAGTCATTTTAGTTTTGCCAAGTATCCTTTCCAGACAACATTTTCCAGTGATATGAGTAGTTATTTCGTTATATTCCGTTGAATAAATAAATAGATCAGAAAGGATTAAAGTAGGGTAAAAACAACACAAAGAAATACCAAAATAAACATGTTGGTTTGAAATCCTCCACCCTCTGCTCACCATAGGCAAAGAGATCCCCCCTCAGGCGACCCTGTTGTTTAATGTCCTGTTGGAGGACGTTCACAACACAAAGGATAACGTCACCATTGTGGATCAGGTTCTGCCTGAATCCTGCACACGCAAGTCTGTGGCTGGAGACTATATCCGCTACCACTACAACGGAACCTTCTTGAACGGACTCACCTTTGACACCAGGTACAATACTGTCACAATTTGAGGTTTTAACACGAAAAATGACGTGATGAGTATTTTTTGGCCTGCAGATGTTGATTTATAACGATAATTCTAATAAAAGCTACCCTTTATTAAATTGAATCCTGCCAACAGCTACCAGAGGAACACTACATACAACACCTACATTGGGATGGGGTATGTGATCGCAGGTATGGACCAGGCCCTGCAGGGAGTCTGCATGGGGGAGAGGAGGAGGGTCATCATCCCACCACACCTCGGCTATGGAGAGTCAGGAGTAGGTAAGTCACTGTTAGCAAGTTTTTTGGGAAAAGTAACCCAATTGGAATCCTTGTGAATTAGAGTTTTTAGATTATTATTTTTGGGGATCAAACAGGATGGGATATAACGTAAGAATACTATCATTCAGAAATGTTAACACTACAGTATTTATCTCATACAGACCAGAAAATATAGAAAAATGGGTCTACTGCAAAGATCTTTTAGTGTTTAGAACTTACTTCTATTCCTATTTGAACAAATTAATGAGACCCTAATAACAAGAAGGAAAAAGTAATGAGATTTTAATATTAATACAGAAAATATATATAGGAATTACATTTATTTTTAGCTGTCATTAGTGACAGCTGAGACAATAAGTTTATCGACAGAATATTAATTGATTAATTAAATCATGAATTGATCAAATGCCAAAGCTTCACTGGCTCTCACATGTGAGGATTTGCTACTTTATTGTTTTTCATATAAAACAAATCAAACATGTTTGGATTCTGAACTAACAATTAGGAAAGTCACTTTGGACTCATTCACAAAATGTTGGACATTTTATGGACTAAAAAGCGAATAAAAGATATGTTATGACCGTGGAAAAAACATAAACACATAACCAAAACCATTGGTAATTCCATTTTCTCCTTGCAGGTGAAGTCATCCCCCCTTCCTGTGTGCTGGTGTTTGACATTCACGTCATCGACTTCCACAACCCCAACGACACAGTGGACATCCAGACCACGTTCAAACCCGAGGTGTGTAACGACACCACCACGACCAACGACCTTGTGCGCTACCACTACAACTGCACGCTGGTGGACGGCACTCCACTCTTCTCTTCGTGAGTTACCCAGAATTCCCATATTTTAAACACAAATATATATTTTTTTTCTTGCTATTTTTCATCAATATGAATTCGATTTGTTCAACCTTGTCCCTCAGACATGACTATACACACCTCCAGGATGCGGTGCTTGGGTCAGACAAGGTGATTGACGGGCTTGACGAGGGCCTGAGGGGCATGTGCATTGGGGAGAAGAGGGTAGTAACTGTGCCCCCTCACCTCGGACACGGAGAAAAAGGAGGTGAGACAAGAGAACCAGGAAACATATACTATACACTGTATACAGTATGTCTTTGTCAATATCCCACCAATTTGCCAAGCACAATACAAAATGTACCAGCAACAACCTACACACAATCAAAAAAAGGGTAGTAATGCAAACACATCGATTTCACAAGATGTAAAGCTGAATTTATAGTGTTTTTCCTGCTTTCTCTCCATCAGCCGCTGGTGTTCCAAGCAGTGCTGTGTTGGTCTTTGACATCGAACTGTTGAGCTTTGAGAAAGGAGTTCCACCTGGTTACCTGTTTGTGTGGACCAAGGACACTCCTGAAGACCTGTTTGAAGCACTTGACATGAACAAGAATAAAGAGGTTCCCCAGGAGGAGGTATGTTACTGCTGACAGTTATTAGCATTTTACTGTTGTTGTTGTTGGTTGAGGTTTGGCTAATTTTAAGAAGTTTACAACACATATTTTACAAGTTGAAAACAGTTAAATATTTTCCTGTGACATGTTAAAAAAAGGATGAAGTTGCACAACATTTAAGTCAAACCCAAATACCTCAAAATTGTACTCAAGTAAAATACATAATAAACTCTGGCACCATCTGGTGTTAATATCAAGAATGACAGTCATTTAATTTCCTGCTAAATCTTATGCTATTAAGATAATTTTAAAGATTTTGAAGTGCAAAATATATAATCTTAAGGTCTATTTAGTAGTTGTTCTAATGCTTTCCATTCACATCAGTTGATCTTCATAGATATTTGCCAAGTTGACTTTAATGCATTGCAGATGTTCAAATTCCTTTTTTCTGAGCCAACATTCACAAGGTATCCTTTAACATGCTCTGGAAAAAAAGAAGAAGAAATTATTATTAAAAGTTACTGATACTCTCTTTTTCTTTTGAATCATCGTGTGACACATTCTAGTTTGGGGAGTTCATCAGGCTGCAAGTGACGGAGGGCAAAGGTCGCACAAAGCCCGGACTGACCATCGAACAGGTTATCGACGACATGTTCCATAACCAGGACAGAAATAAAGATGGAGTGATCACGCCGGAGGAGCTGAAACTGAAGGTGGAGGAGGACAGAGAAAGGGAAGAGGCCAAGCACGAGGAGCTGTGATGATGACAGAATTATTATTTTTTTCTTTCAAAAAGAAGCTTTCACTCTCTCTCAGGGATGAACCCCGACACCATTTTAAAAAACAAGCAACGAGAGACTTTTCCAATACAGTGTCATGTCAGCGTTTATTGACAAGAAAATATTTCAAAGTGTCTTTTTTGTGGAGTTCTTGTGTTGTACGTTTGCTTTTGAACTGTTGTATTTCAGAAAACCAAACAAAACAAGCACCTTTTATTTGTTCCCTGAAAGTTGCCTTAATTAAAATGTTTGTAAGAAAAACAAAAGTGAAACACTTTTATTTTGTAGGACTTGTATCCAGGTCCAATCCATCTGAAATAACAGAACCTGAAAAAATCCATTGTTTTCGGCTGATATTGAAAGGATTGGCATCACTTTAAAAAATTGTGCATCTCTAAAAGAAATAATCCATAAAGTACAACATGATTCTCGGCCATCTATCGATGTAACGACCACTTTACTATCTACAGCATCGCAAGACATTTTTAGCATCATACAGAGAAAATGTTAAAATGTTGATTAAAAAGGATAGTTCAAATTTTTTTTAAACAGCAAAATAATCTTTGGGGATTTCTATTTGAGACATGGGTTCTTAGCAATACTCAGGAACTCATCATAATATTATATATTTTTCTTTAAAGTCCCACATTTTGCTTTGAAAATCCAAACGTATTATTATTAAAATTAAGTTTTTTAAAAAAGTGAATAATATAATATATAATATAATTCTAGTAATTAGTATTCATCTTTTCTTCTAGGCAAGTGTCACTATACCTGTAGTAAAGTGCAACTAGCTCAATGTTTAGTCCCAGTGTATAGCAGCCACAGTGATCCAGCTGAAGGACAAAATGCTCATCCCAGAATGTATATTGTACTTCAGTGTTGTGTTTGCCTTCACCGTCACAGTTAAAAATATATTTTTTTAAAGGTAAGTATAAATCACCTAAAAATGACTAGAGTAGCTTAAAGATAATTGCATTACTGTTATGTTAGCTGCACCCTGCATGTTTACAATTTGAGCAGCCATGAGCATCGAGTACTAAGTAAGACTCAAGTTGTAAGACAATATACCAGAACAGTGTTAGTATGAGGTGGAAGATATGGCGCAGAGATGTTTACAAAATGTGTTTTACATAAATTCAATACTAGAAAAACAGTGAAACTGTTAATAATCACATTTAGAGGAGGTGTCTGATTTGATTTCAGAGGGAGTGCTGCTGGTATATACTATATATCATTTCTCAAACTTCAATCCCTTAAATAGTCGGACTCTGTGAAGTTGTTGAAGCATAAATCACAGTTTCTGCCACACTGTTGCAACTGCGTGACTTCATTTAGTTATTTTTAAAACCTTTGGATGTTGGTGAGATGGCTTTGATGTACAGCAAATACAAGTCAATCCGCCGAGTGTAAAAAAACAAGTAGAGTAAAAAGTGTGATGTGCACCATTTACCACTCAGCGGAGGAAAAGTTCAAAGTGTGGTTTGTTTGAGGTAAGTGACGATGTGTGATTGTCCAGCGTGACAACTTGGTGAATGGAGTGAACAAGTCCATCTTTGTGGTTTGTCATCATATAAAGTCTCCGGCTCTTTACTCCTTGTCTGTGGATGAGGTAACGTGCCTGAGGATGGCATTGGGGACGTCCATGGTCTCGTCTTTCACCAGCACGATGTCAAAGGAGTTAACGTAGGACTCTTTTCTCTCTTCCACCTGAGAGACACAGCACACAGACAGTGAGACAGAGCCCAATTTGCTGAGAT
The DNA here is from genome assembly GCF_949987685.1 of Ammodytes marinus. NCBI lineage: Eukaryota > Metazoa > Chordata > Actinopteri > Uranoscopiformes > Ammodytidae > Ammodytes > Ammodytes marinus. The sequence goes on along the minus strand of NC_137224.1, from coordinate 9,667,912 downwards.
TCATTGTGTTGTTGTAATGACACAGTGCATTAGTCTGACCTGGTCGTTGAGGAAACCGATGGTGAGGAGGTTCTCGTGCTCCGTCACCCCGTCGGCCATGGTCAGGTCTCCTAGAGAGTCTCCTAGCAACAGCACGTTGGGTCGACCCTGCAGCTCTCTGAGGCCAGCTGCCTGAGACAGAGCACCTTCCCTCTTGTTCAAGATGTGGATCAGTTGGCCTTTGAAGGCTCGCAGGGCCCCCTTATTAACAAGATTGGTTAAGGTTACTTTATTTACAGTAAAGATCTTTCACTCGCACGCACGCACGCACGCACGCACGCACGCACGCACGCACGCACGCACGCACGCACGCACGCACGCACGCACGCACGCACGCACGCACGCACGCACGCACGCACGCACGCACGCACGCACGCACGCACGCACGCACGCACGCACGCACGCACGCACGCACGCACGCACGCACACACACACACACACACACACACACACACACACACACACACACACACACACACACACACACAGGTAGCGGATCGTGATATTGTCAACAAGCATTCTCCAGAAGCGCTGACTCCAACTTTAAGTAAAAGTAGCAATACAACACTGTGACAATACTCCGCAAGTCCTGCATTCAAAGCCTTACTTACATAAAAGTATGCAAGTATTTCCGAGCAAAATGTCCTTGTTACCAAGAATTGTTCTTGTCAGTGTTTTACTATTGTATCTGCTGTTTCTAGATTAGCTGTAACTGTAATTGTATTCATCTTAAGTATTTATCAACAACATTTAAACTGATATTGCTTAGGAAAAATCTTAAAAGGTATTTTTATTAATGTTTGTACATCTGTGGCCAGACGTAGTAAGTAAGTAGAAGCACAGTCATGCATGTGCCATGTGGTATGAAATCCCGGTAAAGGACTCACAGTTTGGTCAAAGTCCATGTAGTTGGAGATGATGCGGACGTTGGCATGGAAGACGTGGTGCTGCCGAATCACCTCCTCCAGAACGTCTCCAACACCAGCCGAGAAGATGAGCAGAGGGACCTGCTGCTCCGCCAGACGCTCAAAAAACACTGTGTAGCCGTCCCTAAAGAAATCACACGCGCACACAAGAACCGACAACTGTGTGAGAAAACAACACAGCTGTTTAGATGACTGCATGTGTTTGTGTTGCCAAATAGTCATTTAAAAAAAAGAAGTTATACTGGTGTTTAACATGATCCAATTGGAAAACATCAGAAGTCAGAAAATTGGTTGTATTAATTGCTGCACTTCTTTAATGTATCAGTTTTAACCATTTTTTATAGATTTGTATTTTTTTTTTATAAATAAAATATTTATATTGCAGAGAACCTCTAAATTTGTTTTGTTTTATGTGTGCATGACAGGGGTATACACTTGATTTTCTGAAGTTTTCTCTGTAGAAGCAGGGCACACTACCTGAGCATAGCGCTGGATTCCTTCACAGCTTGGGCCAGCATGTCCTTCCTGATCCTCTGATGGATCAGCAGCTCATGGACTTTAGTCCACCTGAAGAGAGCAGCACAAGAACAATGTAATATCTCCATCAGGATCGGGTTACATTCACTTTCAATGCTCACAGTTAAAAATACAGAAAATATATTTTCGTCTGAGATCAACTGGTCCAAACAACAAAAATTTCTAAGTTTGTGATTTTTCGTTGTCAAATGACCAATTTAGTTTACTGTAACAAGCTCTTATACTATTTGACAGAAAATCCCAACAATATCACCACTATCAAATACTCTCCCATTACAACATACTAAACTTTGAGAATTTCGTCAGGTACTCGAATATCCGTATGGTTCAAAAGATATTAAACAATAGTGCCTCCAGCTCTGCTCTGAAACTACCTGTAGAACTACAAGGTCCACCACTAAGGGGGAGTGTAGAGTCCCTAAAAAAAACAACAACATTTGGTCAGTCCTCTTTCTCCTACAGAGCAATAAAAGAATGGAATATCATTCCAAATGAGCTGAAAGTGTTGGCAGACTTTCACTTGTTTTCAGGCCAACTTAAGAAATGGATTGTCAATAACCAACCCTGCACGCATTAGTTTAGTCTTTAAAGTCCTCGTTTTAATGATAGTTTTATCTCAGTGTAATTTTGAAATGGTGATTTCATGTGTGCCATATAGTGATGTGATATGTATATATACTGTATATTGTTATTGTATTCTGTGTTGACCTGAGCAAACTGCTATAATCTGGTACAATGCATCTTTTCTCTGTGAGATTAATGTTATTTTGTACATGGTCCCTGACAAATAAACTAAACTAAACTAAACTAAACTAAACTAAACTAAACTAAACTAAACTGTACGTGCTAAAAGACATTACGAGATCACAATAGACGGGACTTATTATTCAGTTTAATTTCTTACCACTCCACCATGAGAGGCAGCTTTTCTTCATCCGTCCTCCCTGGGTCAATCTCTATGGGATAGTAGGTGTTCAACAGCTCCTTCATCTGCAATGGACCGACAACACATAGTGAACATATATTTACAGACCACGTGCAAGGCATGTATCAGTATGTGTACTTAGCTTGCTGGTTTGTATGGCAATGCAATGATAGATACGGTGCAGAATGACAGACTAGCACAGATTTATCTGGCAGTTCATGGTCTCAGAGTCAGACTAAATGAAAGATTATAAATATCCACATGTATGTCACTGCATGATAACAAACCGCTACATTAAACACATTATAGACAAGTGTAAAATGGTCCCATTATCTTTTTTTCAAATGGACACTACTTTTTGAAAATATGACTGTATATGACACATTTACCTTTTTCATGCAGTCTTCATTGATCAACAGCTGGTTATTCAGGATGTCTGGAAAAAGAGGAAGATAACAGCTTTGTAACAGCTTGCAGAAAGACATTCTGACAAAAAAAGACAAGAAAAGTGAAAGAGTAAGTAACAGATAATAAATTAAGTAAAGTTAAAGTTTGACCAAGATGCAGATCATACTGTATTTTAAGAGTCACTTATCTACGGCCTGTACTTACTGTGCGTGGTGGGCACTCTCCTGCCGTTGTGGGCAAATCTGGTCAGTGTCATATCGAAGTCTGATATTACCTGAGAAAATATGGCAATTTAGAACTGAATAATAAAAACTCAGCACACAGCAAACACACATAGATGATGTAAGCACACACAAAGCACAGCTTGTTTTAGTTCTGAGCGAGCAAAGTTTATTTTAATATATTTGCATTAATTCACGAAGGCTCACAATTCTAACTTATTATTACTGAATCTGTTTTTATTATGAACAAAATTAAGATGGACAAACAAGTGAACTACTAACAGGACAAATAATAAACGATTATCAATAATAAGGAATTTGCTTGACTGGACTGTTGTATCATCTTTGCACCTCAGTCCACTTACCTGCAGGCTACCTGGACCCCCTCGCTGCATGGAGTGGATCGTCTCCTCCACCTTGCTGCGCTCCCTCATCAGCACTGAGCATTTTGCCAACTCTGGGATCTGAAAAAAGAAAAATACAGTTGATCTCACAATCCAGACAAACAGTCCATGAGAAAGGAAGAGAGGAGGGAGAGAGGAGGGAGAAGCAGACTCCAGAGTTTTTTTTTTACCGGAATATCATTAAATCATTCATTTTGTAAATACACTTAAAACCACTTTCGAACCAAAATCATGTTAACTTGGCTATGTAAATGGTCTTTCTTTATGAGAGCGTCCTCACCTCGGTCTTGGTGAGCTGGTGCCAGATTGCCAGGACCGTCCGCACTGGTGTGTAGATCCAGGGAACTTGGTGTATCTGAATGTCAAAGCCAAGCAGGAAACTCAGATCTGGGTAATGCTTTATTTTACACTTTTCCTGGACATTCCTGGTAATTGTTTATTTTGTTGTTTTAAGGAAAGTAAAAATATTTTAGGCTAGTATATTTGTACAGTTCCACTGAGTTCATGCATAATGTAGCCCAGTCCAGAGGCTGTCAGTCTGCCCCAGGGCAGCTGTGGCTACTATGGTAGTTTACCACCACCGGTATGACTGTGTGTGAACGAATTGTCTGGAACCCTGTAAAGCGCTTTGAGTATCATGAAAGGCGCTATATAAATCCAAGCAATTATTATTATTATTATTAAATCAGGTGAGCTGGACATGGAAATACGTTTTAATGGACGTATCCTAAATAACGCCTTATTGGATTTAAACAACATTGTTGATACAGCCGTTATAACAGTCTATAGTTATAGCAGGCTACTAACAAGGACACATATTATTCTTCCCTATTTATTCATTCACAGCTGTCCGTTACAATAATAAACTCACCATTGTCGGAGGGCTGACGTCCGCGGGCTGGTAAGGGATGCGAAACCACGTTAAAAGCACATGATGTTAATAGGCACGCTTTATATTGATATATAAATGTACGAAAGTTAAATTATATTATTTACAGTCCTATTTACAGTCGACTGATGTTTTGAATTGTGTGTTTACATTCTCTCCGTGTCGCACCCTCAGCACTCCCGAACTTCTACGTACTTAACATAAAGGTTCCGACCTACGGTACTTTAGTTCCTACATTAGAGAGGGCGTTTTCGTTCGCCGTGTTGGCACCTTTATTATACTATCTATGGTTGGCACCCTCTTTTACAGTCTATGGTGGTGGCACCATATCTCATCGCATTTTAATTCAATTGAATTAAGTTACAGTACACAAGCACACACTCAGCACATTACAAAAGTTATCTGATTATTACAAGCAGCCTTATGTAATCTGATGAACTGATACCAAAGTAATGTTAAAAATAAAATCAAAATAACAAGTAATCTAATTACAAAAGTAATGCAATAGAAACTAAATTAAAATACATTTTAATAGAATTGAATTCACAGTACACTTAATTGTCTCCCCCCCCTTCAAGTAGGATATTAAGAGTTAAAAAAGGAATGTGATTACAAATATTTATGCAAACGATTACTTTATTGAGATAATGATAAATAAAAATTGGAATTAAATTGCACCTATTAATCTTTTGGCTTTTGATCATATATCCGGCAAATGTCCATTTCATTGATTTTTAATGACGGTTATCACTTATAGATATAAGCCACAGTACATTAAAGACAATTAAAAAGCATCAAGAGAGATAACAAAAAACTGATTTCATTATACAATTTATTGTCTGCACATTAGAGTTTTTGCACATACAAATGGAATGACACTTCATGTAACAGTGTAGCTGCAGAAAATCGGAATATTTGACTTTGGAATGTGATATTCTCCTACCAGTGACTAAAATCTGCCTATGTGTGCTCCGTTGTATTCTGCAGTAATGCTGTGATTGTGTCCACTTTATATTTGAAAATTGACTTGAATTTTTTTTTCTTCGAGATTCCTCACAGAACTGATGCAATGATTTAATTCATCAACACATACTGTTCACACATTATGTGTACAGTATGCCAGTGGAAATGTGTTTGGCCCACACAGCCTAATTGAATCATATTATAAGCTTTGTTGAGGATACGAAAGGCTTTACCAATTCCAACAGTTGGGGAGAAATACAATTAGTTCAGCAGCTGGGCAACACAACAACACTCTGTGTTTTGAGATAGATACACAAAAAGCAACACTGTCCAGTGTTAAAATTTACATTCAAGGTCTTTAAGTGCAGGAAAACAATACAATTCATTCGACTCTATTATTAAGTGCTGTAGTTTGGGATGTTATGGCACAGCTGGATACCATGCACAATAACAGCCTCCTGATTTTATGTATTTCACGCATTTCACAGCCTCTTATTCAAAAGACAAAATAAGTCCTCTAAAACCAGCACACCAAATTTAAAGCAGAAATAACGCTTATTTAACTTTAAAATGATCTCCCATCATTATTATGATGATATTATCTTGGAGCTACGTAACAACCTGGCTATCTTAGCCATTTTTGACTAGCTAAAGTATAAAATAAAATAAAGTAATATACATCTATAGGAATGGAAAAAAGTGTAAGTGCACAATTGTTTTAGTGCAACACATATTGAACAGGCTTGCATTTGAATGAGGAGGCACAGACAACCTGTTAAGCTTAGTACTTCATTCTTGCTACAAAAAATATGACACTTGATTGTCTGTTCAAATAGGGCACGCACAAGTGGGGCTAACACAACATATAACATTTAGATAATTCCATCCCTACAAGCAGAAAAGGTAAAACCATGGTGGAAATTGGAGGTAGAAGAGAAATGACATGCAAGAAGCGAGAGGAACACAAAGTTGAAGTTGATACTTGTTTCCTCGGGTGGTTGGTATGATATGGTTAACTTTCCCACATTGAAATGGTTTATTTTTCTTCTTAGTTTACATCTCAACACTGACCATAAACACTTTTTATTTTTACCACAATATATGTTGACATCATTTACCCCCAGGAACCCAATTACAAAGCTAAGCAAAGTTGTCTAGCAATGGAATCTACAATGTTTAAGAAAATGTCACAGCAATCACAGTATAATTTACCAGCAGAATAAAAGGAAGGCATTAAAGCTATAATGTAAGGCCAAAATGTTTATGTAAGACTGATTGTTTAGTAACTTGTCAGGCAAATTCTGAATTCTTCCAACACACAATTTTTCAAAAACATTATAACCTTCAATCTTGAGTTCCTGCAAACCAGCCACAGGTAAACCCATGAAGACACTTTACCTCAATAAAGTCAAAGAAATAGGATTAAAGGAGAAGTAAGTGATATGGTCAATTAGCAGTCCCCTCCCTCGTCCCTACGTCACCACCACATGAACGCGTAGCGTACATCAGATAGTGCCGCAATGGAGCGCACCGAGTCATCGTTCACGGGTCAGAGACCCGCCTCTTTATAGCTCTCTGTCTCCTGATTGCATAAAAACGAGTGGGATACTCAATTCTATCAGGCAATTACTGCAAAGCTGTTTTATGAATTGCGCATACTGTTTAAGTTATTGTTGTATGAATATGGAGTGATTTAACGCCTATATTAACAAAAAGAATCACTTACTTCTCCTTTAAGTTGTGGAAATAACAAAGCTATCAGCAGATTGCAACTAGACAAGGCAGAATATTACCTTTTGTGCACACAGCTTGTGTGATTTAACATTCTATTTGAGACTGCAGCTGTCTGCGCAGAGTGAGCGTGCGGCGATGGAGCTGCTGCATCTGTTGCATGCGGTCTCTCTGGCGTGCCAGGTTCTGGGGCATGGGGTATTGCTGGCAGCCGTACAGATAGCGGTACGGGATGCGAACGTGGCAGGCTGCGGCCCGGCATCGGGGCTGGGGCAGCGGAGGCAGCAGCATCCAGCGCTTTCTCTCGGCACAGTACCTGTACGCCTCCTTGCGGTACTGCTTGTCCATGTTGTTGCTGTTCCTCCACCCGCCCACCACGAATATGTCATCGCCCAGGTAACAAATAGCAGCGCCTTCTATGCTGAGCACCTCGGGGGGGAGGCTGTCCAGGATGTCGTCAGGGATGTTGCTGCTTATCTTCTGCTGCGCGGCCTCCAGTGTTACCTTGTAGCTCCTGGCGCAACAGGACGCGGTGTGGTAGAAGTTTGTGGACGCGACGGCCATCTGAAAGCTACAATAGTTGTCGATGAGCGGGAAGGAGTCCACCTCCTGCCACTTGTGACTCTCTGTGTCGTAGCAGGTGGTGACGGTGCTCAGTCCGTCCTCGTTGTCCACGTCTACGGGGGTCCTGGCCCTCACGTACACATAGCGCTCCTCCACGCTCACCACTTTGACGTCTCGTAGTATTTTCGGCGCCGGCTCCAGATTGTGCCACTCGTCCTGCTCGGGGTCGTACACGGCGACGTCCTTAAAGCCCGGGCTGAAGTTGCCGTGACCTCCGATGCTGTAGAGAACGTCTTTGACGCACGTGAGGCCAAACGAGTGTTTGCGCGTGGTCAGGCTGCCGAACTGCTCCCAGGCATTGAGGCTGGGGTTGTAGCGCTCCACCGTCTTGGCAAAGCCCGGCTCCATGGAGCCCGCCACATACACGTGGCCGTCGGCGACCGCGATGGCATGTCCGTCCAGGTGGTTGTGAATGTGCGGCAGGTTGACCCAGCGGTCCTCTGCGACAAAGTAGCCCACACACTCGCTCAAATAGTCCCCGCCTTGGGACACACCGCCCACCACCATGATAACGTCCATGTTCTGGCCAAAACGTGGCTGGAGTGCTGATGTGTAGGAGGCACACGGCTCCAACTCAGCTGACTTGTGGCTCTCAAAGCGAATGGCGAGGAGCTCGAGGGTGTCGGACACAAGCTGCCGACAAGCTTCACTGTTTGCCACTAAGGGCTCCTTCCTCACCACCCGTGTCAGGTAGGTAGGAGGGATCTGGGGCAGTCTTAGAAGCGCGAACAGCTCCTCAAAATACTTCTCTCGCTCCTCAGCGCTCTGGTTCACCCATTTGACGATGGCCTCGAACACCTCCTGTTCAGACTCCACAGTGATTTCAGAGTCCGACAGCCAGTCTCGCACCAGGTGGAAGGGCAGTGTGTAGAATTCCTCGTTGCAGATGACTCGGTGGAAGTTTCTCCTGATGGTCTTGGCGGCTCCCTTGGCCAGCTGCTCCAGGGTGTACATGTGGGCCAGGCTGTGCACGGCCACGCAGTTGGACAAGCTCAACTTCTTCATCAGAAACTCTCCGCAGAAGTTCTTCAGCTGCACCAATAGGAACCTGTGGGAGCATATCAGCCAGGTCAACGAAAAAAAGTGTAAAAGTGAAGTGTGGAGTGATTCCTGAGTAAGTGCAGTAATGATGTGTCATGGGCTACAACCGTAAACTCCAGAAAGTGATTTCAGTGACATTAAGACATGTTGATCTAAGCAGTAGAATGCTACATGCAGCACGCTGAAACATTAGAGAGATCTCTTGCTTTCTAAAGTAAAAAATGTTCTGTGATAAACCAACCAACTCTGCTAGAAAACCTTTTATGTAGTGTTTTTTTTTTGCACTAACGAGACATATCCTTGCATGCAGGTCTGTAAGGCAGCTTACTGGCTAAGGTTTTGTATAATGCTCGTTTATAATAGGCTTCTTTCACAGCAGACATTTTGGCCTAGCAGCCGAGGTGTTGATGATAACGATGACTCTTTTCTGTTTGGTCGTCCCTGTCAGATATGACAGTGTCACAGCGTGCACAATAGCAGGACCCTGAATCTGAAACAGCTTAAAGGTCACATATGCTAAATGCACTTTTTAAATGTGTTCTAACATATCCATGGGTCCACGGTGTGCCTAGAGACTGCCAAAATATTTAAAAAAATAACAATCTCTCCTGTTCTCACTCTCCCCCTTTCTGAAACCCCCACCCCTCCCCCCCAATATACTCCAGTCAGAATTTTCCCCTTTTCTGACCTCACAAACTGGAAAGCCAGAAGCTTCCACTGTGCAGCCCACACCTCTATTTCTTATTGGCCCACGGCCCTGACAGACAGAGGGCGAGGCGTATCTGGCTTCGCTTCCGGACAGGGGGCGGGGGCAGCTCAAAGATTGTATATTTACGAGGGTAGCTGCAGCTCTTTTAAAAAAATAGGCCATTGTGAGATTAGCTGAACATCAGCATAGTACAATAAATTATCTGAAAGTTTTTTTCAGCAAACAATTAAAGAAAAACGTATTAGGGACCACTAAGACCATATAATATGGTGTATATTAGTACCGAAAAGTGTATAATATGGGAGCTTTAATGCAGCCATGCTTTTCCTGCTCTGAAAAGTCAAAAGTATTTTATTTTATTCTAATAAACAATGTATTTGAAGAATGTTTGTGTGTTTTGTGTCTGATTAGGTGCAAAAATACAGGAGACATGACGGGAGCTGTCATTTAAAGTATCACATCCAGTAAACCCTAAACAGGCCTGTAAATACAGTAGATCTTATCAGTGAAAACACCTATGTGAACCATGGGCGTGTGAGGCCTTTAACAATAAACAAGCGAAATGCTTATCTTGCAGAATGAGCCACAGCTATTCAGAGCAGGCTCACCCGTAATAGTTTCGTATCAACTCTTTAAATGTTCAGTCGGTCAGGCGTTAAGCAAAAATGCCAGAAATTCACTAGCGAATCAACATTGTTTGGCTTTCTTATTTTTCTGAATAAAACAACCTATTTTTGTTGTTGCCATTTTATGGAATAATAATACATAATATTATATTATAGTAATGGTTCTAATGATAATACATCATTAGTTGCATACACACTAATCATTTAGACTATTAGTTAAAACATTTATCCCAAATAATGGCCTTTGACAGTTAATTTGAATCATATTCCTGCCAAAGTCACCTTGCTGATGCTAACTACAGAAAGCATACAGATGGCCAAATGGCCAAACATGTAGAGCCAAGTTCCACAGGTGTGTGAAATTCAAACACGTCACACCTGAAATTGAGTCAAGACAAGGTGTGGTTAAAGGCAAAACCCTGCAGGACAATTGCCCATCATTAGTTAGTCATCATTTAATGTTCTTATTATTGCTCAGATTGAAATGATAAAACAATAAAAAAAATGATAATAACCTACCTGTCAGCAAGCTCCAACACTTCATGCACATTGGCTGTGGTGACCCTGATTTCTCCTGTGTACATGAACTGTATGACAGCCTCCACTGTTTCGGGGTCCGGTCCCGTTGTGGAGCTCCATTCCTTGAGCTCCACTCGCCTGGACTCTGACTCTGAGAAGTGTCCGCCGAGTAGCAGCGTGAAGTACTGCGACGCCGCAGACAGCACGGAGCGGTGTGCGGTCAAAGTCTGAACCCTTATTTCCCCAGCCTCCCCGCCACCGCCGGAGCTGAAGGCCAGCGTAACGTCGCAGAACAGACCCGCCGTCCGCTGCTCGTTCTGCCGACGGGAGAGCTCCGAGCAGTAGGCCGAGCAGGTGAACTCCTCGGCCTCCTCCGGTTCTCCGTCACCTGTTCGCGCTGCCGGGGCGACGGGGCTCCAGCTCCAGTCCTCCGGGCTTTCTGCTGCCGCCGCTGCCATACCGCAGGGGCAGGGGGATAGACTCAGAGGCAAATGAAGGCTGTGAACTATCTTTGGAAAGAGCTCATAGGCATATAAAAGACACGCAAATAAACTGTTAAAAACTGACATGCATGCGCAGCGTTTCACAGCCTTGATCGGAAAACAGGAGTGCTCACTTCCGTCTTCAAGAATATTCCAAATGTAGGCAACTCGGGTTTTTTTTTTGTTGCTGGCGTGTCAATGGATTCAGATTTCAGCCAAAGTATCTGTTAAAAAAATATACAAACGCTCCTGATGCCAATACATGAAAGACCAGACGCTATGGATTTTTTTTATGATGTTGTAATGACGCATCACTTTTTATTTTGAGGAATTTAACTTTGTTTAGGGATGCACCGTTCTCGCGCATGCGTGTTGCAAAATCATCAACTTGTGGCATGATTTGGAAAATATCTAAACTCATGCATTCAGACCGCGAGTTATCAATCATATTTTGTGGAAGAAATGTATTTCTCGTGGTAGCAAAAACCCGTTTTATAATCATATCGTATTTGGCTTTACGTGAACATCGCATAATTTAATAGCCTACATTTAAAAAAAAAATATATATTTATTTTTTAAATCATGTACGTCTGCAAGTAGCCTATTGATCTTGTGTTGCATTTGGTTGCAACCAAAAAAATAACCTTTCAAGAATTAAACAAATCAAGCATTAGCTGCGTTAACATGGACAATATTTATTCAAACTGAAAGTAATTTAATTTGGTTTGTCTATCAGTTTTTAAATCGTAAAATAGGTGTGCATGTAAACTCAGCTCATGATGTGTAGACTATATTTGACTTATCTTGTAGTGTCTACATTATCTGGGTTCTCCATCCTTTAGATGTCAGCTGTCTGAGCACACAAGTTATTAAATTGTCATTGATGTATATACAAATGTTGGTAATGCATAAAAACGGATGAAAACGATAAATATTTTTGTCTCATACTGGCAGTGTAAGCCATTTGTTAAATACAATATTTACCATCATTATGAAATCAAGCCAGCTCCAATGTGCAGTATGTATCTTTGAAATTAAGACATTTTTACTGATGGAAAGTGGGGGAAACAGAAACCTCACGTCATATAATTAGTATCAGGCTCATTGTAAAAGTTAAACAATAAGTTTTTTATTGTCATACTACTATATGACAGCATAAAACAAAAGAAAGCATTTTTTTTCACAGTTAAATAAAAACAGTAAAACAAGGATCAAACACAGCAGGGCGTACAGTGGGCAGTAACAAAGCATTTAGAGTCATGGTGTCAAGCCTTTAGTGAAAGTTGGGCAGCTGTTTTACAGAGCTGACATCTGTATTACGTTCAATCATTTCACCAAGTAAAGAAAACCGCTCTCATGGTCCCTCGCCAAATGTTTCGTTTCAAAAGATTCACTGGGCTCATTCATTATGATGCTTCTACATTTTCCTGTTTTATGACAGTTATTCAGAATAGCAACACATACTTTAATTCATACCTGGTGTGAAAGACTTGAAACACCTCAAAACTTGCAGTTTATTGACAGTAGCTGATGAATATTTTCAAGCACTAGTTTATGACCTGGGTTGTTTTAGAAAAGGCAATGGTGGAGTGACAGTTAAACCATCATGTGTGTGTTTAATTCCTTCTTCACATTACACTGCCTTATTTTCAAAACACAAGATACTTTTAAGCTCTGTTATACCAATGCACTGTTTTCTTTAGTTTAAAAAATACAACAAATCCCTAAAAATAACTTTGGTTTATCTTTTGATGGGAAAGAACCTTTATCTATGAGAGTGAAACTTGGAACAAGGAATCCAAAACTGATAATGACATAAATAAGCTAGTCTTCAAACTAAGGTGCAGTACTCTGAAATCCAGAAAGCATACTTAGGCAAACTTTCTTGAGGCCTGAAACAGGCAAATGCAGATTAAAGTAACGTTACGTGATTTTTGTTAATTGTTTTAACTAGTATAAAAAGACATGTTACTGTATTGCTGAGCTACAACAATTTACATTAGCAGCTGTTACTGTAGACTTACTAATCCTTGTACCTATTGTGCAGCACAGGTTTCTTTGCAGTGTTTTTTTTAAAGTATCAATTCCTTTTGTGCTTCTGCAACTGCCGTAGTTTGCATTGCTTTGGCTCTTTGTTCAAAACGAAATAAGTTACACCTCAGACTTTAAATAATTTGTCAAACACAAAAGTTGAAAATATACATTTTCCTCTGTTCTCTGTAAAAACTAGATTGAAAGCTTCTACCCACATCCCTCAGTACCTACACTTTCCAGGATCATCCTGGCCAGTTTTCCCTGGGCAGCTGTTCTCATAACTGGAGAGTACATATACGTTAAGCGACATGTGCAATGGTGCCTGACCCATTTGGGCAGTCACCTCTGGAAGTGCGTCCCATTCTGTGATGTGGGGCTTACATGGACATGTGTTCAGGGAGAACGTACGAGATGTCATCCCAGGGGTGGCGGTACAAACCCTGTTTCAGCCTCTTCTGGTCCAGGTAATGTCCTAATGTCAGACAGAAACAAGTTGTGTATCTTGTTGCAAGTACTTAATACAAAAGTTAGTGTCATAGCCTTTTTTATTTTATTTTTTTTGGAATGGGACTCACCAATGAAGCCCATGCTACGGCCGAGGACAAAGATCCCATTTAGTGCACCGATCTCCACAAACTCGTCAGCTTCATCTCTGGAACAAGTTCAACATTAATGTGAGAAACAATACTGGACAGTGTGCCATCAACACAGAAAGCAACAATATAGACAATGTTGTTTTTGGAAACATCTACGAACCTATCCATTTTGTTTATATATTTCTAAATGGTTTAGAATAAATAAGAATGTAATCAGGGATATAGAAAAGTGTTCAAAATTGTATATATATATATATATATATTTTATACTTAGCACATGCAGTTTTTTGGCATTTTTATGCTTTGATTAGAGAGTTTCGAGAGAGATTAAATGGGGCACAGAGGGGAATGACATGCAGAGAACGACCACGAGACGGACTCAAACCCGTGGTCTGCTGCTTCTGAGGACTGAGCCTATATGGGAGGGCGCTCTAACCACTACACCACGAGCGACCCCCACACATGCAGTTTTCTTACCGTGTGAAGCCTCCGCACGTCCTAAACAGGTCCACAAAGGCAACACCAATAAAACCGTCTACGTTGAGGATCAGGTTGGGTTTCTGACAATTAGAAACAGAAATCAATGTATCTGAATGTCAGAAGGATATCAGTAAACATGCCAACGGGCCTGCCTCTGTCATTTGAACATACAAAAGTAGGAAATGTCACATCTAAATGTTCTAAATCAGTGGTTCTCAACCGGTGGGGCGCGGACACTCTACCGGGGGGGCGCGAGGGGGATGGAAAAAAATAAAAAAAATCTTTTTTTTTTTTTTTTTTTTTATTTCAATTTTTTCCTGATATGTAGCCTAGTTCAGAGATGATATGTATTTTTTTTTCTTTCTTAACTTTTTTTGATAGGTAGTTGCCAAGTTCATCACACAAACACTCCAATCCACTGATATGAGATCAGTTTGCAATTTTCAAGTACTGAATTAATGGTAGGACTGTGGCCACTAGAATTGGTCTCTGGTCAGCAAAGGTCTTGAAAACAGCATAAGTGTGCTTGTGACATGCGTGCCACCCATGCATGTGTATGGGCACGTGTCCCAGCAGATTTTTGAAATCTGAATAAAAAAATGTAAGTTTGTAGTTAGCAAGTGTAACATGTTCTTAGGGCAGAATTTCATAAATAAAGGTTTATTTTTTTAGCAAGATATTTGGTCAAAAGCTAGTTGTCATCCGTCCCTTTGTCCAGTTGTTAGGCATCTGGCTGCTAGCAAGTTATGTTGTCTTGCTAATTTTACTATTCATCTGAACTGAAATAAATATTGACTTTTTCCTTTATTATCTTCGCCAGAATGCACCAGAATGCTTAGATTACATGTTAAAAACACAAAAAAATCTTCTGGGGGGGATGCCCCCAGACCCCCCTTCAGGGGTTTAGTTTTCTGACAAACATTACAATGGATACTAACATGATTTGGGCATTTGGGATTATAAATCATCTTTGAATTGGTTGTACAGCATATCACATGCTATTAATTCAGGGGTGCGATGGCCACCCCACTCTAGCTCTGTGGCCCACCTTGGCCACCCCCAGTCAAAATTTCCTGGAATCGCCACTGAGACACACACAACTCCGCGTTCAGGCTGCACAGCACATTAATCGCAGGTAGCATTTTGAGCTAAATCTGGCCACTTTCCAAATCCAAGACTCAATAGTTGAAACATTCTCTGAACTGGGTTGTTAGACAGCAGTGTTTCCCATTGATCATAGACTTTGTTTTGTGACGCTCTATCTATCTATCTATCTATCTATCTATCTATCTATCTATCTATCTATCTATCTATCTATCTATCTATCTATCTATCTATCTATCTATCTATCTATCTGTGTAGGGTGGTGTGTGTGTGTGTGTGTGGGGGGGGGGGGGTTGTCAGGGTCGGTGGGGGGGCCCAACTGCAATGACCCAGCTTTGGGGGGGCCCAGCTTGCAGAAGGTTGAGAACCCCTGTTCTAAATGATTGACCATTGTATTTTGCTAATTCAGCTGACAGGTACCTTGGAGGTGGTAATCTTCTCTACGTCTAGGGCGTAGTCGAGTAGCGGCGTGGAGGGGAAATTCTGCTTAACAAAGTCCATTAGAATCTGCACCCGCATGTCAGGGTTGTTGATCTGAAAGACACAAAAAAATGTTTCAGCATTGTGTCTGTTTCGGTGGATTTAATAAAAACCTCTTCACAGTAAGATATTCATTTACTTTAATTCTAAACTAAAAAAAATATAATCTACAGATCCACATTGTAATTTGAAGCAGGGTGAAAAGCTTCCATACTGATTTGACCCTATGTCCAATGCCCATTATCAGCTTGCCATCCTTCTTCATCTTATTGACAAACTCCATGGGCAGCATGCCACTGTCAAATGCTTTGCTGAACTGCTTCGCCGCTGCATCTAGAGCCCCTCCGAAACGGTCACCCTGGAATGTATTAACAAATCATGTTTCAGAAACAAAAATGTTAACCGTGTGGCCCAAGAAGAGGTGGAGATGTGAGCATAATATGAGCAGTACTGACGATGGTGAGCAGGCCAGAGGTGAGGCTTGAGATGAGGTCCTTGCCAGCACGGGCACAGACGATTGTGTTGTGTGCACCAGAGACGGCGGGCCCGTGATCAGCAGTCACCATCAGGCACATCTCAATGAACTGGCAGGCATAGCGTGGCAACCTAGACAGAAACACAGCACAGCTCATTCCACTGAAAGTATATTTGTTAAGAAGTAAAATCAGCTAAAAAAAACTTCTTTAAACTGATTTAACAGAAGTCTTCAAACCAACCTTCGTTGGAACCAGAGCAAGCCCAGCACTCCTCCTAAACCCATCTCCTCTTTAAAGACCTCTGTGATGGGCATGCCGGCGTAGATGAGTTCCTGGCCTCGCTCGTCACAGATGCTGGTCATGAATGAGGCTGGTTTACGGATCAGGCCCAGCTCCTGGAAGAAGATCCAGTGATGAGTAAAACAAACGAGACAGGCTCTAACACACAGGTAGTTAACAGAGAATGAACATGTTTGAACAGCACAAAGCAGAGATCCATATCGGCGTATGTGTCAGCTATTACCAAGGTCACAATACTTAAACTAAATTAGCTTACTCATCATTCATTTGTTTATGCTATGTGTCTAAAAGTAAAGACTTAAAAACACAATATCTGTAAGCCTGAAATAAGGAGATCTAAATTATTGATGTGCAAAATGAAACATTGAAATTCTTCATTGGCTTAGAACAATAATAAAAGTAATGTTAAAGGTTTTTACCCTGGCCCAAGAGTAATCCATGGGTACTGTTGGAGGAGGCACCTCCTGGGCAGGAATGATGGTACCACTGGCCACCAGTTCATCATACACAGTCCTGTTTCACAATGTATAGACAATATCAGTGAAAAACCATAAAAAATTATTGAATGACAATAACTCTGGTATTACTTTGTGATGAATTTCTCACTTGATTAAATCACCCAGCTCATCAAAGCTCTTTGGTACATAGGCCCCAGCGTCCCTCAGAGCCTGGTTCTTTGCTACTGCTGCTTCTGAAGCCTGGTTGGCACAGGCGCCTGCATGGCCAAACTGGACCTGAAGATGACAGTATAATACATCAAGCTTTTTCAATTCCCAAGTCAGAACAAAATCCAAAAGAAAGCTTTTTTTTTTTAACATAGCCACCAAACCTCTGAAGTGAACATGGTGGCGCAGGTTCCAATACACCAGCACACAACAGGCTTGGTTATCCTGCCTTCTCCGATGCCTTGGCAGATCTTGTACTCCTCTGTGCCTCCAATCTGGATTGTAAGAGTGAAATACATGAAATAAATAAGAGATACTGAAAACGGAAACTGTTTTGGCCAAATTAACCACATTTTAAGTTACAAAAACACTACATTAATTTCAGTTTGAAAATATAAACATTTGCAGAGCTACTCCCACCTCTCCCAGCATCACTATCATATGGACGTCTGGAGTGTCCTGGTACCGAAGGACATGGTCCATGAAGGTGGTGCCTGGATATCTGGAAAAAAAAATGTGCAGCAGTGATGGTGGTTATCTAAAAATGCAAAAGCTAACAGTTTCCCAACAGGCTAACTGTCTCTTCCTCCGACCCAAGCAAATCACTTGCAAATGCTCTTGTACCTGTCTCCTCCGATGGCCACGCCTTCATAGACGCCATCTGTGAAACGGGAGATGATGTTGTTCAGCTCGTTGGACATGCCTCCAGAGCGCGACACATATGCCACGCTGCCAGGACGGTACAGTTTGGAAGCTAGGATGTTGTCCAGCATGCCACCCGTGTTGCCGATCTTAAAGCAGCCCGGCTTGATGCCACCGACCTGACGGAAAGAGAGTAATGGGCACTAAATTAACTTGTGTGTGCCAAGTGAGAGGCAACATTTTCTGACTAAATTCACTGTTTTCACTGATTTTAAACACATCTATACACCCTCAGGAAGAGAGAATGACATCTACATTCACAGTCTACTGCAGTACAAGGTACACTTTTTAAAGCTTTTTAAATGTTGGTTTGATATGGCTGCGTACCGTAGCGGGGCCGATGATAGTCACACCTTTCTCATCAGCCATCTTGATCATCTTCCTGGTCTGAGCTTCAGGGATGCCCTCAGCTATGATGGTGATAGTGTGGATCTAAAACAATGGATTAGATACAAGAGACTTTACAACTGGCTGAATCTCACATTTATGCAGAGATGTTTGTGCTTACATGTGATAATTTTTTTAATATAGAAAGTCTTTCTACCTGTGGGTACTGCATGACCTCCATTGTGCTGTCGAAGGCTGAGCGTAGTGAAGCAAAGCTGATCAGGACATCTACCTCAGGGTGCTTCTTCATGGCGTCGGCCATGTTTTTATAGACGGGCAGCAGGATCTCCTTGTGGCCCCAGTAGAATTTCTGCTTGTGATCACCACTGGGAAATGCAGAAATGTAAGAAAGAGAATAATACAGCAACATTTTATTTTTATACTTCACTGGAGCAGTTAACTTTTCAAATTTGGAGATCTGCGATCACCAATGATACTTCACAAAAAAAAAAAAAAGTGGGTACGATGATAGAATTTTGTCAATTAAAAACCTTGTTTTCTGACCATTTGCGTTTGGTTCCAAACTAAAATTAGGAAAGAAAGTTGAGTGCAAGTTACCAAGTTGTAAAACTCAGAAAACGTAGACATATTTAACTTAAATGAATAAAAAAAAATTATAAAATAAAGAAGACTTGTCAGGAAAATTGGCAATAGTGGATGCGCGTTTGTTACATCAATCTCCATTGTTTGTATAAGTAATAGTCCTTTACCCAGTAAAGTACTGGGAGTATTTACATCTTAAGAAAATGGTCTACGTGGTTTTTGAATTAATATAAGTATCATGGATCCGGATTGCAACAAACACACATGAAATCTGTAGTGAAATGTAAGCAGTACGATCTGTTGTAGCGCTGTAGAGATGTCCTTAATCACTGGAGGTTTTATTACATCATGGGTGAACCTACGTGAAGGGGTAAACCATGGCTGCCACAGAAGGTTCGTCCCGAGAACAAACGTAATCAAAGTCCATCATGCCTTGCACAGCGCGTGTCTGCATGCCCCAGACTATGGCCTTGGTTTGTTTTCTGAAGAGTGTGGTAGCTTTGGCTGAAGGACGAAAAGCAGAGAGGCAGAAAGAGAGAATGTGTCAAGTCAGCGCTGGATAAAGAAATAATAATAATCACAGGCGAGATGGGTGGTGGGGCAGTGTGAGGCTTAGGAATACAACGGGAATGAATGGGGGATGGTAACAAGCAGAGTACAGCGAGGCCTCACTCTGAGGACAGCGATACAGGAGGTAGAGAAAATAACTCATGATTAAAACAATCTCAAAACTCTGCGTCAAATGGAAGGTCGTGTTTTTCCCTTTGTTGGTGCATTTTGTCTGCATTGAGCACGTCATCTTTTTTTTTGCACACACCCTTGAAATAGTATTGTGATAAACAAGTGTTGTAGGATTTTTTCACAGATGCATCACACATCTGTTTTTAGCCGAACACTGCTGTTGCATTCAAATGATAAATAACCCAAATTCATGAATGAAAAAAAATAACTGTCCATTATTTTGTCCACCTCCAGCTCATACTATTAAAATTTTTAATATGGGGTCCAAAAATGTTAAAATCAAAACAGCACCAGGGGATTTTGGTAGGAAATTTTCGATATGGGACATTGCATTGTCTCAGACAACCAATATATCCTGAGTGTTTTTTTCACTTAAATAAACAAAACTACTAATTTAAAAAAAAATCCAATTGAAATGTGTTTCTCATAGGATTTTGTTATTTGTTAAAATAGCTTAGTAATTATCTCACGTTCCCATAACCAAGAGGGAATTCCATGTACACTTTTCTAAAAGAAATGACACTTGAGTGTTGAAGACACAGTGGTTTATATCTAATCTAATTTGATTAATACAAGCCAAGGTCAACATAACACAGCAATAATGCAAGGAGAAGAAAGAAATATGGAAAAAATGTAATGTCCAGACTGAGAAAAGAGACAATAAAAGGGATTTTTATCCAAAACAAATGTGAAATGTGTTGAGGTTTCTCTTTTGGGATGCAGAATGTAATGTTAGCGTACAATGTTGTTGTGGAAAGCATGTGTTGTTGTCTTTAGTTAATCACCATCTTGCCACACATTTGTCCCAGTCCTCCCAAGTCTCTCCTATCTTTTCCAGGCTCATTGCCTTCTGTTGTTCTCTAATCTGATCCAAAGGAAGTTTGGCAAAGAACTATGAAATTGACCAGTACTATCACACTGTCTTTTTGACAGATTGTGTTTCACAGGGTTTGTGTCCTCAAGTTAAATAGAAGAAGTTTGACTGACAATGCAATTTAATACTGTGTGACTCTCACTGGACAATTTATGAAAGTATGATGAAAAAAAGGTAGGAGGGATTTCTTCATAATTTGGACCTGCATTTGAGACCCTGCTTTTAGGATGGAGATGCTTTTGGTCTTGGAGGAAAACAACGTCATGTTCATAGACAATAAACAGCACCCTAAAAAAGGCGAGTAAGCCAAAATCAGAATGCAACAAAAGTAGGACAGACTTGGAGAATCCCTAGCGAACAGACTAAAATGGGGAGGCAGGGGGAAGTGGACAGAGGGCGGAGAGGGCAGGAAGACAGGTTTTTCACACCCTTCCATACCTCCGCTGCAGCCTGAAGAGGCCTGCGCTTCTGTGACCCCACGGGGACAGGAACACAAAATACGAAAAAAAATTGCAAAAAAAAAGGGAGAGAAAAGAATAATCAAAAGTGCATCTTTATCTTATTCATTGAACACAGTGCATTCGTTCAACCGTCGTCTCCTACATAAACATCCCATAAAAGGCACATCAGAGGACAGACCATGCAAAGCTCAGCAGCTACAGAACATGCCTTTAATATGCTGCTGTGAAAGGCAGTCTGAAAAGGAACAGTCCAGCCACACGCGCATCTCATTTCAATGAAAGCCTGTTCTAAACATTTGCCTTCTAATACTACAATTAGAAATAACCCACCACAACAACATACATCCCAGTCTGACAACAATAATCTCTTGAATTTATAAGCATTGAAAACTGCTGATATACTTAATTTTAGGATTATATACTGTTCTTCTACCAGCTAAGTTTCACTTTATATTCTGTATTCCATTAAAGATGTATCCTTACTGAGAAAATAAACAAATATTATTGTTCAATATAATGTTCCCACCGGACCACTTCGGCACCAAAGTGATGCAAACATGTAGGTGTCACACGGGGACACAACATTTTTAACAAGATTAGGAGGGTGAAGGGCAAGAAGAAAAAGGAGCCAAACCAGTGTAGAGTGTTTAGGCTGCTGAACTCAGTGCGGGCATTGGCACACCCATCGCTTACCTTTCCAATCGCCTGTGACCACATTCTTCAGAGGCCACAGTATAGAATGAAGAGTGTCTTAGAGAAACAAGCATGAAAAAGACGAGGGTGAGTGGACAGTTTGTGCAACAAAACAAGAAGAGGAGGAGGGAGAAATAGAAACTGATATTAAAATAGAAGACAGCAGTGATGGCATTTGCGGGGTGGGAGGGGGAAAAAAATCAGGACACAAGGATAGGGGAAATGAAGAAGCAAAAGTGTACAGTATGGAGTACATATGGTGTTTTGCTGAGAAGAAGCAGTGAAGCGGTGAGTGCTACCGTGATAGTTACCTGCTGGCAGGCCTGCTTTACACTTTTTGGGCGGAGTGACGTCATTAGACGTCCTGGGTTCAGAGAATGAAGCTGTTCTTGTTGCAGATGGGGTCTGGTAAAAGAAAATAAACATGTTAATCAAAGCCTTACAGAAGTGTCCCAAATTGTGCTGTAGCAAATTACAGTTTTTTTCCAAAAATACAAAAAAGCCTAAAAAGTGTTTGATTGAATTGTAAGTAAGATAATGCCCTTAAAATATGAAACATTGTCTGATACATAACAAAAGCTCCATATATTTGTGCACTCTCCAATGTTATTTTCTTTCACAAACAGTAAAGTCAAAAGGATTTAAAATGACAGGTTACAATTTAAATAGTCTATTTAACAATTAGCACATGACAATGTGGTGCCTGTCTCAAGCAATAAAACATCTGTAAAGTAATGAGAAGCAGAAGACCCGTGTACTGTAAATACCTTTGCACTGTTGCTGCTCGCATTGAGGAGAAAGTTGGCAGTGTGTGCGTCTGTTGGGGGCTGGTTAGGGATTGGCCGGTGGCCTAGAGCCATTCCAACAATGGCCGTCATATGGGTCTCCGTACCAAACACATGAATGGGAATGCCTGTGGTCTTCCCTGCAGAAAGAAAAACACAGTTAAATAACTTCAATATTGCTCTAATGTCACCAGTGCATGCACTCAGAAACATAATCGCTCTTTCTGATCATGTATAGACCAATAAATAATGTGAAAATGAGCCGACACTAAGCATTTCCTAAGCAAATCGCATACCACAGTCATCATGATGGAATTCATTTGTTTTGACAGGGCTCTTCTATGTGAGGCCCCTGCTTCATCTCACTCACCTACTTCCCCCATCACCCTGAGGCCCTCCTGGTAGTTGGGCCCGCCACGTCGAACGAAGATGGTGACCTCGTGCTCCTTCAGAGGACCTTGGTAGTCTTTGATGGCCCTGACAATGCCCTGAGGAGGGAGACAGAAGAGTCAGCTAAGTGGATCGCAGACTTCAAAAACATATGCACAGGTGTGTCAGGCAGTGAGAGCAGCTGAGGGGAACGCCAGTGTTGGTTAAATAACCATCAGTCCATATCGAGAAAGCAAAATCTCAAATTTCTCCTTTTCTTTATAAGGACAACTTCTGACGTCCATTTTAGACTGGACAGAAACAGCTTGAAAGCAAAACAAATGCAGTTGACATAGTCTTAAAATGTTATCATTGCCTGGAAGTGATACGTTTTGAAACACTTATGTCTTTGAAAGGACTGAATCTGTAGAAGCAGTGCTATTCCAAAACAGATCACCCAAGACTTATTCCTTTAATAGCTTCAGAACAAGTGTGTTGGGATTTTTCTACAATAAATACACAATCAATACAGTGCGTTTCAAATTATTATGCAAATGATATTTCTCAGATTTTCCTAAATAGTCGATGCAAATGACAGTCAGTATAATTTTCAAGTCATCAACCGTTAGAGTATGATTCAAATGTTATTGAACAAACCTCCCAATGATAACAGTATTTTTTTTCAACAATAAAAAACTCAAAATGCACCGTTCCAAATTATTATGCACAACAGAGTTTCAAAACATTTTATAGGTTGTAAAGAACTAGAAATGGTCATTTGTTGAATTTGCTGGATGTGGAGGTCATATTTACTGAAATCAAAAGCTATTTAAATCAAAAACATCTTAACAGGCCAAGTTACATGTTAACATAGGACCCCTTCTTTGATATCACCTTCACAATTCTTGCATCCATTGAACTTGTGAGTTTTTGGAGAGTTTCTGCTTGAATATCTTAGCAGGATGCCAGAATAGCCTCCCATAGCTGCTGCTTTGATGTGAACTGCCTCCCAACCTCATAGGTCTTTTGCTTTAGGATGCTCCAAAGGTTCTCAATAGGGTTAAGGTCAGGGGTAGATGGGGGCCACACCATGAGGTTCTCTCCTTTTATGCCCATAGCAGCCAATGACACAGAGGTATTCTTTGCAGCATGAGATGGTGCATTGTCATGCATGAAGATGATTTAACTACGGAAGGCACGGTTCTTCTTTTTGTACCAGGGAAGAAAGTGGTCAGTCAGAAACTCTACACACTTTGCCGAGGTCATTTTCACACCGTCAGGGACCCTGAAGGTGCCAACCAGCTCTCTCCCCATGACTCCGCCACCTCCTTGCTGACGTCGCAGCCTTGTTGGGACATTGTGGCCATTCACCAACCATCCACTAGTCCATCCATTTGGACCATCCAGGGTTGCACGGCACTCATCAGTAAACAAGACTGTTTGAAAATTAGTCTTCATGTATTTCTGAGCCCAGTGCAACCGTTTCTGCGTGTGAGCATTGTTTAGGGGTGGCCGAATAATAGGTTTATGCACAACTGCAAACCTCTGGAGGATCCTACACCTTGAGGTTTGCGGGACTCCAGAGGCACCAGTGGCTTCAAATACCTGTCTGCTGCTCTGTAATGGCATTTTAGCAGCTGCTCTCCTTATCCGATGAATTTGTCTGGCAGAAACCTTCCTCATTATGCCTTTATTTGCACAAACCTGTCTGTGCTCTGTATCAGCCACAAATCTCTTCACAGTACGATGATCACGCTTAAGTTTCCGTGAAATATCTAATGTTTTTATTTGACACTTTTCGGCAGCAGAGAGATCCTTTTTCTTTCCTATATTGTTTTAAACATGTGGCCTTTTTAATAATGTGGAACGTCCTTCTTAAGTAGCTTTCCTTTCCTTGGGCTCACATGGCAAACTAATTATCACAGGTGTATGAGATTAATTTCAATGATCCAAGGCGTCCTGAGACACAATATCATACATGAGTTTAATTGAAAAACAAAAAATTTAATTTTTCTGACACTTCAATCCAATTTGCATAATAATTTGGAAAACGGTGTAAATACATTCATGTGTTTCACCTTAAATGTGGCTGCTACATTGGTGAAGTTGGCAATACTTCCTCCGATGATCAGCACTTTCCCTGTAGGACGCACAGAGAGGAGATATGTTAAGAATAAGTTGTTGACAGAAATTTGATACCCAAGTAATAAAGTTTGCTGACAGCCAGGACGTTTAGTGCTGGCAGCATACACACAGTGAAGAGTGGCCTTGTGACAAACTCAAAGGAGAAAAAGCACATCAGAATTGGAGATCCTACAATGATTTCTGTGCTGGAAGCAAACTTGGCCAAGACATTTTTTCTCATTTAAATGAATCTGTCAAGAATGTTTTCCCCAAGCATGTCCTGTGATTCCCACCTCTCCCTTTCACCTTTGGCCTACTTTATTTTTCTCTCTTTTTTGGGGAAAAACTGTCCCTAATGAGAAGTTGACTGGACCCACCTTGAGTATGTTTCTCTCGTGTCATGAGAGACAGGATGGTCTTAGCGTAATCGTAGGTCTGCTGTTCACTGGGTGCGCCAGAGTACTCGCCATAGTTAGCCAGTTCATCCACTCCACCCAGGTCACAGATGGTGTCGCTAAAGAAGACGGAAGATGGGACAGTCAAGTTCCATGTCCTGATTCTAGTTGGGGTGTTTTTGGATAAGTGGAAACCATGGCAGGAATGTGTATAGTCTGTCAAATGCACACACATGCTTGTGCTGAACCATACCTTAAAAAAAAGCTGCTAAATCGCACTACCAGGGCTTAAAAAGTTGAAGTTTTCTGACAACCTGCTCTGCATCAGTGACTTCAAGTGAAAAAAGCTATTACATTTTGAGTCATAGAGCAAAGCAAGTAGCACAGCTATTTAAAAAAATAGAACTGTATGGGGGCGCACATGGTGTAGTGGTTAGAGCCTCTTTTAGCAAAAGAAGGTGGATATAAACCCAAATAAATGTAGAACCTGTAGACGACTGAAGCCCCTCCTCCAGCCACCATGGTCCAGATCCTGCCAAGAGGGTTCAGCAGAGTCAGCTTCAGACTGGCACCACTCTTTGCATCCAGATCAGCTATATATGCCTCCTACGATAAACATTAACACATCATTTAAAAACTTGAGCTGGGACTATAAATGGTAGAATGTTTGCTTTCTTACATGGTTTTTTTCTAAACAAGTGAGCATGAATGTGACTTTATAGGATTATGAGGTTTGCAGAAAAAAAGAGAATACATTTACAAAGATTTATTTGAAAAGACCTAAACACTCTAGTGTTATAACCAGTAGATCTTAAAACACACGTAGCAAAAAAATGCTTTCCTGATCTCACCTCTGGATACGCTTCTCTGCCAAAGGGTGGTGGAAACTGCACATCACCCCATTTAGCCTTGCAGATGTAATCTGCTGTGGCATCAATCTTGGCTGCCATGTCGAGGACGTATACGCCATCCTCTGTGACAACTTGTAAAGAGAGAACAGGCAGTGTTATCTAATTATGTGTTCATGTATTCCTCAAATAAAAGATGTTACAGAATACCCTGCATCATTCAGAGGAGTCACTTGTTTTCATAAACTAAATCACAAATCCCTTTTAAGAACTTAATAATTCTCTTGAATTGATAATGCACAAATTGAGCTGTTATAATAAACACAAGATCTTGCTTTTGAGAGTCCAAGAAAATTTGGGATGATTGGGTCTTTGAAGAAAAGAAAAAAAATACCTAGAGGGTTGATCTCAAGGTAGGTGAAGTAGAGGTCCTCATATAGGTTGAAGAGGCCCACTATAAAACTGGCCAGGACCCTTGAAGAAGGAATAAAAACAAACAGTTGGTTAAATGAACTGTACAAGAGAAGGCAACAATCACAAGTATTACCGAGAACACAGCATTAATTAAAATGAGTGTAGACCAAATCCTGTCGATTATAAAAACAGAGTGTGTCGGAAAGGTCATGCTGTGCAAAAGAGGGATCTGCATGTTCTCTAAACACTGAGGATAGAACTTGGAGAATGGGAACGGAAAATAAACTAAAAGACACTGCTCAAGGTCACACAAACAACACTGAAGACAGATGTTTTCAATTTATTGGTATTCATTTCTATTTCAACACATGTTAACGTATTATTTCAAGCACATCTGCCCTGTTGTAGATATTTCCGTGTGGATAAAAGTTAAAAAGAAGAAAGAAGAATGTGTCCGTACTCTTTCCTATTGTCAGAAACTTGTGTGAGGAGCTTCTCTGTGACTTGGTCCTCACTCAGCTTGTCCCCCACGGGAACCATCAGCCTCTGGGCCTTGTCGTCTACGTCGCCCACGTCCACTCCTCCCTCGTGGTGGAAAAGCACATGGTCGCCCTCTCGGGTGGCATAAATGCAAACATAAAACTCCTCCTCCTGTGTGGACCAGCAGAGAGTTAAAAACGCAAGGATACACAAAACATACTTTCAACGATTTAGTTTGAAAACAACAGAGTGAGCACTGTCACTCATTTACAAAAAGGCTAACAAGTTGTTTCAATAACAGTCCTGAGGAATGTGAAGTTGCTTCTTTTTAACAGAGCCTGCATTCATGCAGGCATTTTTCCTCACACATTCATGGTTGACTGTGTCACACAAATCCTGCAACACTATGTTCAGGGTTTTCCTGGACAAAAGAACTACAAGGTGACTGCCTCCTTCAAATTCCATGCCGCTTCGAGCTCTCGACAAAACTGACTGGTGTCTTCATGAACAACACCTTCTTCTAACAAACTTGGTAGATTTCTGTCATTGTTAGCTTCATTTTCTGCATCATGCCACTGTATTGTATTCAGAACCATTGGATTTACGTACGGCAGCATTTTGCAGGGGGCGCAACTGGCATTTGTACAAAGATATTCGGAATGATTACATTCACTCAATTGGTTTTCTATCCCACGTTTGCACGTGAAGCCACTGATGTCATGTCACTGTCTGGGTCAATTTACCTTAATGGAGGGGGCCTGATTCTAGTTTGTCAGATAGACACTACCGAGTACTGCCTAGGAAGGTCTTCCACTCAGAAGTATGAGATTGGGAGGGGGGATGGGGCAGGTTGACCTTAGGTCTTCAAACACATGAAGCATGAGGGAGGGGGAGCAGGAAAATCCTGAAAATAGCGCACCTATAACTTACAGTAGCAGAGGCAAGCAGTAAATGGACTCCACTTATATAGCGCTTTTCCCTGGTTTTTCACAGACTCAAAGCGCTTTACTTTGTTTTGTACACATTCACCCAATCACACTCACATTCATACACTGATAGCAGCAGCTACCACGCAGGGTGCAAGCTTACTACCGGGAGCAATTTGGGGTTCAATGTCTTGCCCAAGGACACTTCGACATGGACCCTGCACTCCAGAGGCGACCTCCCTGCCCACTTCGCCACTGCCGCCCCAAGTAGAAGTAGCAATTGTAACATCTCAAATTGCAAAAATTGTTAACAAGACAGAGCCATGAAATTCACAATGCAAACAGTATGTGACAATACCCCTCTGCCTACCAAAGGACAAACACATCTTTTGTCTGATGTTTTTAAATGATGAATAGCATTCCCCAGTGGTTAAGTCTTTTGCCATATAGGCTGAAATCAACACATTATTCTGTGGTTAGCTTTGCCTTCTGAGGCTCTTGAAGGCTGTATCCGTCATTCAGGGCTACACAAATTAACTTTAACTCGCTTATAAACTCAAACAGGATGTGGAATGACAACACAGAAAACTGGCAAACATTACCTGTGTGTGTTGAACAAACTGCTCAACAAGGAAGGTCTTCAGCACACCCTTTGCCTTTCCCACCTATTCAAGACAAACAATTGATGTCACAAACCACACAAATATGTAAGTCTGGCCTGGTTGAGGACTTGACTTCCTAATAGATTCAAGAGGTTTATTTGCCATATGCACAGCAATTACAGCAGCAGTCATTCGGAGAAAATGTTGGCAAAAAGGACAGAGTAAGTAGGAGTGGAGTGAGGCTGCACATTAAATGCCACTCCCAGGTTTAATTTTTAATATCCTGTCATTTTATAACTAATGGCAAGGCTGACACGTAAATACCCATGCCCTAGGTTATGTAATGGAAGTGTCACAACACCCCGTTAAAAGTGCAGCAAAGCATGTATGTTTTCATGCATGCATGTATGTATGGTGTGACCATAATAGATAGCCTTCCTCCACTGTCTGCATTACATAACCTCTGACCCGGCAGGTCTAAACATAAGGCCTCTCAGTGGACACAGCAACCTTCTACACAGAAAAGGCCCTTATGCTGGGACTAATGGTGAAGTAACTGTAGTTAACATTCTCTTCAGATGCTGTACAAAACACAATGTGGCCGTCATCATGTGATAACTGCCTGGGTCACACTGAGTGCACTTTATCTTCCTTTACGATTTAATTAGTCCAATAACAACTGGATATATAGATAACTAGATAACCAAGAAAGAGAGAGTCAACTCACAGTGGTCTCCCTCATGAAGTGGGCTTTGAGCCATTCTTTGACACCCTGCAGGTCCAGGTTGATGCCCACCAGCCCTAGCTTCCCACGCCGTTTGATAAGTTGATCTGGCTTGACCACCAGCCGCTGCAGGGGAAGCAAATAGAAGACGGAATATTTAACAAAAGCCACATATGCACCCAACGACCCATACTGGTGTGGCAAAGAAATGAGAGGCCAGACTAAAATATGATACTGGTTTCACAGAATTTCACAAAAATAAAAAAATATGACAAGCTTTCCATGTGCAGAAATGACATTTTTCTTTTCTTTTTAAAGATATTTTTTGGCATTTTTATGCTTTATTGATAGTGCAGAGAGACAGAGGTGAAATGGGGCAGAGAGGGGAGTGACATGCAGAGAACGACCGCGGGCGGGAATCGAACCCGGGTCTGCTGCTGGGCCCGGCCCGGGAGGGGGACGCCTTACCGACTGAGCTAAAGGCGCCCCCCAGAAATGACTTTTAATTGTTAATAAAAGTAAACCAGTTTCGTAGACATGGATTAAGCCTAGTCCTTGACTTAATGAAATTGTCCATTGAAAGAGCAGTTTAGTCCAGGACTAGGCTTAACCCATGTCTGCGAAACTGGCCCATGAAGTCATAACACACAAAACGCAAATCGTTTAATACACAGGCTGTCAGTGTCATGCAGTGTGTAATTATCCATGTGATTTTAACATTCCCTCGCTAACTTCAACGATCAAAGAAGCCTTACCTCCGTTAGCAGCCATGGATGCTCCTGTGTGAGGTGGTCCCAGTCTGTCTCCGCGGTAACGGTCGCATAGCGGAAGCGGTTCTGCACAGCGGCTGAGGTGCAGATGTACTTGTACAAGAACTCTTTTCCCGTCTGCTCTGAGATGGCTTTCGCCGACATGGCAGCGCTGGGTAGCACAGGACCTGTTAGAGATAGAAAGGCCAACAGCTTATTTATCATCATGTACATTTTAATGGACAAGAGAAAGAAATAACTAGACCAAAATGCATTCTGGCTTTCTGAGCGACTACAAACTACAGGCCATGTAAACTGGAAGTTTCAACTAAAATGGGAGCTAGTATAAAGCCCTGATGAAAATGTACATGTCCAGTATGATGTAATTTAATGTACTTTGTTATAATAATTCATGGATGTTATTATCAGAACATGCACTGGATTAGTGTGCCTGTCAAAATATCTGAAATTCTGGTAAATAAATCAATGTTTTATGAACAAACTATGTGGGACACGGAGTACAGGTGAGTGAATGAATGTCCTACAATTTAACAGGTAAAAAGGCAAACTGTAATATTTTACAAAGGCCGACTGACTTGATTTTATCTGATGTTTTAATACATACAAAATAAAGGGCCTTCTAAAGCTGTAAAATTTATCTTTGTTTGAAATGTCCCCAGTGGCAAATCCTTTGATAGAATCTGTGCTCTAGTCTAACTGAGAGAAACTGTAAAACATATTCCTTATCTGCTGCAAGACCACATACTTTTACCAATACACTAAACTCACAATGAAAGCTACTTTCAAAATCCAAAACAATTATGGTCCAACGCTGGTTTACGGATGATTCTGTGCACCATCACTGCTGAAGCTGAAACTGCTTGAAACACGAATAAACCAGTATCCTTTGGGCATCATAAACCATCCTAAATTTAAATTTACCAACTTGTTACCCGCTGCTTATTTTATTAGTAGTGTGCATAATGGCCTTCATTCATCTAAAAATAATAATTTCTCTGTTTAGGCTCACAAAGCTATAGGCATTGGGAAAGAATACAAATTTAAGTTGATTTTGAAAGGTTTGTGTATGTGATTAACAGCTCAATTGGGCTTTGTTTCAAACACAGAAGAGGAAAAAATTATTTTGTACCACCTCAGTTTTTTGGTTACACTCATGTTTACTAATCGATCTATAGGATTGATGTTGTTATCTCAATGAGTATATGACAAACTGTCACAAAATCAAGACATGTTTCACAAAGTAAGACCATATCTCCATCCAAATACATATCACATAAAACTTTCAAGACTTGCAATCTGCCATGTTTGGGGTATTTCACAACAATACATGTTTCCGAGAAAATACTCGAGGCATGACATGAGCCTAAAAACAAAGACGGCAGTTTGCACTGATGGTGTTGACATTTATGTTTCCAACCTCATTGTATGTTGTTGGACCTGCTCAACCATCTTATTGCTGCCAGCGCAACCTCAACTCACCTGAACATAGACCTATACATTTATACAGGTCAGGCTTCCGTTGACCTAGTGCCCAATATTAACAGCCTTTTCCTCGGCAGGCCAGAGAGAGGAGGGTGTGTGAAAGTCACAAACACAGTCCATAAAATACATTTACCACCACAAACCAAACAGTGATAAGCAGTTAGCCTTGATAAATACATCCCGTCTGCTCTGCCTCTGTGTAGCTGATAACATTTTATGGTGGTTTTCACTTCAGCAATGCCGCTGTGAGCAAGCAAGGAGTGAATATAGATGTCATGCTGCAAGATATCTTTGAGATCCAACTCTGGGGAGCCTGGCTAGGATTTAGCTTAGCAGGCTCCTGTCATGCTTTCAGGAGGAAGCAGATGTCCCAGTATTTAGCCAGTTGTAATCCACGGGTCCAGTCTATTGTTTGAAGTCACCAAGCCGTGAAATATGTGTCTCTGCTGCAAAGGCTGACATGAAGGATATTAGATTTGGAGGCAGCAGCACTGTGGGGGGCCCACCAGAGGGGTTACTGCTTCAGAACAGAGGCAGCTGCTGTTTGGTGAGCCAGGCACAGTGCTGGAACATCTCCTCACCCGTAGTGCTAACAGTTTGCGTCAGGCCAACGCAAGTGAATGAGAGTCCTGTGTACCAGCCACCACACCCACTCCACACAGGGCTGCAGCCTGGACTAGCTATATAGCCAAGCAAATTCAATTACTCTATCTTGGACTCGCAGTGGGTAAATACTGAACAACTTCCTGGAGGGAAGGGTGTCACAATGGACGGATGGATGTAGAAGGTACAGCGAAACTTACTGAGTGTGGCATAAGGAGAGATAACAAGTTTGCAATGACTCCGTGGATGATTTAAAGTGAAGTTAGCGTGCGTTTGAGATTTATGCGCAGACTAATATTCCAGTCTTGCGCAGAAACTGCATTTCAAAGACTAAGTGCAATGCAAATAATACAGCTAACAGTTGCAGGGGATGCCTTTTTGTTTTGTTTAAGCGTAAAACCTATGAGAGCATCTCACTGTGCTAACCTGAAGTCCTGACAGACTGACAGAAAAGCTAACAGCTGCTGTAGTCAGCCGCGAGCTAGCTAAGCTAACTAACGTTGTTTAACAAACAAAAAAGACAAGGAAATGAGAGGGAACCATGGAGGGAACTGTTACCTTGTCAAAAGAAGTAGCGTGGTAGAGGGAGCGTGTCCTGGTAGGATAAATAAATGATAAAGCTAAAGAGTCAATTCTTCTTCTTCTTGTACTACTAGGACATGAGTGTCCTCCTGCCAGTTGCCACCTCACTCTCCGTCCCGTCGCACCATAATCTGCCCACCGATTACACGTCGGCGCGCGCGCCTGATTGGTCAGACGATGTCAGGTGATGATGACAGCTACACCCACAGATTTATAATGAGAAGCGACCTACAATCAATAAATCACCATCAAACCACTGGTTAAAAAAATGACGGGAGAACATTTGATTATAATAAATACTTTTTTTTCGTTATAAAAACACTCAAATCCATACAATTGTGATGAATGTGTTACTCTTGTTTACATGGGTTTAAATGTAAATTTGGTCTCATAGTATGAAAGTGGTGGAACCTGTAGTCCTACTTAAATATTTAACTGAAAAAAAGTCTAAAAATACTGAGTTGTAAGTACTTTGTTTATAGTGTTACAATACATCCATTTATGATGTAGCCTACATCTTAAAATAACCATTGGTCAAAAAGGACAAATAACATTTTTATTAGGCAATCTGCTTTACTCCATTTAAATAAACCCTCAAATCTCCATTTAATTAACATCTGTACATGTTGCATATACATATTTTCATTTTAGAGTATTCTATTTTATTGACTTTGAATTATATGCTTTATCTACATAACTTTATACATTTAAAATTGTATTTGCACTATTACCAGGGTTTAAAGCAAGAAAGGATATGTGAGCCTGTGAGGAGGAAATATGTACAATATATTAAATTAAGCATTATATTAATTCAAAACGGCTTTCTACCTGAAAACTGGCATTGTTCCTGAAAAATTTAAGCCATGCTATTACTCATATTTCTCTCTTCGCTTGTGCCTGCCTGAGAGTCAAGGATTGCCAATGACAGTTTAACAATCTTGAATTTTAATTTTAAAGTGCATAATACCTAATCTGAGAAGTAAATATGGCTTTCAAACAAGTTCTTAGTTGTGGAGTAAAAGTACTCTTCCTCTGAAATGAACTGAAGTAAAGGTATAAAGCATAATTAAAAATACTCAAAAAAAGTTAGTAACAAAATCTTGAAAAAGATTACAAAGACATAATTTGAGAGAGAAGACCAGCAATACAGTAAAAGACAAGCCTTTATTTTTCGCAATAAGAAAAAACATGTCTAGGCTAATACTGTGACAAGTTTTTAAAAATGATACATAGATCAGTGATAGAACAATTAACAGAATCTCCCAACCTACTATCGGTGCCCCTTAAAAAAACAGGTGGAACAAGTAGGGGAAGGGCTGTACTGACAGAACGTGCATGTCAAGTATAGGTGGATGACAGCTAGGTGTGGCTGATAGTGACATGAAAGGAGAGTTCAGTCCTTCATGTTTGACAGGATAAAGAATACATTTTCTGGTTTGATAGGAAAGTGCCCTTTTTTTGTTTTTGTTGTAAGGGCCCAAAAAACAAACCCAACATGCTATACAAGTGTAAGTGTTGCCTTTTCAAATAAGATGTGGCTAGCTCTGAAGCCATTGATGTTGGGTCTCCTCTACGATGGTAAAATCGATCTGCTCATTCCGGTAAGGCACCATTTTGAATGGGACAGCGGGACAGAAGTGCGGTCGGTCTGTGTTTTCAACAGAGGGAAATTCACAAGTGTACGTACGCAGATTTTGGCTCATTACTTTCACAATCTGATGGTGGGAAAGCATTTTACAGACTAGTCTCTTACAAATAAAAAAAATTAAACTCGGGGAAGACAATGAACACTGGCATTCTGCTGTATGCAGCTTAGAATATACAGTACAATAAATATAAATAGGCCGAGGGAAGACTGAAAAAGAAAAAAAACTTTATGGACACAGAAAAGATTTACATTCGAGTCAAATATACAATGCAGCATGGAGAAGAAAAGAAACAAAACCCTGCAGGTCAATTCAGGTCAATTAAAAACCTGGACACACACATAAACACACACAAACAATTGCGAGAGACTAGGCGTTGTCCTTAACATGCTGTCCTGAGGTCAGTTTTTTGACATTGAACTTCCACAGTACATTGACTCTCGCTCTGAAGAGACACGCTGTCCGAGGTGAACCTTTAAAAGACGTATATACCACATTATGTCTTCGAAAACTAATCAACCGATGATGCTTACATGTCTCACAAGTATGAAGGTTGAGGCAGTTCAACAAGGTATTTATTTAATATTATTTTGATTTTGGCAACAGGGGGCATGCTCTGATCAGCTAATCCAGACTTTAAAAAAAAAAAAAAGAGATTTTAAGCACTTCTTTATTTACAATGTTAATCCTTAACTAAAGCCTCTGAATTATTACCCTTCCAAATGTGTATTAGCATCAATGTACAGAGTAAAATTTAGGAGTGAATGCAATAATCAAAAACCTCTTAATGAGAAAAAATTGGAGGAGATTTTTGCGAGACACTCGGGGAGTATGAGCATCAAGAGGTGACTGTGGGTCCAACTCGATTTTGTCCTCTAAGGGGCTGCACTTGCCCCCGCATGCTTCTTCCTTCTCCTTAACCAAACTGGAAAAAGAAATTTCCAGGTCCATTGTCTTGGTAGGGGGGAAAAAAACGACAAGGAAAAAAGTGAGTGAACAGGATGCCCTTTATCCGATCAATTCTTTCATGCTTTAACAAGCTTAAGGGATGTCTAAACTGGTTTATAAAAATAATAATACCTGGACTGGAATCGAAATTGTATCCTCCACCTCCACCTCCACCTCCACCACCGCCATGGCCGCCACCGAAGAAAGCCCTGAAGATGTTGTTTGCGTCGAAATCTAGGGAGAGGAAGCAAAGGCAAATGCAATGAGGTGAGCTGGTAATAAACACAACAGAGAGACAGAGGAACTTCTAGGCCACCATGAATTATTATTTATTTTTTAAAGCACTGGAGAAAAAGAAAAATCTAAATTATAGCAATGGTCAAGGCCGAACAGGGAGAGGATAAAAATTACATACGCAAGGATTCTGTCAGCAGAAATGCCAAATATAGACATTTGTGCTCATCATGTTGAGTACGTCCAAGGCACAGGCCTACTGTTTAAGTGTTGTTGGTGAGTGGCATGAATATATTAAAATAGGTGAACTGGGTTTCCACTGTTTTCCAGGGCTGAGTTCTAAATCTTTGTGGGATTCTATGAGTTTGAGTATTTTGGCCCCTTTGGTACATAATTTTATACACCAGTTTGTAAATAATCTGAATTAGTTTTGGCAGCATCTGAACAAAGTAGATGCCATAAGGCGGAATTTCTTTAGGATAGACTGATGGTTTGATAATGTTTCTAAACGATTCGAGAGGTATCAGTGAAACACACAATAATAACCAGCAAGTTGAATAAAAGAGAAAAAACCTCAAAAGGCCCTTACCTCTGCCGTCAAAGCCGCCGCTGTTGTCCTCATCCAGGTCGTGTCCGCTGTCGTAGCGGACCTTCTTCTTGGGGTCGGAGAGCACAGTGAAGGCCTCGCCCACCTCCTTGAATTTCTTCTCCTCCTCCTTTTGCACCTCTGGTGTCGCTGCGCTGTGGCGATCTTGAAGGCAAAATACAAGAGAAGAGATATAAATAACTATCGAACATTATCAAGAATAGGTAGTCCTGCGTTGTTCTGTGTGAGGAACCAGATGGCTGCCCTACCTGGGTGGTGCATTAGGGCCCGTTTGCGATAGGCTTTTTTAATCTCGTCCTCTGAGGCGGTCTTGCCGATACCCAGCACCTTGTAGTAATCTTTCCTCTTGCTCTTCTTCAGCTCCAGCTGTGCCGTCTTCAGCAGCTGTTTGTGTTCTACGGGGAAGAAATGGGAAATCATCCTGAGCTGCTAGTACATTAGGGTAAAAATACTAACTAACTAACTAAATAAATAAATAATCAAGACAGTGCAGTACCTGATGTTTTTTCTGTCTGGTAAACTTTTTCATAGTCGCGTACGGCCTCCTCATACTGTTCCGTGTTCATGTAACTGTGGAACCAAAACATCACAAAGTCACTCAAAACAATGCACAAGGCTGACAAAAACACACAAAAGGAAGACAAAAGGAAGACAAATGTTTTATCTGGAAAAATAAAGGTTAAATAAAAAAATTAAAAAAACAAATGTCCTCATGTCGACTTGTATAACATACCACTGAGCTCTTCTTAAGTAGGCCTTGATGTAACTGTCATCTAGTTTGATTGCACTGGTGCAGTCGTCAATGGCTTGATTAAGTTTCTTCAGCTGGTGATGAGGCAGAAGTAAATGAAAGTGAAGTGACTTGGAGACAAATAATGAAACAGCATCATCTCTGAAATGAGAAGTAGTCGCTGCAAGGCTGTGGTACAAAAACAGTACCTAACACCCAAACATGAGTTAATGTGTTGCTTTTATTATAATAATTATTTAGTTTTTACCTTGTTTCCTGCCGTGGCTCTGTTGCAGTAGAGTTTAGCGTTGGTCTTGATGTTGTTGGGGTCTATCAGCAGAGCCTCTGTGTACAGCTGGTAGGCAGCTTCATAGCTGCAGCTCTTAAACGCCAGGTTGCCCTCATCTTTCTTGGCTTTCAGAGCTTTGGCGTTCTTGATTTAGGAAGAGAAAAGTCCTCATGTTACTTTTAAAGAATGAATTTAGACATTCAGTGAAATTAGAGATACTATAATATTTTTCTCTTGTTTTGTACCATGGATTCAAAGCTAAGCTGCCAATTAATTTTTTGAGTCATATTGTTCTTTTGAAGTCTTAAAAAGGTACCTAGTGGAGTTTTCTTGTAAACAAATAAGTTCTGCTTACATTTGTATTCTTCTTAACCCATTGATGACGGCTGCTGCGCGATGCCACATTGGCTCTCCTGCCTGATGCTGCGTCGCGCAGCATTATTACTTTATCTAATTTTCATGGCATTCCCAGCATAGAATGCACTGGGTTCAAATACACATGAGGTGGGTTTTGTTGATTTTTTTAAGACCACGTGACCACCCAAAAGTTGTGTGGTTTGCCGAAAATCATGTCAATCAAAAAAATTAAAAATTAAAAAATAAAACAAAATAATAAAAAAAATACGCCAGCTATGTCGGCGACAGAACAGTTAGTGGCGTTTGGTGCGCAGAATCAAGGTCTACTATAGACTACTGACGAAAATCACACAACACATTGCATCTATTTATTAACAATATTTAATAATTTTCTAATTCATCTAATTTTGACGATTTTTAGAAATATTTGTTGGTTTGTAAGCGCTAAGGGAGCATGTTTAAATAAAACCTGTGAACCTTAACTTTTAAATGTATTTTATTTCATGTTTCTATGTGCTACACAGGCTTAGATATTAAGGTTTTGGTAGACTTGACAATTCGTACTATTTTTTCAGAAAACCCTCAGGCATTAAGGACATGCATCCTAGATTGCCATAGTCATCAATGGGTTAAGCAAATGAATTATTTGCATACAGTAGGTCAAAAAACATAACATTTGCAAAGCCTTTTTTCCTTTGATCGATATTTGCTTGCTTGTCTTCACTGCCTTTGAAAGCACATTGCCAAAGCTTTGTTGTCACCTGCATACATGTATTTCTCCAACTCCACTTGAATCTTTTAACCATGGCTGTTCGAACTTGAAGCAAATTGTTCATTGTGAGTGCACTTGGTGTAACCCCATGTCCGTTTATTCAAGACAAAAATAAAAACTTACCCTGCAGGCTAACCGGGCCTTTTCGTGGTCAGGCGCCATGCGCAAAGCTTGGACAAAAAACTGCACAGCTTTATCAATGCAGTCCTCATAGTAGAGACACAGGCCTCGGACGTACAAGGCATCTGCATTTGTGGAATCCATTCGCAGGATGTCGCTGTAAAAGAAAGCTAGGTTTAAAGCTCTGGTGTGAGGAATATGTCAATTTAGTCCATCCTTCCTTTTGGAAAGAGACAACACTTCCAAGAATCCACTCCCAAGAAGCTTGTACTAAAAAATAATGACAGGAGATTAAAAATACATACACAGTGACCCAGATGTTCCTACCTTGCTACAGACTGAGCTTCTGGATAGCGTCCCAGCAGAGCCAGACACTCAGCCTTGAGGATTTTGAAGCGGTGGCAGGCAGAGGCCACAGCTAGGACCCGGTCCATGCAGAACACCACCTAGATCAGGACAAGAGAAAAGTTAGGAAGGTCTGTCAATTTCTATTTAAATGTGATGCTTATTAAAAGAAAAAGAAAATACCACAGATGTAGCTTATGTTTTTCACAAACATTTTGGTGAAAAAAGAAAAATGAGAATGTATATTTAGTGTACCTTTCTGAAATCCCGCTTTTCGAAGCCAAATTCCGCCATTCGTTCGAACTCCAGTATAGTCACTGAATTCTTATTCTCCTGCTGGGCCTCTCTGTTGCTCGGCTCCATCTCCAAAACCTTCTGAAAGCAGCGACTGGCTGCCATGGCGTTGCCCAGCAACAGGTGGCACTTTCCCTCACGCAGATGACCCTGTGCGACAAGAGAAACAAATGTTTAGTTCATATTGCTCTCCAACTCCGCGGATTCAACTGCAGGTGTGAGACAATGATGCTGTTAAAACAAACCTTCATGAAACAGTCATCGAGCCGCACAGCCTGCTGGGAATCTTCCAGGGCCTCTCGAAAGCGACTGAGCATCATCAGGGTGGCTGCCCTGTTGCCATAGTAGCTGGGATTTTTGGGGCATGCATCTTTAAATGAAAGGGAAAATATAATCCTGGTCACACACAAGCAAACTGAGACGTGGGTTGAAATTACATAAACATCAGAGAACAATATGTGGGCAGTAGAAATATCCTTGCGATATAAAGAGAATAGAGATTTCAGGTGTCCAGACTAACTTTTTTTACTAGGAGCGCTGGTGCTCCTTTCTGAAAAAGTAGGGCCACAACACAATCAACCTGCAACGCAATTATTCACATTTTCCCCCATTCTAACTATATAAAGGCCAGGACACACCGGCGCGATAACCGGCCATCGGACATGGTCGGATAGTCTGGAAGAAGCGGGGAAACGCATATCTGTTTGGTGTGTTCGGTGACGTCGGCCGTCGTAGATGTCATCGGGCTTCTTTTCAGCCGATTCAACATGTTCAATCGGCGTCGGGCAGTCTTTCAGTTTTTCAGTCGGAGCAATTTGATTGGTGGAGGGCTAGCGAATCAGTGAAGCCCGGAAGTGAGGCGGGTAGCACAAACAGCAGTATCGCATCGCTAGCCATTTTTTTAGTTTGTTTGTTTGTTTCGTTCAGCGAGTACTCACATGCATCAACCCTTCTTGACTGCTTGACACCATGCTCGACACTCTCTGCTAAAAATGGTGCTCTTTATGGTCTAGAGAGCTGTCCCATCATTTCCGGCTTCCGTATTTTTTTGGGCCACAATACAGATTAGCGCCGCTGTTATGGAGACATTACGTCCCGCGCAAGCGCAGAGCGTACGGAAAGTCAGTAGTCGGCTCGGTGTGTTCTTGGCACTTTTTTGGCCGCGACGGGCAGACTGGAGCTGCCTGAATCGACAGACTCCATTTTCCGGCGACGGTCGGTAGTCGGACCGGTGTGTCCTGGCCTTAAGGCGTACTTAATAGATAGCTTAGGTAAACTTTATTTTTCCAGCATGTTTTGGACCATACTGACAGCAGATGATACAGTTCATTATGTTTTTGATTTTGCAATACCTAAGCCATGTAAACTCCTTCAGCAATTCCCCTCAGACTTTTTGTTTTTTCTTAGCCTTTTTCTACATCTGAATCCTCTGATTTTTCTTCCTCTAACTTGGCAAGTAAACTCCTCTGTAAAGAAAGTAGCTGCGGGCTCTCCCAAAAGTAACTACAAGTAGCTAGATGACATAATCAAATAATTTGCATAATATGCAATTCTGATAGAAAAGGTTGACCAGATAGCCTTGTTTAGAAAGTAAATATGTATTTTCAAAGTTTTTGTTGTCATATGATATAACTATAACGTAAGCTTTTTTGGCAGCTCTTGCTCAGAGCGGTCTGTCTGTCTGCTGCAGCTGTCTGGGGGCTGCTATCTAGTCAGACTGGCAGTGTGAGTGCTGTGTGAGTGTTGAAGAGGAGGAAACGCTGAACGGGTAATGTTAGATGCTTTTGCAGAGCTTTGGCAACACAAACATTCCCCAAATGCTCAAAGAAAAGTCGCTAGATTTGACGCTTGTCGACTTTGACTAAGTTGCTAAAGGGGTCTGTAAAGTAACCAAATAAAGCAGCAAAGTCGCCAAGTTCGCAATATGTTAAAGACGAAACAACAGCGATACACAGCAATGAAAATAGATGAAGTTATCCGCAAAGTTGATCATATCACCTATAAATCCCGGAGCCTCTGTGTCTCTCATACACATTAAAGGTGAAGTAAGCGGTTTATTTATATTAATATAAGTGTTAAATCGCTCTTTATTCATACAGTAATCACTTACATGATGTGCGCGTTTCATAAAGCCAATCTCTTAGTCAGTTGTTCTGCATGTAATAAGCAATTAAACTGTATGTAGTATCCCGAAATTTTATCCCATCACAAGAGAGAACGCTGAAACCCACTCCCGTCCACACCAGTCTCACTCATGGTCTCACTGCCGGTGCACGCCAGAGCGACACATGGGTGAATGTTTATGCGCCTACAATGGCGGAGCAGGTAAAAATCCTTCCCAAAGTCTGTTTTGATGTTTTTTATCATGTTTTATCACACTTATGGATCTGAGATGATGCTAGATAACTTGCTGCTTGCATTAATGTGGTGACGTAGGGACGAGCGAGGGGACTGCTAACTGCAGTAACTGACAGGAAGTTAGCTAAAAGAACCATTCCGCTTACAGCACCTTTAACTAGCGGACTCGCTCACTCCTCGTTTTACAACATCATGATATAATAATATGAAAAACGTGCCCATAGTTGTAAAATGACTCCGATTGTCTAAAAAAAATGGTCAGTAGTATCAGTATATTTGTGACAAGAGTAAAAACAATGGCTGGCCAATGGATGCTGCGTACAATCGCCCAATTGTTGCAAGAACTTTATTCCAGGGATAAACAGTAGTGTGTGGTAATCTCACCAATAGCCCTAGTGTAGAAGTTGAAAGCCTCAGAGTAATCTTTCTTGCTGTAGAAATCATTTCCTTGCTCTTTGAAGCCTTCGGCTTGTCTGGAGAGAGGGAAAAAACAATGTCAAAGTGGAACATGTACAATATGAAGATAGCAGAAATATGATGATACAATATGAAAACATAAACACCTTCCTCCTTGCACATAATGTCAAGATGTACGGAACAGAAGATACATTCATCAAAATATCTGATGAATATTGCCTGACCAGATGGTTTTGCTAGTAAACATTTGTGTCCATCAGAGTGCTTGTGTCTGGAAGGACTTGACGGTGGTGTTACACCTGGAACCGGGACAGGAAAGCATGGTACACCCAGTCCAAAATTCCCCGTACTAAACATAGCATAGTGAAATTCACCTGCTGCGGTTCTGTCAAAACTTGCACCAAGTGTTAAAGGGTGAATCAATGCTGATTCACATTAGAAAAGAAAGAAGCTGCTCTGAGTGGGTACACACATTAAAACCTACTTCAGGCCGCACCCCAATCTGTCCACATCATGGAACAGTTTTTTTTTTCAATGAGGGAAAAAACTGGCTTTGACATCACTACATGAAGTTGGATGAGCAAGAAGAGCTTAAGGCCACAGTGCAACAATGATTTTCTGAATGTTTCTATTTAGTTTTCATTCAGGACTTAATTGTAAGGCACACGTAAATGCTTGCCCAGATATATGAGTCACTGCTTAAAACATGGCAACGACTCCAACATGGTGCTGCTCTCTGCCCAAGATTAAAGAACATGCAAATGATGATAAACTTTCACTCTAACCGTGTGATAGGCCAATAAAAAGGCCGATATCGGATGAATTGCTGTGTTCCGGTAGTTATGCCACATAGCCAGTAAAATAAGGATAAGCCCCTTCATCAATTCATATACACACTCATTAGAATAAGTGATATATTTTAAATTACTTTTCATAATAAGTAATTTAATGTTATACACAATGTTTATATCCAACTTTGGATATCTGTTTGATTTATTATTATTTTTTTATTTTTTTATATTATTGGGATTTTTAATTCTGTAGGCTACTTATCTGCCTCATTGCAGTCCTGATATGTTTTATTCCTGAATAAAACATGCAATGCGAGAATAAAGCAAGAATTGCCCTTTCCTATATTATCTTTCACATTCAGCAGGGCATGTTTCTGGTAGGTTTTATATGCATAAGTATTGTTTGTAAATACTGTAATTATACATGTATATCACAATATATTTAATTTATTTTCCTTTTTTTCTATCCTTCTTAGACACGTTTTATACAGTAGCCTATTGTCTTTATGAAGCACCTTGTATCTGGTATTAAAAAGGCGCTGTTGATAGACGTTTGTAATTTTTCTTTTTTCCCCCCATTGGAATCAAACATGTTACTTAACATTTGAAAAAAACTTTGAATAGACCCATACCCACCCTTTACCGGTAAGGATGATGAATCATCCGGAGAGGTGAATTAATACGACCTCACCTGAAACCACCGGAAACCTTTATCGTAAATGTACTTAAATGATTAGTAAAAACTTCGCCGTGACGACATCGCCTGTTTCGCCAGGGTTTACATAAGTCACACTGTTTAAGGTATAACGTAGAGTTTGGAAAGTTAGATAATCACTATAAACTTTAACTGATGGCTGGAGTACACAGTCAAAGCTAAAGCTATCCGGCTGCCTCTTATGGAACATTCTAGAAAGATGAAAGATTTGACCCCTGAACTTCAAACTGTCCGGCGAGAGAATTGTTGACTGACTTTTGATTTACCGTGTTCGGGTAATACAATGTGTCCCTTTGAATACGTTTAACCACCAACAAGTCTCCTAAAGAAAATCGTTTTTTTTTAAGAATATGTAGCTCTGAGCATGTGTCAAGACAAGCTAACTCACGCCGCTTGGTTTTTCTTGACGAGTACGTGAAGTAAATGTAGTAAAGTCCACAGTTTGGCGTAATCTAAACCATTGAAACGGAAGATAACAAACGCATGCCATTACTGTAAAACGAGGCAAATGTAAGTTTAATCAGTAAAAGGAGGTTCACGTCCCCGTTGTTACGAGCTAGCCCTGGTTAGCTCGTCCCCGGGCTGCTCGCGCTGTTGTCCCCGAGCCTTTTCATCTATCGGCGGGTAAATTCAGTCGAGGGCTCCTCGATTATTATCAAACTACACACACTTCACAATGTTAACCCGCGGACAATAATATGTTTACCTTTCTAGTTCGTCCGGATTGCCGATTTGTGTCTCCATGTCCACCGGCAGGTCGATGTCAACAGCGGCCATTTTTTCTGGAAAGGACGAACACGAAGCGACGTAATTTCCGGTAACTAATAGCTTTTTGTTTTTAGGTCATGAATAAGTAGGCCATAACCATAACAGATTGATATTTTATATAGGCCTACAGTCTATGATATTTAGTTATATGTAATATATTTGAATATATTACATATAACGTTATCAAAGCATGACCTAACATATACATTTGTTAATTACAAGACTAAACTTCATAAAACTAAAATAAAATAAAGTTATATAAAAACGTACTTTGGCTATAGCTATTAGATTTTTTAAATTAAAATAGTATTGTACCACAGCTTAAACCAGCTTTATTTATACCTCACCTGAAATTCCTCTGCCTTTAATTAAGCATGATGATAATTTTAGTCATCCCATAGACTTCTACTTGCATTCATTTCTCAATCAAATTATACCAGGACATCCGAGCTCAGCTGAGAACCTTCAGCAACAGCTGCTCGCGTGTCTTAGAGGTCGTGCTGCTGCTAACAGGATTTTCCAGATAAAATCATTCATAAATGAGAACAGCTTGACGTGCGGGGCTTATTTTACATATAGTAATAATGTCCGCCAATGTTAAAAGCTGAAAAAGCCAAAAGATTTTAGCATTTATGAACAACGATATTAATATATTTTTTTAAAATATATATAGGCCTACTGTTAATCTAAAAATATGCTAATGTGACTGGGCCTTTCTTGAAACGGCTAACTTTTCCATAACCT
The DNA here is from genome assembly GCF_949987685.1 of Ammodytes marinus. Classification (NCBI taxonomy): domain Eukaryota; kingdom Metazoa; phylum Chordata; class Actinopteri; order Uranoscopiformes; family Ammodytidae; genus Ammodytes; species Ammodytes marinus. Next base: position 9,623,093 of record NC_137224.1, on the reverse strand, counting down.
TATGGCACAGTGCCTTTGTAAAACTATCTGTTCCAGAGTTTCTATCACAACAAATAGACCTGATTAAGTCTTACGTTTTTAAGTTAACTACAATAGTGCATCCATATTTAGATGGAATTTCAATTTTTCATAATATCATTATTATGACAACCATGTTTTCTAATCATATTACTTAATTTAATGTTTGATAAATTAACATAGCCTAGATGGCAGGAAATATCACTGTCCTCTTCCCACCTCTCTAACCTACACAAGTGATCCCATCTTGCCTTTGTTTGCAAAATACCACAAGAGGGCACTAGAGTATTATAAGGTTTGGAGTAAATAAATGTTAAATACTATCTATGGTAAATACTTTTGGGGCCACATCAGCAGTGAGTGTGTTTGACTATATTCCCTATGAATCTATGATTAATGGTTAAAAAGACTAGTTTTCCAGAAAGAAAAAATAAACTACTACAACATTGTAAAAATCAGTTCTATTTATAATTTCATAGAATACAGAATGGACATTTTTAGCACATAATAATTTACATTATTGCAATTGATTACAATAGCCATTAATTTTACCAGGTGAGACTTCAAAAACACATATTGCTTAGGATGATTCAGGACAATCAGATGGGAAATTGATTTCTAGAGTGAAATATTTTTAATACAACTCTATAAAAAAAGAACATCTTTAATAACATCAAAGACCATTTAAAAAAACGTTTGGTTAAATCATTTATATTTGGGGGAACAGCACACATGAGTCCGTCTCTTCATATTGCACAAACAGCATCAAGCTGTTGCAAAATCTTATTTATTCTAACAGTTATCACCTAAAGAGCTGGTTATAATGGCTCATGTTAAAGAAATACAAGGTTCAAATTTTACATTTAAATTAAACTATCTCCTTGTGTGCATTAGATCTGGTCTGTCGCCTTACAACACATATGCCTGGCATCACATCAGGGGGGTGGTTGATTGTCACCTCATTACACAGAGAGAAAGACACAGACACAGACAAGAAAAAAAACATATATTTATCTTAAATTAATTCAAATCATCCACATCAGACAATGTTGTTGACTAGCCATATCCTTTGCATTTCAAAATCATGGATGTCATTTGTCTTTTAATAAGTGGAGGCCGTTTTATGGAAATAGAGACAGTTTAATAGGACATTAACACAATCTGGATTTTCTAGATTTAGATTTGTTTATGAAAATTAAAGCAAAAATGAAGTATTTAATTGTACTTTTTCTTCCCGAGTACAACAAGAAAGCTATCAAACTGAAATCATTTTGGCAACAAACACTTTGCAACATTTACACACCCTAGTGTATAAGTCTATAAATGTCTTATAAATAACTCTACAAGATGCTTGTCATTATGGCTTCCAGAGGGGGGACCTAGGGAACATGCACCCAACAGTAAGTTGAAGGTAAACAGCTGATGGTCCTCCCATTTTTAAGAGGGCCGGGACTGTGCTGAAACCTTAAGCCATGCCAAGGCATTGTGGATGATGTTCTTACGACTTGAGCTTTACAAATTTGACGTGCTGATATGCCGTACTCGCGGTTGCTGCATACTGTCCTGGTGCCCCTCAGGGTGCTTTGTCCTCACTGGGCCAAGATACCTATGCTAGTCCAGCTTTGGCTGGGTTAGGTCCACTGTATTGTAGGTCATCCAGCCTAGCTTGGCTCATTGCTAATAAGGGGAAAAGATAATAGGTGTGTGTGTGGCCCTCAGAGGACCTGGGGCAGGTCTGAAGAGTGTGGGGCTGATCAGGGGGCACTGGAGGAAGGCTGCAGGACCTGGCTGTAGCCGCAGTGCCAAGGGGCCGGACGCCATGGCGCACAAGGCAGCTGGATTGAGATGGCTGGTCAGGAACCCTGCCGGCAGGGCCTTGGATAGCTGCTTCTGCAGAGCCAGTTTAGTCTGGAACCAAAGACAGAGACATGTTCAGTCAGAACAAGGCTAGAGTCTTATAGTCAACGATTCTGGAGAATGTGTGTTGTCAAAATAACAATTTGTCAGAATCAGTTAATATCTCCTCAGGATCCGATACCTGTACTGTGTGAGTGCTGAAAAATATGTGAATACAAATTCTAGGTTCTGTAAACAGGCATGTTATAGCTACAATGGGCCCCTTTGTTTATACCCTTGTTTACATACCAGTTAACAGAGTCTTGGCTGTGTATTAACAGCAGATTATTTTCAGCACACACACAGTACGTACAGGTATCATGGGGAAATATTCGCTGATTTTGACAAAAGGTGATTTTGACAAAAAGCTTTCTCCAGAATCGCAGACTCCACCTTTAAGCCACGCTAGCAGCTCATGCTAGTTATATTTTGTATCAACAACCAGGCAGAGCTTACGATTTGCATCTGAGTATGTGTATTGTGTATGTTCTTTAATGTTTATGTGAGATGAAGACAAAAACAAAAAAAGTGTGTGTTCTTACCGCTAACACTGCATTTGTGTGTAGCTTGTTATAGGGGGTGAATTTCACCTGGACATGCTTCCCAGCCAAACGCTCTTTGTGCCTCCTGCTGTTCATGTGCTAAAGGGGAACAGTGAGAAACAGAGCAGTGATTAATTTCTTGTGGATCACAAAGGTTTTAGTTTTGATATAGTTGTCAATTGTTTATAAGGTAGGTAGTCACATCTGTTATATAAGTAAATACCTGCTTGAGCTGCGTGTCTGAGTTGACGGACACCTGGCACATTTCACAGTGAAAGGACTGACTCGACACACTCACAACCGCTCTGGTCTGGCTGCCTATTCGCTGCTTAATTCGGCAGGTGGGCCTGGGCAATGATGTCATCTTGACCCTGCGTTGGGACTGGCTACTGCTGTGACCATCAATCATCTGTTTGTGCTTTGAGCCTGTTTTCAGAATCATAGGGAAACAACACAATGATCATTTATAAATAATTTTTTTTTTGTAACATTATCATGTAATTTGCCAAACAAGGATCAAATGGCAAATTGCTTACACATGTTGAATATGAGACATATATGTAGTAGGACATACCAGCACAGTGTGCATCCAACTGGGAGCTGGAATTGACCGTCACTTTGCACGTAGGACAGTGGAAAAGTTCTTTTCTGTTGCTCTTAGCCTCCTTAGTCTCTTCCACCTTCATCATCTCCTCCTCCTCGTCACCTTTCGCACAGCACCCATGAGTGTCGTAGGGTGGTGCAGAATCGGTGGCAGAACAGCACCCTTCCACAAGTGGACTGTCTGAAGGTACGTCAGGAAGCTGAGGGCCAGGGGAGGTTTGTGGGGACAGCTGAGGAGAGCGCAGCGAGGAGTCTGTGGATGGAGGCAGTGAAGAAGTGGGGACCAGCAGCGAGCGCCCCTGGCCATTTTCTGGTTGCTGCTGCTGTGCAGATTGGGAGGATGTACTTGGGCCTGTGCACATATGGATGAACAAGGAAGTTGCACTATTAGCCCATTCATAACATTTCATAATTTTGAATAAAACATACCAATAAATGCATTTATTATAATTTCTATATATAACATACGTCCGAATCATCTATCTTTGAACTATTCTTCATACTACAGGTGACTATAAAAAGTAAATTTTGCATGCAGAAGGCACACAACTGGTTCCTACGTTTACTAATTTATTTCATCATAACATCGCGCCTTGAAATTGTTTATATATCCATTTCATCACAGGTGATTTTCACAGGGAGGCTCAGTCGATGTAACTTTCCGCTGTGGATTGTTGCTGGTCAGAATCGACAAAAAAGCATTCTGATTTCCACACTAAAAGTTACCACTGGATGTAAGTAGGGCATACTGGTATTTTTCTGCATGTTGTATTTGACCACATGTATTGGGACATCCTAAATCTTGTTCGACCATACTAAATAGCAGGGAATTGGAACGCATGAATAGTTTTTAAGCTCAAAGCATTTTAATATTTTCTAGGTTAATGATTAACATTGAATTTTATTTATTTCTGCTCTAACAGCTGTTATTGACTTGGGCACCGAACTGCAGCATACAATTGCCAACGTGAATTCTACACAAAACAAGACATTAATGTACTGTCTTTCATATTATCTTATTACACTTTTACTTATCTTTTTCATCCGACTCTTTTCTGCTCTGTCATTGCTCTTTCATTTTTAAAAATGTTCTCTCTTTCTCTCGCAATTTCAATCCATCTTTCCCTCTGTCTCTGTCATTTGTTCTCTTTCGCTGCTCTGTCACCATCAATCAACAACCATGGCAACCGCTGAATGTAACAAGCTTATCATTGTGTGGTTAGAGGCAAATTGATAGGGGCTGGGAGAAAATGGGAGGGGGGAGATCAATATTGAAAAGGAAAGCAAGACAGAGTATAGAAAAGAGAGACGGTGACAAATGACTGAAAGGGAGTAGAAGACAGCAGAGTTGTTCCTTTTACAGCATTCGATCTTGTAGGCAATGTTGCTGAAGTTCTTAAAAGCAATCACATTAAGAATAAGGAAAGGGTCCTGGGCTGAAGCTACCAATAGGGACACTTGTGTATTTTCTTGTGGGAATTTGGAGATTTTATGGAACTAAAATGCAGTTTACACATATAACAAAGTTGTACATGGTGTGCCAATACCCGTTCTTTTCAGACACAATTACAATATAAAGTGACAAGCAAGATCATGTGATGACGGACAGTAAGAGCACATCTTCATTTTCGTGGATATAATAATGTCATTGAACTTTAAAGAAAAGGGTTGGATAGAGTGCGATATAAATTGCAAATTAAGTTTATACCTCAGAACCTAATGGACCTAGTCTTCAGACGTTCATTCTCAGCATAACTTTAAAGACCGAATTTTCACATTGCTTTAGAACGCACACCCTCTTCTGTCTTGTATAATCTCCTGCATAGGCACTAAAGTACAAAACATCTTGCAAAACTATTTTTCAAACCTGGCTTATCTTTAGAGGGGAAACTGTTAGTCAATTGATTGAAGAAAAGAAAAGCAGACTTAATTGGCAGCGGTTTTCCATTGGACTTATCAGTTGGGTGTTTTAATTAAGCAAAGGGTATACGGACAGAGAGTTTCGAATACTCTGCACGTTGTTAAGCCTCTTGAGGCAAATTGTTATTTTCGATATTGGGCTGTATAAAACAACTTATCTTAACTTGACAAAAATGACAAATATATATTTACTGCTGTTTGACTGCTGGTCGGACAAAAGAAGACAAATGGAGACATCACAACTGGTAATTGTACATTTTTCAGTTTGTTGTTATATTTCATAGACTAAACAATTTATTGAATTTGTTTTGATTTGTATGAATCCAAGAGAAAATTAAAAATATAATAAATATATCTATACCTACACCTACATACATATCTACAATGTGAATCTTAAAAAACACCGCAATAAGAAAGATATTTGCTTACACTTTTGTGTATTGACTGGCAATACTGCTGATGGCTACAAACATGTGAAGGCTATATGAAACAGTATGTATGGGGTGGTTTTCCCTACCTCAACCTCTCCACTCTTTTAATCGACCACTGATTAATCTGCTTTTGAGAATAAAAAATAAGTGGGTGCTCCTCATCCTGACATGCCCTTTAGCAATGTTACTTTAGTTGAGCAAGAAACTGCGAGTGGGAGGTATGTTAAGCCACTAACTGGTTTACAACTAAAATCAAGATCAAAGAAAGTAATGCCACTACATCCCTCTTCAGATATGTTCTTTAAGTGCTTTGAGGCTTCTCATCTTGTAGCATGTCTCTTCCTGATGGGCGTAATTAGCTATCTTGACTGAGCTAATGTTAGCAGGACAGGTAATAGCAGGTCATTAGCCATTCTGAGTGGCAGTCTCCACCAATTATTACCACTAATTACTCAAGAGTTTGGAAAGAGAGGGGTGCCTTTTAAAAAAGAAAGATTTATACCCGTTATGTCTTTCAAATGTGAGTCTGTGGAGGACATTGCTGCTGCTCCTCCTCCCATCATCCCCCTCTCTCGCTCTCTGTCTTTTCTCGCCGCGGCGGATGGACTGTGTCCGTTCTTCTGCCGGTTCCTGTGCGTCTCCAGGGCTTTCAGCTTGCGAGCGTGTTTGTGACCCTTGTAGTGGGCCTCTGCCTGGGTCTGATCATGACACAGACACACACACACACACACACACACACACACACACACACACACACACACACACACACACACACACACACACACACACACACACACACACACACACACAAATACAGGCAAACGAGCAAAACAAACAAGAGAACAAAGTCAGTGTACAGTACATGAACCGAATCACTGACATGATTAAATTAGTGAAGGACAGCGTGAAATCGGTGCAATGTAATCTCTCCATCTGTCCTATCTCTTTGAGTTCACATGCTTCCATGGAGTTATTCCGTGATTGAGCATTTGACTCGGAGGAAGAGCCACATCACCATTTTAATCATGATCGTCATCATGGTTGTGCAAAAGAAAATTAGCATTGCATGGACTCGCGGCATCTCATGAGCATCCTCCCATTGCTCATCTTTGCCCTGATTCGTTCTGACACCAAATTGCCCAGTGTCTGTTATTCTGCTGCACTAAAAGGTTCTCTGTGCCTTTCCTCTGCGAAGGAGAAAAAACACATTTGCGGCCATGCGACACAACAGATGCATCCAGATTTGGGATCCCAAAGTGGCTCTGGATGGCTGTAGATAAGGCAAGACGACGTGCCCCACACAGATGAAGATATCAGCTTCCAGCGAGCAGAATCAACAGTGAAACACAAAACAGCTGAAGCAAAAACACCTTGATCTGGTAATCCATACAACACATACATCACGTTTATACAAATCATATGCACCACTTTGCTGATTACTTTGTTTTGCATTTATTTTCAACACCAAAATGCGGTTTATCTACACAACAAACGCTATTGTGTTTAATATTCAGTAAAATGTTGTTAGATAAAGTCAAAGTGAAACGTATGCTAATATACATGTGTAATAGTTGTTGTTTGATACTGAATTGAAATGTTAACTCATGCAGATAAATAAAGTAAAATAAAACTCATTAACCGCAGACATTTTGAATCTTCTTAGTATGAAAAGCACATGTGTTACTGACAACATTGACACTGGCTGGCGCCATTCAAGTGTCCCAGTTTGATGGAACACAGCCTTATTAATTGTATCATTTAGAAGTCAGCTTTTCCTACTGTGTCATGTCAGAAGTTTCCTCTGCGAAATAAAGGCTTATAACCTACTGAGAAGCTCAAACAGCCTCAGTAAACCATCAATGACTTCATGTCTGCCAAGTCTAGCAGAAGTCATAAAGGGTAAGTATTGTGATATTTTTGGATAGTTCTTATTGTCAACAAATCCTATGAAAAGACAAACAATATATATTATCTGATCTTATTAAGAAGTATTGTCTAATAATAATATGTCATTTGTCCAAAAACGATTAGAAATACTCAAACAGTAAGGTTACCATGGGTCAAAGTGTGTGGTATAGGGAATACAGGGCAGAGCAAAGGGTGTACGACCCCTTTGGCTACGTTGAATGTCAGCGCACACTTTAGCATTCAGCGTGATTTCTCCAACCGAGTCACAGGGATGGACTTGCTCCAATCTGCATACTACAGAGTGTATAGCATGAGTTCACTATGTTTCACCATAGTAACTTTAAGGGTGTATTCACACATGCCGTGTTTAGTTCGGTTGAAACGAACTCAGATGCACTTCTGCCTTCGGTGCGCATCTTTCAGGCAGGTGTGAATACAGCAATCGCACTCGGGTGCGGACCAAACAAACGCTCCGAGACCCAGCTGAAGAGGTAGTCTCGATGCGTTTCCAAACGCACTCTGCTGCAGTTCGTTTGTGGTGTGAATTTGTTCGGACTCGATCCGACCCAAATGCAGGAGGCACTGTGCCTTTTCTTTCTTTTCTTTTTTAATAAATAGCCGTCAGCTTCACATTATGGGAAAGTGTTGTTGTCACCATTATTAGGAAGATTAGTTGTGGTTTGACCGGGAGCCCAGAACAATATAAATGCTGAATGTGTTCAGCGATCAGATGAAGGAGAGGGGAGCGTCTCTCGCACAGTGCCAACAGGTTCACGCTGCGCAAGAAGTGTGTGTTTTTATTTTGCTTCCCATGTACGGGACCGTCAATACTATCCCCGTGTCAGTTTGGAGCTGAACTGCGCCGACCCAGCTGATACACAGCTTAATCAACTGAGTGTCAGCTTGAGCCTATTCTTCTCGCGTGACGCGCATCCAGCACCAAAAATACAGTAAAAATGATGTTTCACATCGTAGGCTACAAGCCACATAACGTGGCATTGACATAAGGCTACACATTATGACCATATGAAACAACAATAATTTGATGTTTTTCCTCTTTATTTATAGGTTAGATGTAGGCCCTTTTATTATTTTTAGCCCCATATTATATCAATGATATATATTTCGCAGTTTAAACTTCGTGCTTCCTGTTTCTCTCCACCCCAGAATGTCTGTCCAATGAATGAATGACCTCAGATCACGTGTGGTTTTGCTTCGTAATGCTGGTTCACTTGCAAAAGGGGCAATATGAAAGTGGACCACACCAAACAAAAAAAATCAAAACTCTATTTGGTCTGGACCAAAGCAAGTGCACTAGCGGACTTTCCCAGTGTGAATACACCCTAAGAGAGAATAACAGGTAGAATAAGTGTCCCAGGACTGCACAACAAAGAGCCTCTGTTAAAGACGCATGAAGGAGGAGACGGTCATGACTGCTTGGCCTCTGCTCACCCTGATTCAAGCAGCTTTACACACTCTCACACCACTGATGCCCCAAACTCTTCATAAACTGTCACTGAGCAACAACAACTATCCTGCACAATAAGGGCAACAACAAACAAGTATCATGTGTGATCCTTCAGGCTTGAATCGCTCATGCTTTTTTTACAGTGAGTTTCGAGGCCCTTTAAAGGAATAATATGAGAAGTATTTTCCTCTTCTATGCACACCCATGTCACATAATATATAGATTTCATTTTCACAGTCATTCATCTTTGTCTTCCTGCCTAACAAACAGCTCCAGTTTTTTATTTTTTATAGTCAGGGCAATAACAACACGCGCTACTGTAGAAGAAAAGAATGGCTGTAATGATTTTGTTCCTATGAGCAAGTAAATACCAAACTACTGAATTCATAGCATTGAACAATGTGGATATACTTACACTGTATGTGGATAGCATTCCCCTCTTTACAATATCAATTTTTTGAAATTTCTCTATTGGTCAAACTAAGTGATAAAATATCTTCATCTGATCATATCAATGAAAACATGGAGGATGCTTTAATTAAAAAATTCTGAATAACAGAGTACTTTGAAAATCCCTTTTTGTATCAAACAATATGGCTGTAGATTCATGATAACCATTAATTTAACTTGGCATAGCAAGCTGGAGTACGAAAGAAAGAATTAGGAAGGACTGTAAAAATGGAACCTATTGTACAGAGGTGATTATAAAATATGAAAAGACTTGCAATATTAGAAACTATTCCTTTATTCAAATTCCCGACGCTCACGTCAAGCCCCTTGTTAAGGACCTGGTACCTGCCTGTAACCTGGCATCCAACTCCTGGGTCAACCAGCACTCTCTCAGCTCAGCTGCAGGTGACACAGAGGGGAGGAGGAGAAAGCCTGTTAGCTAGAAAACAGACTCCTCACAATATCAGTGTATGTCCAAAAGAATAGTGCAGAGAGAGTGAGAGAGAGAGAGAGAGAGAGAGAGAGAAATAGACAGATAGATCATGAAAGAGACAGATGAGGAAGTATGGGTAGTGTAGTTATAGCTTGCGCCAAATGTCCAGCAGCTTCCTTCAAGATTCACAATTCACACAGAGAAGAGACATTGACAGTCCGTCCAAGTTCCTCCTAACAATATAAATGCAAATATGTATAAATAAAGTCAAGGGGGAGCGGGAAGCAAATGGATACGAATAGTGGAGGTGTGATAAGGACCAGACCTAACTGAAGCCAGTGGTAGATTCAAACACTGGAAGCTGTAGGAATAAACCGATTGGACTGATAAGAAGAATAGCCTGCTCCAAGGTTGTTTTTATGCCAAATGTGAAATGTTTTGCAAATACAGAGCTTATTAAGACATATTAAGAAAGAATGAGTAATTGCTTTGTGTTTTATAGAATAAATGTTGTTATGAAAAACATGAAGAGAATCAGAAGATCTCAACGGGAAGAAAATGTTAATCCAACCCAGGTCAACAGATATTTTTCCACCATCCTACAATCTTCTTTTGAGTGTATCTTTTCTTCATAATATAAATCCAATTTAACCAAATACAAAGCACAAAGAAAGCCCTGCATTTTTTTCATCTTCTGACTTACAGTGGAATTGAAGCGCAGATGACAGATGTTACAGGAGATGATGGGTTTCTTCCTGGGCGGAGCCACGCCAAAGGTGTGGTTGATCACTGCTTTCTGCACTGGATCCATCTACCGGGTGAAAAACACACACAAACACAAACATGTTGTCCCATCTAATAATACTCAGAGAGAAGCACTTATATGAACTACCACAGTGAACAAATACTTTCACTCAAATTTTTTTGATACCTAAAGTACAAAAACAATAACAAAAAAATACATCCCATTTAATATGTTGATTATATTTTGCATTATTATATGATTACTAGTGCAGAGCCAGCTCGTGTGCCAGTGCCACCGTTTGAACTTTGATGCACGTCTATTAGCGTTGTTACAGTAGCAGCGCACTGTGGCAACAAAGTCTGGCTGGCCTGTAAGGGTTTTCTACAGCAGCTTTCTACAGAACCGCTGAGCCAAACAATTCCACACTTGCACTGCACTTCCCTTGGGTCCTCAGCAATACACCCACCAAGTGTGAAGGTGATTGGATGAACGTTTGGCAAAATATTAAAAGGATAGACAGACATACTGTATGTACACACACACACACACACACACACACACACACACACACACACACACACACACACACACACACACACACACACACACACACACACACTTCACCGCTGTGATTGTGATACGCGTCTAATCACCCTGTAACAGTAGTGGAGCAATTTATTGAGTTTTCGCAGTTTTTCTATAGAACTGCTGATCCAAAAAACTTCACTGAAATATTTCCTTTACTGTCAATAAAAGGACTAATGTAGAAAATCCTGTTGTGCTGAGAGAAATACAGAATGCTTCCTGTAACTCCCTCTCTGATGTTCAAACAAAGATTTCATTAGTGAAGGGAGATTCTTTTGAAGTCAAAGGATTGTCTTGAAATAGACATGTACTCTTTAAAGTTTAAGGACAGAATGCAAGTGTAAAAGAAAAACAGTCCTGAATTTACATTTTTTAAATAACCCTTTTTGTTGACTTCCTCTGTTACTGTAACATTTGTACAGTGCAGCTGTTTTAGTCATATTTTTAGCATTAGGTCTCAGACAGAAATTGTTTCCCAGCGTACCACATGCCAGAGACATTTACTGTAACACATTCCTCTGACTTGTCTCATTAAGGGTTAAAGCTAAATGTAGACTAAATAAAGTCTGCTGCTTCATTTAGAGCCAGACAAAAAATGTAAGTGTGTGTGTGTGTGTGTGTGTGTGTGTGTGTGTGTGTGTGTGTGTGTGCGTTTGTGTGTGTGCGTTTGTGTATAGTATAATGTATATCTTGTGGGCATGTCTGCATTTTAAAGAAGTGCTTTGGACAGTAAACAGATGATAGAAAACAGGAACACCATCACAAAATAGCATTTCCTTAGATGTGGAGAAAAGCATGTTAAAATGTTGCGGCTGTAATCAGTTCACAATTGCACACTGTAGCCTCTCGTGTGAGTGTATCTCAGATGAGATGTGAAATGACATCATCTTACTGCGCTGAAGTTGGGGAAGAGGCTGAGGGGAGAGGAGCTGTTGACCCTTAACGGAAGGAAGTGCTCCAGCTGGGCATGAGTCTGCAGCTGGAGGGGTCGACCAGGCAGGGGTAGGGAGCCCAGGAGAGGGTGGCCATGGCTCTGGGAGAGGGCACCTATACAGCCAGAAAGGATTACATTTGAGTATGCAATTTCACCCTCTTTCATTTGAGGGCCAACATCCTCAGACACACACACATGGATAAAGACAGAGTTCAGCAAAATGGCACAGTAGATCAAAACCTCAAGACCCATTACCAAAGTGAAAGATGCACTCGGTAAAGCTTTAATGACTTGGGTAATAGCAGGGGATAAATGATGAGAGGGGTTACGTGGCCTTTTCCCTGCTTTACAAGTCCATGGTTTATCTTGACAAATGTCCCTGGCCTTTAAACACAGCACTAGTTTGAGTAACTGGATGGTTTAAAAAAAATCTTTTTTAGTGCGCTGTAGTCTTTTTGTTTGCTATTTTTCGGTCTTCTTGCATACATAACTTTAGCTCTGTAGTGTTTGTTTTGAAGAAGCCCACAGGAATTTCACTATCACAATTTGCTCCGAGATCTCCTTCCACATGACCTGTCATCTCAACACGCTAGATTTTGGACGGGCCCTACAGTATATGCTTTCAGACGGCTCTTGCTTTAAACAGCAACCCCAGGCACTGACCTTTGTCTACACCCAGAGAAAACATTAGTGCGCTCACATTAAAATGCACAGTGTCTTGGCATGTTGATTACAGGAAGTTTGTATGCTCACAGTTCTGAGGTCTATGAAGTTAAAAGGTCATCTGTAAATAACAGACATACTATACTATATACTCCAGCCTTGTACATACATTTATGGATTCCAAAAAAAAACCAATCATGTTGCAAACAGCTGTCTTGTTCTCCATTTGAAAGCCAGAGCTCAACATGGTATGTTTGTTAAATGTGTGGTTAATGAGGGTAGAGCATTGGCTGTTAGGAGGAAACTTCTGCATTCAAAGCCTAAATGAACTGTTGAAGCCAGTGGTATTAAAATACCAGATTAGGGTGAGCAGATTACTGAACAATTTTGGAAAGATAAATTAGAAACCCATAATGTAAAGGTTATAAGAATAAGAAAAAAATAAGAACCATTAAAATCAAGAAACTTGTATTACATGAATTACAAAATGTATCATCAAGTGCACTGTTCATGAACACCTGGACATTTTCTCTAAATGCTGCGGAGAGTTAAGTCAGTCCTAAAGTTGTTACTTCATATAAAAGAAAGAAGAAGCCTTATTCGAAACATGGACAGATGTAGCAGACAAATGGTGGGGGTGGGGGGGAGGGGGTACAACCTTTGCAGATTCAACACATGCTCACACTAAGGAATCTTTTGAAGAGTAAAGTAGAGGGAATACTTAAGACCGCCATGATGTTAGGAGCCACACTTTTTTTTTTTTTTTAAGTTTTGAAAATGTTCCATGCAGGTGACCCCGGCATTTACTATAGGCAACGACTGATAGAGCAGCAGCAGGAGAAGTAACACACCACAAAACTATCCACAAATACACGAAACCAACAAAAGACTACCTCCCCTCCGCTTATCAACAGACAAATCCAGAACAACAGTGAGGGATTAACCTCAGACCAGCACTGGATCGCATTCTCAAACCAGAAAGAGACTAAACTGTCTGTCTGGAACACTGAATAATAGCAAACACAAAGAAAAGTAAATTTTTCATCCGATTCAAAGGCATGGCTTGAATAGAAAATTGGCAGTTGTATCTTTTCTACAGCCACGAATATCATCACAGGCAAAATATAGAGAGAGGGCAAACCAGTCCTGTCTTATTATTGATATGTGAAAGAAACTAAAATTCAGTACGCTGTAATTTTGGAATAAAATAAAGGAATAATATTACTGAAAAACATCCAAAAGTGGCATAGACAATGCTCAATGTAACTATTGATCAACCCAATGATGTCAAGCTGTGTTACAATTTAATCTTTATTGAATATACAGTGCATATATTAATCATTGTCTTATATATGTTCACACATGTTTAATCTGTTTTTGTGATTTGATGGGCACTCAGGGATACTATGTCGTATTAAAGGGAGGGATTAAAGCAGATTATTACTGTTTATTTGATCCTGCATGTGTAATGCGCTCAACACATCTCCCAGGAAAAAACACACAGTGGTAACATGTGTTTAGCAGTTCGATTTTGTTTTTGAGGAATTCCAATTTCATTTAAATGCTACCACTGATGCCTATAATGCGCGTTTAAATACATTACACCCAATCAAGAGTGAATGACAAGAGCAGCGAGAAATCAGCGATTACGAAAGACAGACACAGATAGACAACCATGGGCTGATGAGAGACTGCTCTAGGCCAATGTGCCTAATCTGCCTGTCAATGTGACTTTTGGGGACGTTGATTCCCTCTCCTACACAAATGAGAAATTAAGCCTATTAATCTCCTACTATGCATGTATTCACTGAACACAGTGGGGCAAGACGTTTAATTAACTGAGTTTTGCGCCGAACAAACCAGATGCTGCCATCATCTGCGAGTTTGTACAACATGTGAGGGGACTTTCCCTTTCAAGTTTGCCTGTCTCGTTTACATCGAGAGAGAGAGAGAGAGAGAGAGAGAGAGAGAGAGAGAGAGAGAGAGAGAGAGAGAGAGAGAGAGAGAGAGAGAGAGAGAGAGAGAGAGAGAGAGAGAGTCGCAGAAGAAGGGCTCTGGAGTTGGGGTTATATTCTTTTTAAAGCAATCATGCTGGGAATGTGTTAACCAGCACTAGGCCTTGATTCGTTTTTATAAACAGTCACTCATCACAACTTCATAAGCTAACTAATGAACTCAAATACTTTAACCGGGTGGATGGGGGGAGGGGGGGGCACTGACAGGAAAACAACCACACAGTTGATCTATTTTGCTGTTCGTGCAGTGTTGAATGTGTGGAACCCCCCTGAAGTGACTCCTAACCTTTGTTTTGGTTTTTAACAGATTTTCCAGTTTGAAGCAGAGACGGTTGGATACTTACAGTACATCTGAAAATGTATTTGTACAGTATTTAGTTTGTTGATGCTGGCCTCTTTGAGGAACAGACAGCGCTGGCGATGTGAAACAACAAATATATTACATTGTGATGCAGACAGCAGAGAAACTACAAAAAAAAACTGTTCCTGCTCGATAATCTGTTTTCATTTTCTATTTCTGCTCAGGAAGATAGCTTCTTCTTCATGGAGGCTGGGAGTGTAGGTCACACAGCAGCAAACCTTCCCCTACTGAGAAAGGGATAAAAGATTATGAGCTGCAGAAATTAAAGCACCTTGAAGAAAACTGGGGAGGAAAGCTTAATCTCTATTATTTCCCAGATTAGTCTCGGGGTGACTCAACATCATAGCAATCTCAGAGGGAAGAAAATGGCATCTTTTCATGGAGGATGAAAAGAAAACAGGGGGATGAGCGGCTTTCAAAGCGGCGAATCAGAGCGAAAGCATCAGAGGAAAAGGCAGCGTTTGCTCCTTTCATGGTGAATGCATTTCCCGGGATCATCTATCTCTCAGGCTCTCATTCCGTCTTCAGACTAAACCAACATGGCGGCGGTTTGGAGGCACGCTGTCGTTTCTGACACCTTCCAACATCCTCATGGGCTTCCTTCTTTTGGTATTATTAACACTTTGAGACATTAGCGACAGAATTAAGGCCATTTCTACATTTCACTGAAGTTAATGTGAAAAAGCAAAAAAAGAGAATTGCTTCAATTCAAATCAAAAATCTAAATATGTTAAATGAATGATGCATTACTGTAGACTGGTTTAAGAATTTTCAGTCCGTGTGACAAACAGACATTGTGGTGTATCTATAGCAATACATACTGTAATGCAGATGGAAAACTGGAGGATAATTCACATTATTTTGCTTGTGATGGTGTATTAATCAAACTGTTGAAGGTGATATACATACATTAGACATATATTCTCAGTTCAAAATCGATTTGGCTTGACCAACATGTTTGGGCTTTAGATTGTCTTCAATGAAAAAAAAAGCACTGAATGTAAAATGTATTTGGTTTTTTAGGAGATTTTTTCTTCTTCTTGTAAGCTAATATGGAAGCTACTGTCAACAGATGATTGTAATATCAGTGAAAAGAGTTCAACAGAACTAACTGTGATTTCAATAAAACGCCACAGTCATAGTGGAATTTTGTAAGGTTTCCAGCTCCATTCCTTTAGGGCCGTGCTGAGTTCCAACCGGATTCACATCATGTCAAACACAATCTGTGTTTTAGGAATTACTGTATGTCCTTCTTTTTGAAACCACAAATCTGGTAATGTGTTTATATAATATCTGGGTGTCGACATCAGGGCATCTACACACCATAAATCTGAGTTATTTTTGCATTTTAACTTGTGTTAATCTGCTAGATATTAGCACTGACTACTGCTCATACTTTCCAGACACTATATTTTATAACTCACTCTTGTTAATGCTTAATATTCAAAACTACCATTATTAGAAAACACTGTATAATGAGTATTTTGGGTACTCGGAATATTGTGCTACTACCGCTGATATTTCAAAATTGAGTATTAAAATCAAAGCATTAGAAAACCTAATAAACTAACAGAACTCCCAGCCATGTAAGAATTACTTGAATAAACTCTTATGAAGGCTGCCATCTATACAACACTTCTCATTCGCATAATTGAGCTGTCAAACATCAAGTCAAGGTGTATTCTGTAGATGCAGACCAGAAGGCCCCACTTAATTCTATAAAAATCTTTCACTAACAGATTTATTTATATTTGCAGAACAGCACTCAGTCATAACAAATGTTTTAACAAAATAGGCAGGATTTAGCACTGGGTAATGCTAAAAAGTGCTGTTTTTTTTGTTGCTGCCTGCAAAACACATAGTCAAATAATGAAAATTGAATGGTATGTTTTCCACTCCATAATAGCATGAGGCACACAGCTTTCTGAGTCATAAAACAGAAGTGATTAGTGGCACTGCGCTTTTCGCAGTAATGATGATGCCATTCATTGCTTACACAACAGGCCGAAAACTAGGCATTCATGATGAGCTCGGGAGGATGAATTAGCATCCATTAAAACTACCATTGACAGCTCCGCTTAACTCCCTCCACTGGAAACACAACGGTGGAGAGTGAAGGCTTAATTTTCACGATGGCTTAAAATGCTACCCCCGCATTGCACTGTGTGGTCTTTAAATAAATCATCTTTATTGTGACAAAGTACATTTAGGCCACGACTGGAGGCCAACAGGCAGATTCTCCCGCTGACTGTCACTGTCTATTTCAATGCACACAGCCGCAGCTGGGAGAGCCAGCGGCGTACATGAGAATTTCTACCTGCAGGGCACCATCAAGGCCAGATCAGGCTCCCAGTGGTAATCCGTCCTACTTTCAACTGGAGTGCTGTGCGCCCATTTTCACCCCAGGGTCCGTAAACTCCTATTGAATTTTCTCAAGGTGAAATACAGGACGGGTGTCCTCTGGTTCAAAGTCAAGGGACAACGGGATTACATTGCAAAGATAGAACACTTTCTACAGCAGCTTTTTAATGTCCACACATGAAAATTCCAACAAAACAAATCAACACAGTGACACATTCATCCACAATAGCAATTTAGCTAGAAAATATAATGCATTTCTTTAACCAGAACTCTACGGGGGTGCTTGCTGAGACCTTTTATTTACAGTATTTCAAAGAGATTATATATTTAGTGTTAATACTGGCTGGCACTTAGTTCAATGACTGCCCTGTCTGATATTTCAGGAACGTAATATTCTTGGTATGTTCTGGGGGAAGCACTATTTGAGTTATTCCCGCAATGATCTTCAATTTCCATATTTTGTTTATATGGAGAAGACTTTGTCTTTTGAAAACTGGTAAACATAAAAATCTAATTCAATGCACATGATGTACTCGGCGGTCAACGTTTTTGATTCTGATAAGTTTTTGCACCGTGGCCATAAAGGATAAACAAACACAGGGAGATAACGGTGATCTGCTGGGAAATAAGCATGAATGTACTATCAGCCCGGCTCAGATAGAGAAGTGTTTGCTGTGTTGTGGTGTGTTTTGTTTCCTTTACCGACTCTCTGCCCTTCCACAGCGTTCCGCACGTCTGGATCAGGCACACTTAAAATAAACTGCCACCATCTGCTTGAGTTGAGATAAGCCCGAGTCCAATCAAACCCTCTGAATAGCAGTCAGCAGATGTGTAGCACATACTTATTGATATTTAAAGTCTGTCGCAGCTTTAACCGCCCCGTGAACTTAGTAATTAGCAGCTTTTCTGTCTCAACGCTCTTCTCTGGCTGTCTGCCTATGTGTTGGAGTGAGTTTGAAGGATCCTACATTACTTCAGAGATGAGAATCACAGTAAATCTGCTTACTGGTGCACCGTAAGAGATGTTTATCAGGGATACATTAAAGAAAACAATCTGGTATCAGCAAACTCATTTCACTCATATGTTCTGAAGGTTCTCTCTGCTTTGGCCTGTTTTTTTGAAAGACAATGTTTGCCAAATTTGAAATTCGGAAAGTTAAGTGACCAACTGTTTTGAGAGCAGCTAGGCACGGCATTGTAAAGTGGTATGCATGGGGACGGTTTAAGAGTACAATTCAGCAATTTAATCAAGTGTTCTCCCCCAAAAACACATGTATCTGTGCGGCAATAGTAAGCCTGAATCATATTGGTTTGAAAAACCCATCTTAAAGTGTAAAGGTTGTGTAATCTAACCTTAATCATGAATACATCTTGTATTTGCAGTCAATATTTTTGGGCAATGTCATGTTTTCTCCTGGCCGCTGCATACTTTGGCAGATTTGCATTTTCTGCTTGAATTTCGAGGCACGTCCCCGGATTTGGAGAGCACAATATTTTCATTTAAGTCAGTCAGCATTTCAGCAAATACTTAAATGTAAAAGCTTTTTGCTGACAGGAAGTGTACTGTGTGTGTGTGTGTGTGTGTGTGTGTGTGTGTGTGTGTGTGGTCAAGGGCGCATCTTAAACTGAAGCATGTGCAATATTTGAGCCATTTAAGAATTTCTGTCACAATTGACCTCAATCGTTTGTCACCACTCCAAAGAGAGATTCACTCTCAAGAAAACAGCAGCAGATCATGCACAGTCTCTAGCAGGAGGTGGAAATACTGCAGTGCCAGCTTCATGCATGTCAAAAGTTAGAAAGGCTCCTGGCTGTTCCACATGGAAGGAGCAGTTTCTGAAGGAACCATTGTACTTTTCCTCACAGTTTAAGTAGACAGCGGGGGTCACACAGAGCCACAAGCTAACGACTCCTGTTTGAAGGACAGGGAAGGTGGATCATTGCCCTTTGATTGTGATTATGTACAGACTTGGGGGCCTGATTGTGGCACTGGCAAAAATGGTCACCAAAAAAATCCTCAAACGAACATATGAAGGTAAAAAACAAAGTAAATAAATAACACAATTAGACTTAAAGTGATACACGGTCAATGTGTTCATAGTGCCGGTAGCACTGCTCTCTACTCTTCTAGTTTGTCTGAGCAGAATTAGAGAAAGACAAAGAAAATGGAAAGACACAAGTTGACATAAATTCCCTTTGGATGGCACAGTTAGACATGTCTTGGACAAGACATGGAAGAATATTCCTGGGGCTTTATGAATCTGCGTCATAACAAATAGAGGAACATAGAGGAAAAAGGTTAGAGACTGGAGGGAAATAACTAATAATAGTCTCTGGCAAGCTCTGAGATCAGACAGAGGCTAAGCAGAACTCAAACACACAAAAAGACACACAGGTTGCGTTTCGAATCGCATACTTTCTACTATATAGTATGTAGAAAATTTAGGATGTCCCGATTCTTGTGGCCAGATTTAGGATGGTTAGAAGTACCCGGATGTCCTACTTCATGCGGCCAAGATTGTTAGTATTGAAAAGTGCATCCTATTTGGGCGATTCTGACCCACAAGCCAGTGCGCACGTGAAGTGACGTCACATCGACGAAGCCTCCATATGAAAACAAACGGGGATGCGACGGATATAAAAGCAAGAGGCAAGATCAAGGCGCAATGTTATGATGAAATAAGAGAGTAAAGTATGTCCCAATAGTATGCCTACTGCATCCTAACTAGATTCTTTTTATCGTCGGATGTAGTATGTAGAATAGAAAAAAGAAAGAGTATGCGATTCGGAACGCAACCACTACCAAGCACAAGGTTGGTGCGTCCGTTGCTATAGCTAGCACAGCTTATCCAAATAGCCATGAACTTGGTGGATGTTGGTAATTCTGAAATAACAGCAAAAAAAAATGTGAACAGCTTGAATCAGGCTGACATAATACCTAAAATAGTCTGTGTAATAAAAATAAAAATAAATGTTTTAGCTGTATCAGTAGCTGTGTATCTGAATCTTATGGCAGTGGGGGCGGGACCTGATAAGCCTTTGGCTTCTCCTGCCAAGTAATATGTGTGAATATGCAAAGAGAAAATTATGTATTGTGTGTAATTGTCCGGAAGAATAATAATAAATAATAAATAAATAAACACATTGATGTGTCTAGACTCTATTGAGAGCGAATAAAGTATTAACCAGTCATTTGTGTAACATCAGCTAGTGTTGTACAGTGAAAATGGTCCCTTAGATTATTCAAGAACAGTACAATCATATGTCTTCTACATTACTTCATCACTGGCAGACTTATCAGTTCTGATTTGCATCTGCAGCAACGTGTAAGGCTACACTATTTTTTACCTGTATTTACACTTTAGGGTGACACGTTAATGGTTTCATGGATATCCATTATAGGGCAGTGTCGGCCATCTGACTGTAGTGATGGACTGTCGGATATGAGGGGTCAGGGTGAAAGGGGCAGAAGGCCTGGGAGCTCATAGTTAAAACCCTGTCCTAGTTTTGCCCAGTCGACAGAAAACTGTCTCTATGTATCTACTCTGCATCTACATCATACTGTGCTCTGTGTTGTCAAAGTCCCCCTAGTCCTTAAAGGTACAAATCCAATGTGCTTTCAAATTCAGCAGCAGATATCTGGTTACCAGATATCTTGAAGCTGCATGGGCTCTTGGCAAATCCATAATGTCATGTGTCTAAACCATTAAAACTACTGAATGTAGTTTGCCTTGGCATGCAGCTCCATTCCCATGCAGGACACATTTGAAAAAAAACATGTGCCCTCATTTTGATGCCGGGTCTGAGTCACTCTAAATGTTACATGTACAACAAGAAGTTTAATATAATTGTGAAGAGGAACCATCTGAAATGTAATGTAATGTCCTCTTAAGTGACAGAAATTGTGTCATTACCTATCAGACTAATCGAATGAACACTGTCAACACTTTACAATGACTGATTGGTGCTGTCAGTCTCTGTTAGCACGTCTGTTCAGGTTTTGACTTAAACGTCTTCAGCAACAGCCTAAAATGTGGAACAACATATACAAAATTAGAAAGGGTGCTATATTTATCCATTCAGATTGTTTGCATACTGTATTGATATACGTTCAAATGCAAATACAGAGTACTACTGTATATACAGTACAAGTACAAGAAATGTTTATTACCCTGAAAGGATGCTGCAAAAGAGACATAGCTAAGGAATCTAGCTTAATAGAAGGATGATGGAGGATGTAAATATTATTGTTGGGAATACACATTTGCCATCAAGGTTCAATCCCCAATTCATGCTAAGATGTTCAAGTGAACCTTCTATTTTGGTTCATGTACAGCAGTGCAAAAGTGTGCAAAGGTCTGGTTGAAGGTGCATAGAATGGAGGGTGTGGTGATTAATAAAAATGCCCTCAGCCAGTCGCATTACAGGTGTCATAGCTCTGAAACAGCTCAGCTAATCATAGTGAAGCATGACGACAGCAGCTCAACAAATGAAGAATTGGAAATTGGCTCCTCCAGTAAATCCTATTGTTGTCTGGATGGTGCAGAGCAAAACAATGTGAACACACAACACTATATATCTGCAGCTAGAGGCAAAAACAACGGGATTTTTTTGTGCAATTAAAGGCCTACTTCACCGGTTTGAATATGAAGGTGTATTGAATTCTGAGATCCTATGTAGTATAAATGTGCAAAAAAAAAAATAATCGGTTCATCCTAGCCTGAGAAAAGGCAGAAAGAGTGTTTTTTTGTAACCCTATATTAATCTTACTGTGACATCACAGTAAGATAAATATAGGGTTAAAAAAAAATTACTTTGTAAATATTACTGTGATGTCACAGTAGGAGAAATCACAGTAATATTTACAAAGTAAGGTTTTTTTTTTAACCCTATATTCATCTTACTGTGATGTCACAGTAAGATTAATATAGGGTTAAAAAAACACTCTTTCTGCCTTTTCTCAGGCTAGGATGAACCAATTTCATTTTTTTTGCACATTTATACTACATAGGATCTCCGAATTCAATACACCTTCATATTCAAACCGGTGAAGTAGGCCTTTAAATGAGGATGCGTTACTAAAGTCAAAAACACTTTGGTTAATTTGATCGTACTGATCGGAACAAGTACTAGTCATAATTCTAATATGTTTCATGTAAACAGATACTGTTTTATGTGTGTTTGCTCCAGGTATGTAGTTTAGTGAAACAATCACTAAATTGCGAGCTGAGTGAAATTGTACCAGTAACAGACATCATTTTGAGACGTCCATTTTCCGTGTCTAAAACACATTTTCCACCAAAACAGCAACAACTCAGTTTGAACTGCCTCATTTGAAAGAACCTCTGCTCACTCCTGCACAATTGTACAGCTCTTCATTTTAAATAACAGACATAGGCTATGCACATGTTATCTATCAGATTTTCAACGTTCTATCGATATTTTTGAGTTTATTTTACTTATCTTCTCTATGTTTATTTTATGCACCAACATACCAAGGTGAATTTCGCATATGTGTACACTTTTATTAAAATCGCTCAGTATGCCTTTAACGCCAAGCTAATGATGGTGGTTTCAGATACCGCTGAGACACTGATCAATTAAAATGCTTTCACTAGCACAAGGCACTGATTCAAACTTCAGAAGCCTAATTAAATTTGTTCTCAAAGATAATCTGCATTATCAGTATTGCAATTTAAACCATACTGTGTTATGCTCATTACCCTAAAATTAGATTAATGAGTCATTGACGCTACTGGATAGTGAATTTGAGCCCGGAACAGGAAGTCCCATCCTAAAACATTTTTAAACATGCTATTGTGCTCCTGGTGTGCTGTAATATAAGGGTTTTATTCAATGCATTCGGGCAAAACACTGGCAATAGAATGCTAACAATTACAACATGCTCCTCCAATTTCCACAGTGCTACATATAATTCTATGTTTGCTACACTTAAGCAAAAGACGCAGAGAGAAATATAAATCTCAAAGCTGAGGAATGTGTTCTTTATTCTAGGTTTTTTTCAGACATCACTGCATCTCTCGCATGTCATACTGAACAGAGAATGAGAATTACATTACATTACATAGGCTTCACTGCAGCCTCAAAACGGAGCTCTTGAAGAGGGGTGGGGACAGCTGCAGCATGGCCACCAGGCAAAACTCTACAGCTATCTCCTCTCAAACTGTTTCCCTTTGATCTCTCTAATCTGCCATTTAGAGAAGAAAGCATCCAGAGCTGCCACGTAGACACTTCTTAGTATTTCTATCAGGGCACATACACATACAGCACAGTGTGTATAAGCTACTTAAATATATATATATATAACAATATGTTTATGTATACACCACATTTAAACCTACGCTTAAGGTTAAATATATCATCATACACAAACATTTATCTAGGGTTGTAACTAAAGATACTCTTTTTCAATCAGATTATGATCCTGATTTCTTGTAAAATCAGGGTATATCATTCAATTGTTTTCTTCAACAAAACGACTAAGAAATAGTAAAAATCAGCTCATCACAAATTCCCAAAGGTCGGAGTGACAACCAAAAGATAACCAAAATAGATGCAAAAAAACATTTTCTGTTGACCTATTAATAGATTCAGCTTACATATAACCATACTAAACTATTGTTAACTCTTTACTTAGCCTTCATTTATCTAGAGGTTAAACTACGAACTTGAGACTAGTAAATTGTCTACATGTATTGCAAACGTGTGCTGTTAAGATGGCAAAACTACTGAGTAGACCTTTTCTTTAAAACATCTAAATGTAATCAGCATTTTGTTCCCAGTTGAACAAAAAACAAACAAAACACAAAACACATATGATTGAAAAATCCCCACACTGCTTTTATCTTTAACAGGCTCCAATTATACGGAGCTAATCTGGGCATATTTCCCTGGGGAGGCAAAGACATAATTGCCAGCAATCTGCCCAATGATATCAGCGCTGTTCTTGTGTGGCATTAAAATGACTTGACACATCTGGGAATGATGTGTGTTGAATTGTTCTATACGCCACACTTGGCTCCATGAAAAGGGGTCAATTAGAAAGACAAACAGGCCGGGGACTCAGTCTGGATACAGAGGAACTGAAAGAGGGCAGATGGTAGGCAGGAGACTGAGCCGCCTGCCCTTGAGCAATGATGTAAAGTCATTGTTGTTAAAAAAAAACATAACAGCGGAGAACTCACATTTTTTTAGGGCAAATAGATCCAAAAAATCTCAACGAAACTTGATAATACTGTAGTTACATGTGAAGCTATTGTTGCATTTCCTAATACAAGTGGCACTGACACATACTGTACGTGTAAAGTAAGTAAGTAAACAAACAGCCTCACCAAATAGCATCTCCACGTGTTGTGTGCGTCCTCTGCTTGCCTGCTCTCTCTCTCTTCTGTGTGTTTGACTTAGTCTTCTCTTGCAAGTTTATCTTCCATCAGAGAAGTTAAAACAAAAATCAACAGAAGAAGAAGAAGTGCCTTCTCATGGACTCTCTTTCCTCCACTTTGATTCTCTTCAGTGAGGTGAAATAGTCAGTCCCTCTCTCGGTCAGTGACACATCTCGGTTGTGATCCAAACCGCCGCATGCAGCTAAACAACGATAAATGTGCGCTTTCAATTAAAAGCTTTGTGCTCTGCTGATCACGCTGCCCTTTACGAGAGGCGAAGGAGGCGGATCGGAAAGCAGCAGAGAAGCAAGAGAGGCTGATGGTGAGTGTCTGAAGAGCAAGTGTGTATTCTTCTCTGTGTGAGTGTGTAAGAGAGAGAGAGCGAGAGACAGAGAGAGAGAGAGCAAGTGAGTGATAAAGAGGGGGAGAGGGAGCTGGCAGAGAACTGGCTATTAACAACATGAACATCCCACCTCCCCATTTCTTCTTCTTCTCTTTCCCCAGCACCATTTTCTATTTATGGTTGACACCTGCATGCTCCCTTAAGGACACCCAAATGCAATTCCCTTCCTGGCATTACTTGAACAACAATAGTCATCATTTCGAATCATCGTTTCTATTCTGCGTACATGTCTTGCCTGAAATACAGCTGTGCTACATTGTTCTCCTGAGTTACCAACGTTGTGGGAACAGGGTTAAAACTATTTTGAAAAAGCTTTCAATCCACACCTTCAAATGATACACCTTATATGTCGGCGTCAGATATTCATTGTTGTGATTCAAACTGTAGTCCAGTGTTTGTGATGATTGATTGCGAGGTCCTGTTTGATTAGAATCCATTATTTCGACACCTCTGTTTACATTTCCAATAGGTTGAGTGTGCCGAGCTCTCCATCAAAATATCTGAGTCACTCATGCGGCGCAAAGTCATTATTTTCCTTAGCACCCTTTCGATGTGACTGATATAATCGCTATCATAATTAAACAGCAGTCGTTTGGCGTGCAGACAGAGTACGCCTGAGCAGTATTTAAATTAGCTGTTTGTTCTACAGTTTTCCAACATGAATCCTCGGTTTGTGTTCGGAAGCTTAACCCTCTCCTGCAAGCGTGTGCAATCATCTCTAAATAAGCATTATTAATAGTTTAAAGCTGTATTTTATTTTCATATTCCTAAACAGTTATTATACACTTCTTACTTGTTAGGAAGATTTTTTGGTCTGAAGGGGCAAATAGTGAGGACAGTGACTTTGAGTGACAGTGAGAGAGGATAGATCCCACAATCATGTTAGGTAGGTTGTGCCCAATCTAAAGCCAACACGCTGAAATCTCACATTCATAGCTCTTAAAGATTTAGATATTCCTTTAACCAAGAATGCTCCAATGTACATTTTCAGTATCTATTTTTTGATGTCATATCATAAGACCACAATCTTCTAAATAATGAAAAAAGCATTCATGCAGTAGAGGGTTTAAATATTCTTAATCGTGGAAGCTTAGTGGATCGACAGAGCAACACTTTCCCCCCTCTCTGCTAATTTAAACTATTTGAGATTAAGCAGCCTGCCTACAGCATGTAGCGCGAACGGAGTGCTTATTTTAATGAGCAGGTGGGAGAGATTATTGTTTACCTAATAGCAAGCTCATTTTCCTGACTAATCTTTTCGATGATTACTCTATTGACACACTGCAGTCAGAGCAGAGTTGGATTTTAGGTCCTGTGTTGCCCCGTCATGCTGCAACAAGATTATGCCATTTTACAGCTAGATAAAGCATTTTACAGCTAGATATTTATCTTAGATTGGCCTCTGAGTTGCAATGTATTTACCACAGCAATGTTTTTGTCTTTTGTTTTTAAGGAAATTATGTGATGAGAATATTCCATCCAAAAAGCATGTTTTTTTGGAGGCAACACAGACTATTGTATGCACCGCTGGGGAGGGCAGGTCTTCCATGCATTGTTATTCATTCCATTATGATCACATCAAATAAACACAATTATTCTCACAGTCTCTCTACCCTGGAGCCCTAGAGTCAAATGTCATATACTACAAGGTTGTCAGCACACACACACACACACACACACACACACACACACACACACACACACACACACACACACACACACACACACACACACACACACTGCTTGGTGTCTGCCCCTGTGTGCTCCTTGTCCATTTGAATCAGTGCTTTAGGGAAGCACAACACTGACAAATCCTGACAGTTTTACACTTGATTTCAGGCTGCTGCATTCAAATGAGAAGGCCTCGAGCAGAACTGTTGTGTGTGTGTTAGCATCGCACCACACACATTAACACATTAATCTAGCCATGATGGACCTACTAAACATCGGCTCCACATACCTCTGTTTACGTGTTGAATTGAATCTTACATCCAGGTACATTTCAGGCACATCTCAGAAATTAGACATGGATTGTAGATGACGCAGACAGAGGCAATAATGTAAAACCGGTGTCTGCTTTAGCGGCATCAGTCCCAGAGGGTTTTGGTACTGAATATCTTCTAGCCACTCAGGGGTAAAAAAATTAAAATAAAATCTTAACATCTCCGGCAGGTGTGTTCATAACAGTACAAGTGACATCATAGGCTGCTTTTGCTAAGCAACCTTGGCTGTACGAAATGAGGCCAAGCAGATCAAAACTCAAGCTGATAAATGTCCTATTTCACAGTTCACACAGTATGTTTCTGCATGCGTGTGTGTCTCAGTGTGTGCCTATGTGCCTTGATACATACCGATTTTATGGCTGTTTTTGTACAAGAGGAGGACCTATTCAACCTTTAAGCCAAGTCAATTTGCAGTGGAGCTGTGAGTAGTGAGTAGGAGCTGTATTCCAGAAAGTAGAAAGACTTAATTTCCCCTTTCAGTGGGAAAATTGTTATAAATGGCGCAGGAAATGTTGTAGGTCACCTTCCAACTGACATTATTTTTTACCATGTGATGTAGGACTTAAATCAATTCAAAGAATCCAATTTCAGGATTTAGGCCATTTTGTAAAGTTGGATTTTTAGCCAGAATGGTTAGTACACACAGCTTTACAAACCTAAAAATAGCCAAAGATACGAATCAGTGCACGTCTTGTAGAGCAAGCCTGCAGGCAATGTTGTTACAGTCTTTCATGTAATGTGTGGTGTTAAATGCTCACAAGAGACTTTCCTCTAGCATCGTCCTTTAAGGCAACACCTCCTTAACATAAATACCCCCATACAACAGCACCAAGCCTAGAGATAAGCAGTGTCTTAAAGACCAACTCGGGCAACAAATGTCCTTTCACATGCTGCCACTCTATATCGGGCACACATCACTACAAATATGAAAAGTGTCTGGCAGCGATGACACTGTCAACACTTTGGAGACGAGCTTAGAGGGAGAAGTATCTCCAGAAGGTTAGATTGAAACATATGTTGGATCTAGCTTGACATTGGTTCTGGGTCAAATCTTCAATCTACAACCAGTGTGGAGCCCCAGCAAGCTAGCATCTTTTTAAGTGACGTCACATCGACAAAGCCTCCATATGAAAGCAAACGGGGATGCGACGGATATAAAAGCAAGAGGCAAGATCAAGGCGCAATGTTATGATGAAATAAGAGAGTAAAGTATGTCCCAATAGTATGCCTACTGCATCCTAGATTCTTTTTATCGTCGGATGTAGTATGTAGAATAGAAAAAAGAAAGAGTATGCGATTCGGAACGCAACCACACTGTCTTCTCAACTCTAATGTCTTTTGTGTTGGATGGAGTCAATCTGGAAGCCCCTGGAGTGGGTATACTTAAGTCACAGTGGTCCCTCCCAAGGGTAACTCACTCAAATCTGAGGAGTCAAGAGGAAAAAAGAGGAAAGAAGAAGAAAACAAAGTTTGGCTATAAACTTTTATATTCATCTTTTAGAATATTCTAATGAATTTGACATATTTTGAGTAAAAGTGAACAAGGCGGCTGTTCAGACATGAGACGGACATGTTGCAGTCAGCTTAACATAAAGTGGTGGATGTCTGAATCTGTCTTAAATTGAATCTGAATTGTGCAAACATACCTTAAAATCTAATATAAACATAATACACATTGTGACACATAACTGAAACGGCTCCACAGTGGTCCAGGAGCTCAGTGCGGAGTACAGGAGTACAAAAGGAGTCCATTGAGAAGCACCCAATTGAAATCTCTTTTCATTACAGCAGTCGCTTCATGAGACTAAGGGTGTATTCACACTGGGAAAGTCCGCTAGTTCACTTGCTTTGGTCCAGACCAAATAGAGTTTAGATTTTTTTTGTTTGGTGTGGTCCACTTTCATATTGCCCCTTTTGCAAGTGAACCAGCATCACGAAGCAAAACCACACGTGATCTGAGGTCATTCATTCATTGGACAGACATTCTGGGGTGGAGAGAAGCAGGTAAAACGAAGTAAAAACTGCGAAATATATAACTGATACGATATGGGGTTAAAAATAATAAATAAATAAATAAATAGGCCAACATCTAGCCTATAAATAAAATTTAAAAAAACATCAAATTAGTGTTGTTTCATATGGTTATAATATGTAGGCCTGTGTCAATGTGTGGCTTGTAGCCTATACGATGTGAAACATAATATTTACTGTATTTTTGCTGCTGGACGCGCGGCTCGCGAGGAATAGGCTCAAGCTGACACAGCTGAATTAGCCGTGTGTCAGCTGGGTGTGAGTTCGGCGCGGCTCAGCTCCAAACTGACACAGGGGTAGTATTGACGGTACCGTAACATGGGATGCAAAGTAAAAACACGCACTTCATACAAAGCGCAGCGTGAACCTGTTGTCACTGTGCGGGAGACGCTCCCCTCTCCTTCATCTGATCGCTGAACACATCAGCATGTTTACGCGTCCTGTCTATCAAATGTAATATATTCGCTCGGGGCTCCCGGTCAAACCACAACTAATCTTCCTAACAATGGCGACAACAACACTTTCCTATAATGTGAAGCTGACAGCGATTTATTAAAAAAGAAAAGGCACAGTGCTTCCTGCAATTGGGTCGGATCGAGTCCGGCCAAATTCACACCACAAACGAACTGCAGCAGAGTACGTTTTGAAGCACATCGAGACCACCTCTTCAACTGGGTCTCGGAGCGTTTGTTTGGTCCGCCCCCTAGTGCGATTGCTGTATTCACACCTGTCTGAAAGGTGCGCACCGAAGGCGGAAGTGCATCTGAGTTCGTTTCAACTGAACTAAACACGGCATGTGTGAATACACCCTAAAAGAGAAAGTTAGTTCAGCTGTGGGAAGGGAATGGATATTATTAGGCTAGTTTCCATCGCAGCACAGACTGAATCATATTAACAGTCACCTTAATTGACTTGGCTCGTCCTCCTTTGCTCCTCTCCATTGGCAAACAGGCAACATGATTACGACATTTAAAAAATAGAAAAAAACTTGGCATATGTGTGAATGTGTGTGTGAATCTTCCCTTCCTGTTTGTTTACACAGTTTAACATAAGATCTGCTTGGCTGCCATTATCTGTTGTTGAACCCTGTCATAATGAGTCACGTTCAGTATGTTCATATCAGCTACCACATTAGGGACATGTAGGGGTTTTATTGGTTTGTTGGCCATAGATAAACAACATGCAAAAATGTGTACATGTGTGAGTAAACCCACATTTTACAATGTATACTATATCTGCACAACTGTTCTAAATCTTTATTTCCGGTATTCTATACAATATGACCTTTTAATTAAGCATTATACTTTTATATGAAACAAAAGCAAAATGCAATAATTCTGGATATAACAAAAGCTGAAATTATTAGTGAATTAATCAATTACTTGATCAACAGAGAATTTTCACAAATTTATTTTGATAATTGATCATTCATTTTAAAATACTTTGGAAGTGAAAATGACAGAGAGTCAAAAGCTTCTCAAATTGTTTTGCTTTGTTGGTTGCTTTTTTCCATTTAATTTTATTTTAAAACAGAAACTCTTTATTTTTGGAATCTTGGTCAGACATAACAAAACATTTAAAGACGCAGTTTTCATTATTTTCTTACATTCTATTGACCAAACAATATCAATAAGGCCAGAAAGAAATTGTTGGATTAATCAATAATAGATAATACCGTACATTAGTTGAAGGTCTAAATATTACAAATGAGAACAGGTCTGCATCTTTAAACAAAAAATGAACAGGCTATTTTCCTGTCTGTGGTTTATTTAAAATTTTTCTCCAAATAAACCATTTCACAGATCTAGTTAATGTAGTTATTTGGTGCACTGCATGCTTTTGTCAAAAGGTATGGTCAAAGGTATTGTCAATTTTACAACAACCCAAACAAATGGGCGCTGTAGGGTTAATTTAACTGCTTCAAACTCAGCAGGCATAAAATAACTCTGTGCCCTGTCTGGGGGAAACGAGAGGCCCTTCATCCTGAGGGACTGGCCCAACCTTCCAACGAGTTAGTCTCCTCTTTAACTATCAATTAGTGGATCAAATGGCTTGTGGCCCGCAGCAGGTCAGGTTTTTAAACTCTGTTAATCCGGATGCTGTTGATGTGCACTTCTAGTTTCAACATGCCCATTTTAAATACATTTAACATTGTAAAACAGTTGCCATGGTGAAAAATGAATTGTCAAAAATATCAATAACATCCCTTTGTTTGTAGAACAACAAAGTCATATATTTATCTATATGTCGATGTAGACCAAAGTATTTCCTACATAACTCCCCGCCTTGTCTTAGAGAAATGTGTCAGTAAGGGAAGCACTTCTGAGAGAAAAAAATCGCTCCCTGCTTTCTCACCAGCAAAATGGAGCAGAATGGAGGTCACATTCAATAGACCAAACACACTTTTAGTTTTTTTGTGACAATGGGAGACAATATGAATATAATAATAATGAATCCCATTCAAATAAACATGCCAGCAATGTCTTAAAGATGGACTCCAGCTATATATACATTCAATTGTACGGTAAATGCAGGATATTTCCACTGCTGATTTGTAGTCTGATACGCTGCCCTTCACCTATGTATTAGTCAGCAAATCAGCAGTGAAAAATATCTTAAATTAAGTAAAAAATTTAACATATATTTTATTCTTTAGGTAAGCATTTATATACGTGCAGGTTTAAAACATGTTCCGACAAGGACAAACACACCCGAGGAACAAAAACACCCCATCTCTCAAAAAGAGACGTGACAGTTAGTGTGTTAGGGTTAATATGTCGGGTCAAAGTAGAGTAGTGCAAGTTTGCAACAGAAAAATTCAAAGAGTCCTGTTTGTCAATCCGTTTAAACAGTGACTCTCTACACAGTAACCTTATCATCACCAAGTCATAAGTAATGAACAGGCACTCATTACATCACAGAGACCCCTGCAGAACACTGCACATAGTCTGCATGGTGATGTCATTTGTATATTCCAGTGTTCCAGATTCTTGTGGACTGGAGTACGGCCTAAGTGCGCTTCTCTGTGACACAAGACCCACTAATGTTGTGGGTAATTATAGTTTAGCATGCTAACAATTAGCACCCTTGAGATCGCTTATCAAGTGTACAATAAACAAACCGCCATAGCAGTCGGTTGCAGAGGTGTAATGAGAGTAAACAGTTTATTTTTATTTTTTACTGCTGTTGGCTACCAGATAGCATTAACTTACGAAGTGTTACTAACTACCTGATCACCATAACGTCTACAGTATTTTTAAGGGAACACTGAATGAGTGGACAAGGTTTTTCCGACACATCTTTAGTCTCCTCTCTCCTCATCAGTTGTTTTTTACAGAAGTGTCTGTTTTCGCACCAAAAAATGCTGGACAAAAGTTGGCCACTGACCCAGATATCCTTTAAGGCACTGCAGCAAACGCCACAGCTTCTAATCAATGAGTCAGGAACCAGAAGTTTGTTGCTGGATGCAAGAAAGTCCAAATTACAAATGACAATAGTTAGACCATACACACGCACGCATGCACGCACGCACGCACGCACGCACGCACGCACACACACACACACACACAGACAAACACACTCTGGATCAGTCGAACACTTTTAAGTATGAATGATGATCGGCAAAAGCTATTATCTGACACACAGAAAAAGTCAATAACCTTCTGATGATAACAGAATGAGGTTGAAGTGACAGAGAAATTAAACAATGGATATGGCATTAATTTGATTGCATGCACCGTGTTTGATTGGAACAACTAAATGTGTGTGGTAAGCCAACACAGAGAGAGACAGCCTCATTAATCAACATTTAAAAGTGCCATCTTATTGGCCAGTTGTTCATTGGGGGCTTTATTTTTTTCTCTGTGCGGATTGATCAAGCTGGTCAGCGTGGCAGAGTGACACAGGTGGTGGTGAGTGAAGGTGATTAATGGTTCCTCATCAAAACAGGTGGGCAGAAAATGCACGGGAATGCCGAGGGGCTCCTCTGGAATAGTGGATATACTGTATAACAAATGCATTACACCTAATGTTTTTCAGATGTGAACATTTGCAAGATCGTGACAGAGTGAGTGTACTACATTTCAATATAAATAAACACCTGACTTAACAAGATGTGATAGGTAATGCTTACGCCTCACCCTTTTTCTTCAGAATAACTTCCACTGTTGTGGCTCCAAAGAAACATTACATTTTACAATTATTTTTTACATAGTATTTAGTTGTAAAATCTTTTGTTTATGTAGTGTGTGGGGGGGAGTGGGGGGGGGGCTGCTGCAAATATCAATTTGAATAATGCTCTGTTTTTTTTTAGGCAGTTTTTAGTGTATACTATATAAAGTTATGAGTATTTTTACTCAACACTGGTGTGGGTCACAATTTTCAGCTGCTTTTTTACATCATGTTGCAATGAAACTAAATATTTAATTTAAGCTTGCCATCGACCTTATGGCACAGGTGTGACTAATAACATAAGTATTGACTCTGTTCCATTTCAGGTTGCTCCAGTTCTAGGGCCCTGGTATTGTACATGAGTAATGTACTAGATACTATAGTAATGTAATAGAGCCATTATTAATGTCTAAAAGGTCTAAAACTAAAAGGTGTATGTTCATTCATTGGGATGACACTTTTATGAGAGTCCTTGTGTCATTTAATTACATTTATATGGTGTAACGTTTTGGAAATCAGTCTTTCTAAGTTCAGTATTTACTGTCAGTCCTGGCAGGATATGGTTTGATGAACAACAGCAGATTGAAACGTAAGAAGATATGTGATAAACTGTGGCACACTTTGTAGGATACACACACACACACACACACACACACACACACACACACAAACAAAAATTATACTTTGAAACTCTTCTCTTGTTCCTAGTGAGGGCCAGCCTAAAAATAATTCTAACAATCCACAGTAAATCAGCAGGTTAATGCTCTTTTGCACGCGTAACATAAACAAGAAAATCAGATGAGTGCATATCCTTACCTGAGCTGACAGCCTTAGCCAGTCTGCGCAGTCTCCTCTGGTGTGTCTTG
Organism: Ammodytes marinus; assembly: GCF_949987685.1. Classification (NCBI taxonomy): domain Eukaryota; kingdom Metazoa; phylum Chordata; class Actinopteri; order Uranoscopiformes; family Ammodytidae; genus Ammodytes; species Ammodytes marinus. Next base: position 9,588,884 of record NC_137224.1, on the reverse strand, counting down.
CCTTTGTAGTGGATCTGGGCCTGTGCGCTGGAGTTCAACTGTAAGTTGCACACCTGGCATATAGTTACACTGCCGTTGCCTGGACTACGTCGCTCTCGTTTGGCCCTGTGCCCTACCGCCACCCTCCTCTCCTCCTCTTCATCTTCGTCCTCTTCTTCCTCCCCCTGTCCCTCCTGACTCTTGTCCAGCCATTCAGGGCTTTTCGGGCGCTTCATATCTGGAGAAAGGGAGAAAAAAAAGAGTTGTGGAGGTTATTTATCAAAAGTGTTGAAAGTTAATGTGAAATTAAAACGTTTCCATAAAAGACACATGAGAATGTGTGGTATGCATGTTGTTAAAGCTTCCACAGGGGGGCAACAGAGCGGCATGACTCAATGCAGAGCAGTGTTTTCTTTAATGTGATTCAAAATGCAATTCTAAACGCATTGCGCACCGCTATTAAAGTGCTATATATGTAAGAATCCATAGGTAGAGAAAAATATATGCGTGCATCTCTTGTATTTATCTACATTCTTTGACCAGTGTTCACTATAGTATAAACATACAAATTAAATGATGTGAAAAACCACGGGTTAAAAAATTCTTTATCATTAAAATGTTGAATTAAAGGAGCCAGTAGTATGAAGATGGAGGTATAATTACTTTTTTGATTTCTGACAAAACGTATTTTTTTCTAGTATAACCCGGCCTTTACACATCCATTAGTTGAAAAGAATGGCCTATCTCAGGCCTACATCATCACAGCATTACTGCAGAGACGTGTACAGACCATAGATAAGCATCGTGTTCCAGCTTCTCTCTATTTATCAGATAATAAAAGATGATTCCCGGGGTACACACAGCGACATGTTTCTTTGTGAGAGAGCGTTAATACCTGTAATGGCTGAGCGATTGTGGCAGACTGACAGCATAAATCAAGCGGCAGCTAAACCCCTCACTCTGCGGTGAATGTGGAAAATGTCACCCAAACTGTAACCAAATTCTTTGTGCCATTTCTATGATAATGGCATCAATTAAGTGCTCGTGGTGTTGACCATTTTATCCTCCGCCTTGCTGCATGCAGTGCACCGTCTCTACGTCACACAGAAACCATCATTTGTATATATATAAAAAAAAATCTTTGCTGTTTTAAAAAATTCAATTTGACTATTGTGAAGATGAAAGTTAAATGGAAATGTGTTCACTGGAATTTATCAGCCTTCCGGCGGGCAACATGGACTTCAAAGCCACAGCCCATCACCTTGATTATTTGAATGATGTTTTACTACAGTCAGGCACTGGATAGGGACTGCTGGTTAAGATGATGATGGGGGGAAAAAAGGACAGCCAGGTGATAAGCGTAACCTTAACCTCAACAAACACATGCTGAAAACATACAAAGTGTCAGAAAATATTATAAAATGCCCTCACCTTTTACATAAACCAGGGTCGGACTGGCACATTAAAGCAGAGCAGCCCAACACATACAGCACAAATACCATGAAGACGCCGCGGCTGTGGTGCTATGATAGCCTCATTTATTCCTACAGTAGAATATTTAGTTTCAATGAAAGATTAACAAGGCCCTACTATTAACGAGGCATGCTGTGTCTGCATGCTGCTGCTTTAAAGTACAGGCAATGTATGTTGGTGTTAGCCAATGTCCAAAACTGTACACTCATGCACACACTAGTCTTGGTGTAAACCCTCCATCACTCTGGAGTCATTTGAGCTTCTGCACTCACTCATCTTTATGTGGACTAGTGTTGGCGTACCTGGCAGCCCCATTACAAAACAACTTTAAACAGGTTGCCAGCCGGCCAGCAGCTGCTGCTTTCTGCTGGTGCTCTGTAACGCGGCCAAGGGCTTCTCTTTCTGTCTGGCACCCATGGGGACAGCCCAGTCCTCGACTACGTTACGTACCAAATAACTAAAGCTACTGTTGCTCCATAGTGCAAGCTTAGGCACCTGCAGCTGAAGGTGCATTTAGTGGGTGTGAGTTAGAGTGAAAACTGATCTCAAAAAAGTTATTGCAGCTGTTTTTTATTGGAATATTTTAAGTTAAATGTTTTTGTTTTTTTATCAGTGATGCCGTTAGTGATCCCTAAAGGCTATAATGCTTAGGCACCTTCGTTACAAAACTTGAAAATGGCGTATTTACATCTGTGATGTACTGAATGGTATACTGGAGTATCACACAGGAATGTATGTATTTTTGCGTGTAATTACAACAAAGTTCTTGCACTCTTGAGTTCTTAATACTCCTTTTATGACTGAGGAAATTGACAGTGTTTACTTTTTTAGTTCTTTCAATCATTATAACCGGCATTCTAGGCATTTTAATGGGATGTGCAAGTACTACATTTTTGTTGTATTCTGAACTTGTATTTGAACCAATCATCACATAAAGAACAACTAATGTGAAAAACTAACCAAAATGACGCTGATCACAATCATTTAAATTTCAATCGAAATAAAATTATAATCCATAACATCCACTTGTTAAAGTGATAGAAATTATTTAAAAAACAACCCATTTCATAATTCTTATTTAACATTAATAAGCATGAGCAGTTTTGTTCTTTTCTTACTTGCACACTACAAGAGTACAGAGTTCGATTAAATAAATCTAACAGAATAGTGCATCACATCAACTCTAATTACACTGAAAAAGATAACATTTATTATGTTATGTTACTGAATTCCCATTGTAGAAATACTGTTAATTTAATTATGAGCATAATAGAACCAGCATTTCCATGATGACGCTGTAAAAAAGATAAAGAGTCCTCTATTGATCAGTTTGATAATATGTCAACCTAATGATTAAAAAACAGAGGACCAAACTCATATAGTTCGAGGCATGTGTGAGTTTTTAATTGTTGACTTCTGTCAATGTTGATATACGATAAAATTAGGCTGAAACTAGACTTAATGACTGGAAACAGGCTGTGAAAAATCTTTTCTAAGTGTCCAAGGACAGCTGTTCAGTCAGTTCAAAAGGATTAAACCATTTCATTTTTTCAAAGACAACGAAGAAACGAATAATCCAACAGCATGACTTGATACACAAAATACATGTGCATATCAGTGTACATGTCACTCAAACAGTGAATTTGTTTCCTACTCCACAACTGCAGTCGCACTTGTTAACCATAATGGTCTGCAGTTTGTGGAACATCATGTTCAGATATGTTTGCCATACAGTCAAGCAGCATGAGTTACTTACCGGTCGTATTATCCACGCAGGACACATTCGTGATACAAAAGCAGTCTGAGAGAACGCTAGCATCAGAAACTCAGTACATTTCTCCATAAACGCAGTATCTATCGCGCTGTCCGTTTAGCACTAAAGCTATCTGGCCCCCGCAGCTCTTTAAATACCAACACTCATCAGCCTGTCTGACTGTTGGTCCAGGAGGAGGAAAGACAAGATCAAAGCCGAGAACAAAAGCATAGGTCATCATTGCTGCTTTATGCACTCTCTGACCTGATGCCCCTCATAAAGATGACATCATAAACTAAATCGGCACGATAAAAGGTAATAGCAGGGTGTCTGATTAGCCAGATACGATAAAAACAAGTTTATTTAGCTTCTTGTTTATAATGTATTGAAAAATCCTGCTGTCATTAATTGAATGAAGCACAATTATTTGAATTGACTCCAAACTAGCGTGTGGCAAAATAAAAACACTTTTTGTTCACAAATATAAAAGAGGATTGGACATTTTTTTTAAACACTGACTGTAGGGAAAATTCAAGTTTTTCAGGTTGTTGCAAAGCATACATTTTTATCCCTTAACTTTGAAGCTACCGTTCTGCTCTCCTTGGTTAAGATTGATAAGTAAGTTATGATATTGGCACAATAAAAGTTTAAATGGTGCTTTGTAATTTACAAGCAATAACCAGGTCCTACATCTCCCACCTGAGCGACCAGAAAACATCAGCGTCACACTTGTCACACTATTGTTATTTAGTGCTACTATCACAATTTGTCGATTAGAAGCTGTCCAAAGTATTCAGTAGGCTACTTTGACACCCTGCATCTGCATCTTGTTAAAAAAATACCAGCTAATGATTCGTGTCACCAGTCAAACAAGATAGTAGCCTAGATATAAAATACAATTCACCTGCCTATAAGTCTCATCTCTATATGTGACACTCTACTACTACTGAACTTTGCCTGCCAACAGCGTGCTCAACATCTTTGCTTTATGGTCATAGACAGCTGCGTGGAAATGACAACCTCATAAACTGCTCTATCAAGGGACACAGTTCCTACTACAATGTAATCTTCTCCACATGGGTGCCTACATAAATAAGAAATTATTCATTTTGCTCTTCAATGTCTGGCCCTCGATCAGTCCCTGACTTAACTTAATAATTTTTCAGTTTTGAATGTAATAATAGCCTATACCTAATGTAATAACTTGCCAATAGTTATTATCAAAATACTTTTAATAAAATAATACCTGTGAAACTAATGGCATTCACACCAGCCTCTGATTTACTGTGGGTTAAGTGCTATATACAAAATGTTAGCAAGCTAACATGCTTAACCACATGGTGAACATTGAGGACATTACATTCGCTTAACATCAGCATGTTAGCATTATCATTGCGAGCATGTTAGCATACTGTAATTTTCATTCAGTTGGGCTTCACCAGGCCCCCAGGATGCTGCCTTCTCCGAGCAGCCAGCATGGACTAGTGGCCAACCCATTGGTACTGCATGCTGTGAATGGGAGCTTATTTTCATGGTAGCCCTAAGGCAGATTTCCCCGTCCACACCAATACAAGCGGCGAACAAGATTGTGTCGCCGCAAATTTTTTCTGGATATCAATCATAGGCTCAAACTTATCTTGAGACCATATACTATTAAAACTGAAGTTTTTTCATTTCAAAACGCCACATAAAGCGTTTTATTAGCCCAACGGCTTTTAACGGCTTTCAGTTTGTTTTCGAGGGAGGAGGAGGGAGCGGCACATCATACACTTGGGCGTGCCAGGCAGAGGCGGCCTTAACGATCTGGGGGCCCCATTCAAGACCTAGTGTGGGGCCCCCCACTTTTTTTGTATTTTCTTGAAAAAAAAATCGTAATTTTTTTTTATTTTATTTTTTTTAATACATATTTCTTGTGCATGCATGCTTGTGCATGCTTCCCGCAAAAAGAAAACAGATTGTAGAGTTTTATGAGATGATGGGCCACTGGGTGCAGACTCTTAAAGGGCCCCCCCACTCCTACTTATCCAGTCAGGTACACTGACTTTTCAGCACATATACAATTAATGGTAAAAACATAATAATGAAGTCAGTTTTTCTCACAGGATTTAGGGATACTGTGGGAGGGACCCTGGTCCTTGTTGGGGGGTCCGGGGGCATCCCCCCCGGAAGAACATTTGTGCCTTTTGAATTAAAATGCATCAATCTGGTGCACTTTGAGGGGAAACTTTAGAGGCTATATCAAATCCTGAGATGCAGCAGGAACATTATTTTTCAGATTTTTCTTAATCAGGCAGCACTCTTTACTCTGCTACTGTAAAAACAGTACAGTAGATTGGTCTGCAGACTCATGTTCTATGATGGAGAGACTCATTTCAACAGATACAGGGTGGATAGCTACTTTTTATGAACAGCATAGAATTTACACATAGAAATCGTATTCCTGTATGTGGGGGCCCTAAAGGCTCATCATGAAGCCCCTTAGACAGAGCTACTAATGCTGTTTTCTTATGCTTTTGTATTTCTCCCCCTACTAGTTGAGGGGCCCATGATGATTTATTTCCTTATATTTAGGCTTATTCCTTTTTGGACCCTGTTATTGACCTGAGTGACTGAGCTCTTTGACAATGCAACATGAAAAGTTACTATGAGGCCTAGGGCCCGGTAGTCTGCTCAAGTATTATTTATCAAAAAAAAAAAAAAAAAAAAATTATTATAATTTTTTTAGGGGGGGCTTGGGGGCCCCCCAGAGGGCGGGGCCCCATTCAATTGAATGGGTTGAAACATAGCTAAGGCCGCTACTGGTGCCAGGGCTTACATGAAAGCAATATGGCAGCTTCCTTGTTGCTTCTCTGCGCCTGAGCAGCTTTCATAGGAATGAATGGGCGCCATTTTTCAATACGGTGTCCATTTCTTTATATTTCCATGGGCTTCACAGAGCGACTAGCATGGCTGTTAACACTTTTGTCTTGTTTTTATGGAGAATGTATTTACACTTGTAGTATCAACTTTTAGTCTTATGCTGTGTTTTACAATAGGTGCAAAACTGCAATGAAAAGAAAACAAGAATAGCCACTTCCTAAAGATAGGTGTAACTCTATTAAAATGCTTTCATCAGCTATTCCATTGCGTCTTTATCAGTGATTCCATGAAGTTGGAGACTTGGGATGATGGATAGAGGCTAACCAGGTGGGCACTGGGCTGACAGGCAGCTAAGAACCTGGCAACCCGTCCAGCCTGTTTTCAGCATCCTGCTCTCCCAAGAATGATGTGTGTCCTGCCTTGACTTGCTCTGGCTTCACACTAGGGGGGAACTTGTAAGTGACTGAGCTTTGACAAATGAGGGTCTGCTGCAAGAAAGGCTATGGCACTGTGAAGACTAAAAGAGTTGAAATAATACAGTAAGAGTTTTGGAACATAATCAGAGTTTCCTCCATGATCATAAAAAGTTGTTGCAAAATCAAAAGGGCTGTATAAATATTCATAATCAGATTTGTTTTTGACTTACATTTAGTAAAAACGTTGTCCTCTTTATAAATCAAATACATGATATGATAAAATGACTTGTCAGCATGTGAATCATTGTCTTATATTATCTCAAGGGGACAGCGTAAACCCTGGCACTTCCCTATATATAGGCTAGCTTCACTTAATTCCCTGCAACTGTATATCTGATACACTATAAAGGCTACTTGGCAGCGTAATGTTTTTTGTTCCTTAACTGTACGCTTGTTAGTCCACTCCATACAGACTGTTGGATCCATATTAATCACACACAACTACAAGGAAGGTGGCCTAAGAATATATTTCAGAGAACCAAGCCATCTGTTTAGACTGGCCTTTTAGCTAGACAGAACCGATCCAACACCCCTCCCACCTTTAATCCACCTAAACCTGTGAACTTTTGCGACTCTTGCTTGTCTACAATCGAGGGAACTTCCTGGAAAGCAGATGTGTTAAGGGGTGGACAAAGGCCTTTATAGCATTTATACTCACAGCAGCTGTTAATGGGATGATTCAGCATATGCCTTTTTAAAATGACATTGACATTAAGGTCAAGATGAGTCGCTGGCCAGTGCACCTGTCATCACAGTTCCATTACGTCGACAACAGACGGCAGCAGATAAAGCACTCGGCATGTCACGGTAGAACTGGGCGAAGGAGGAATATAAGTAATGATAACATAGGATATATTTACGGAGTGATGAGTGTGTGTAAGCACATTCAATTCATGAAGACAAATACAAGAAACCCTACACCAAACGCCAGCAGCACCTACTGTTCTTTTAGTCTTGACAGCCAAAATGCATATTGAACAACTGAACGACAGGTGGACCGCAATTACAGTTGTGTTGCTAAGCAACCGGATGAAAACATGAATTTGAACCTCTTTCCACACAAACTGCAGCTCAATTATGCTGTAATTTTGTGCAGAGAAGGCAAAGAAATGGACAAAATGGCGGTAGCGTTTTCAGCCAGTTTTCTTCTTTCATCTTTCAACTGTAACACCGATATATACTGTGTATATTTTTCCTTTATCTTACCAGGATGTCCCATTGAGATCAAAAAGCAGTTTGAAGCTTAAGGTTAGGGTTTGTTTGTCTACCACTGCATACTTTTTTTTATTTGAACAAATATATCACAATATTTTTTTGACCTTCACCAATTGCTGTGAGGGCCAGTCATTAGAGACAAAATAATAATAATCCAAACAGGGCTAAAAGTGTTTTTTTTTTTATCATTTTGCAAACAATAACAGTAAGCTGAGAACCCTTGAGTGCTGGTAGGACAAAACAAAAATCAATTATTGAGCGATAATATATAATATATAGGGGAGAACGGGGGAATCTGAGGCATCGGGTAATGTGAGCCACCCCCTGTATCTAGGCAACGGAAAACATTTGTGGTCATGTGAGATATATGTTTTCAAGCCCCTCTCATTTCCCCATGGCCCTGAAAGAGAGGACCTCATGGTGCTGTGGTAAGCATGTTTTTTTTTCACCAAAATAGGTATTTTGCATGTAAAAGTAAATTTTCTTGCTGTCAACTTAATCAACTGTTGTGCCAAAGCAAATGTATTCACGTAGAAAAACTTCCATCATACGTGTTGATGAACTACCAACATATAAAAACCATGTGATGATATTAGCTAAAGATTAGCCTTAATGCTAAGAGAGGTAGTTTTTTTCTCAAATTGTGGTGGTGGCACAAGTTAAGTTTAGTCTTAAACATATTTTAATGTAATATTACATAACATATGTTTTATTTTAATGTCATACACATTGTAGAAAAGCCATCATGCCAAGGAAATACACCAGGAAGACGACCTGGGGCAACCACACGGAAAGAGCACATTCTCATCTTTCCCTGTAACCTTCAGGGCTGGAATGTAGAGTAGGCCTAGTTGTAGAGTATGACAGGCTGATGTTATAATCCAGTTGGGTCTTCTCCTGTGTTCTGAGTCCCAGGCTGTTCTCGCTGGTTCTGATTTTCCTATGCTTTGACCCTCAGACACAAGCTGGCTCTAAGGGTCCTGTGTTCTGACCCCCAGACTGTGTTCTAATCTAACGGGTTCTATCTTTCATTTGAATCTTATTAAAACCTTTTGAATTATAATATGTTGTATTTGATTTTGTTTAGAGTTACTTTCAAGTGTTTAGAAAATTTGCTTTGCTTAATTGACCAAACCCCATAATTATTTTACTAGTCCGACATTAGTTCCGGAATGTGTGGCTAGCTTTCAGGATTCTTACTGTTACAATATGTGTTGTTATGGTAGTTTCAGAGTGGAAAAAATAAGTGGATCAGTTTACCCCACAGCTGGGGTAAAGTGAGCCACATGACAACTTTTTTTAAAACAATCATATTTTCACTGCCCTTTGTCTTGAACAAATTCTGCTAATGCCCATTTCTAGGAAACATCCTGAATTAATGGGAAATGTGTAAATTTGAGTGATAAATCATTTTAGCTCGCTTAGAGGGGAGCAAATGTAAAAAGTGGCTCAGATTACCCCGTTCTCCCCTATAATAATAAGTAATAATAATGATCTAAATAATCTGAAGTTTCAGTATATACATTTAATGAGGGCGGTACTGCATGTGTAAACATTTGTAAATTGGTGAGTAAACTAATTTTAATAGCCAGCTAATAAACCCTTTTAAACTAAGCCTAATAAGCAAGTGGCAAAGTAAAATATTCATGTGATTCTGTCAAGATCTTTCTGTCTGTGGTGAATTTAAAACAAGGGGTACAAATAGCTCTTTATTAAGAAAGCCCAAGCCCAAGGAGAAATGTGACTCACCTGCACAACTGACACACACGCAAAGACACACAGGTGTACACACACACACAACACAACCCTCAGAACAACACACACGCAAAGGCACATTATATACACTCTGTAGGATATACTGTATGTATATCATCCAGGCACAACTGTGTTGGCATATATAGTATAATCCCACAACACGAGTGGCATTTTGTGTATGTCAGATCTTTTTGACAAGGTCATTTGCAAATGTTCCACTCATAATGCATAATGCAGTGATTCACTCGGTTAGGTAAGTGAGTGGGAGCTGTTAAGAGGGTGCATATTTTTAGTTGCTACATTTCCGTCGGACTCAACTGGTACTAGTAGGAACATGGGGAAACAACGCTGTTTATGCACATAACATGAATTAATATACCATGTAGGTTATTGACAAATCAATTTATTAGCATTTTTGAATAACATTCAAAAGTATCCGACTGTCTTCCTCATCTGAACTTAAGCAGCAGCATATTCAATTATTGCTTTAGCACCCAACACGCTTCTTCCTCAATAGAGTAAAAGAGGTTATCATTAATATTTTCCTATTTTGTAGTGCACAATATGTGATGCTCCCTCTGCTTTAAAGCCAGATTAATTAAAAAAATATATAAATATCAATGAACGTAATGACAACACAAGAAACACGCACGCACGCACGCACACACACACACACGCACGCACGCACACACGCACGCACGCACACACACACACACACACACACACACACACACACACACCTCTGGGGTAGCTTGGCCCAGTTCCCAACAAATGTCTGTACTGGTTTGGCATCCATCTTGTATACACCTCACAGCAATCACCAGATAACACAGGCAGACACTCATGCACCACTCTGTAGCAGGAGATTAGGTCCAATGTCAAACAAAGAGGGAGAGAACAGGTTTCTGACATGACACCTCTGCAATTAGACCAGTGGTATCTGAGGACACATACACACGTACTGTACATTTAAAATGGCTAAAGAAAATCTCAAGAACAATAAGCAACTAAACTCATAATACTCATTAACCTAAAGGATGTTTGTCACAGTAAATTGATGTGACAGCCAGAGTAGGAGGTGGAGCAGACAATCAGCAGTCACCCTCAATGATTGTGTTTGGAGACTCCATAGGGCCTGTCTGCATGCCACCTCTTTGTATTGTACAGTATCCACCAAAATAGGCAACGCAACCAATCCAGCAACATTACTCAATATAAGAATACATTAGATAATGATAATCCAACATTCACAACCTGTTTTTTTTTCAGTGACACACTGAACTCCCTCCAGGAGAGACAGTCGGAACATGTGCATTGTTAACCCAGTGGGAAATGTTCCATGCCCCCCTGGCACTGATCCGCACACTGGTGGGTGGGAAGCGCTGATTCTGATGCAACTAGGGGTCAGTGGTGGAAGCTTAAGAGGAAAATAATTGAGCACCGTCATATTTTTCCACATTTTAGACGGGCATAAAAGTCCATTGCATCAGTAGTTGCAAGGAAAATCTACTGCATGACAAAAATTGCACATTTTCAGTTGTCCTTATTGTCACTTTTTAAATGTCATTACTTTAGTGGAGGGAACACATACTTATTCTAGATATAGGCCACATTTTAGCAGAGACAGTTTCATAATAGAAGAAGCCCAGCGGCCATATCTTTTATTTTTTATATAAATAAATCCCTGTTCTTGCATTTAATCTTCTTGCAGTACAAACCTTGACACAGTCTTTTAAAGGTATTCCTGCGGTCCACATAAACACCGCTTAGGCAGGCCACAGCCAAGAATGACAAAATGTAATCTCCTTCCCCCAGGTGGAGTCTCTTAAACCAAAAGTGTCAGTGTGCTGCTCGATTTCCTGTCATACAGACAGAAAAAATAAACCCCACAGAGGAGAAGCACAATTAGCACTGGACAAATTTAGTTTTACCAGAAAACTACCTCATTTTATAATGGAGATGTATTAACTTTTTTTAAGGACTACACCATGTCAATGTAAATGTACCTGATTTATTTGAAAACATTATACTTTGAAAATAATGTTGCAGAGACAGTTTCACTATGATGAACAACATTTTTTGCCAAAGAGAATCGTATTATTGTCTGGTAATTTAGTTGTATTGTAGGTTTAATGTGTACATTTTGCACTGCTTAACCCTGCCTCAGTACGCCAATCAAAATATATAGAAATAGTTATGTCATGTAGTTTAGAGAAAATTGACTATATGAAAACCCTGATTATGAACCTTGACTGAAGTGCTAATTTGGTGTCTGCCTTTCACAAAACTTATTTTTTCACTGCAAATATAACACAGATGATTTAACATCGTATGCTTATAAAGAATGTAGGAGCGGGATACTAACATTGTGGCTTAAACCCTTCAAAAGCATCCAATTCCATGATGAAAACAAAAGTGCAGAAGGTCAAGCCAAGGATGGAGAATGGTGCAGTAGGAGAGGAGAGGATGTTTGGAAAACTAAAGTGAAAGAGAGGAGCTCAAACAAAGTGAGATCTTTTTATATATACTGCATATACTGTGTATACTATTAAGGCATTACAGTTGGTATACAGACAAAAGCAAGGGAGACAAGAGACACAAGAGAGACAGTGGATGATGAAAAATAATTTTTGATATAAAACAAGCAGGCTAGGACAAGTGTTTACAAGTAGAAAGTTGGGGAGAACTTGGGAAAGACATTTATTTTCTGGAGGGAGGGAATGCACTCCAACCAAGGGCAACAACAATTGTGGGCATCTGTCATCGGCCATCTGGGTTAGCCCTAAGGCTGCTGTGGGGACCAAAGCAAATGTGACCTGTGCAGGAATGACAGTAGTGTACTGGACCACTAATAGCGCTTATAGCCACATGCAAGCAGTGACAAACAGGAAAAGAGGAAAGTTTATTTATAGAATATATACATATTCTAGCTGAGTAAAACAATTCATTATCTTCTTTGTTCAATGTAAGATGCTCAAACATGAGGCTTAGTACCACTCTCAGATGATTGTTTTAGCTTAGAATAAAGACCGGAAACGAGGCAAAACTTTTGGCTTTTTCCAAATGTTTTGAAATCAGCACCTCTAAAGCTCAGTTATTAACAATAACTGAACACCAATGGCAAAATAATATTTAGTCATCTATCTTATAGGAAAAAGGAAAAAAACTAATTTTATAAATTCAGAGATTAATCAAACAAAAAAAAAATATCAAAATGGTTGCCAGCTAATTGCAGACTAAGCAATTATAAAATATTGACATTGTATTAGTCAATTGATTATATTGCTTTGAATGTGCCTTGCAGATGTTATTTCTTGAAACCAACTCAACTTTTTGCATTCAATGCATATTTGATAGACAACTTATTTGATAACGAGGGATGTCCCGATCAAGCCCTTTAATATTTGCGTTGTATATATATACAGTCCCCTCCATAAGTATCGGAACAGTGAGGCCAATTCCTTTATTTTTGCTGTAGACTGGAAACATTTGGGTTTGACACCAAACGATGAATATGAGACAATAGATCAACATTTCAGCTTTCATTTCCAGGTATTCACATCTGGATCCGATACACAACTGAGAAGATAGCATTATTTGTAAAGGAACACCACATTTTTAGGCGAGCAGAAGTATTGGAACAGATAGACTTTAAATAAATTAAAGTGAATAAAACATACTATTTTGTCGCAAATCCTTTGCTTGCAATAACCGCATCAAGCCTGTGACCCATTGACACCACCAAACTTTTGCATTCTTCTTTTGTGATGCTTTTCCAGGCTTTCACCGCAGCCTCATTCAGTTGCTGTTTGTGTTAGGGGGTTACTCTCTTAAGTCTCCTCTTTAGCAGGTAAAATGCGTGCTCTATAGCATTTAAGTCTGGAGATTGACTTAGCCAGTCTAAAACCTTTCACTTCTTGCCCCTGATTAACTCCTTTGTCGTGTTTTGGGTCATTATCTTGCTGCATGATGGAGGATCTTCCAATCAGTTTGGTTGCATCTTTCCTTAAATTGTCAGACAAAATGTTTCTGTAAACTTCTGAGTTCATTTTGCTGTTGCCATTACATCATCAATGAAGAATAATGAGCCCATCCGAGAAGATGCCATGCAAGCCCAAGCCATGACATTGCCTCCACCGTTTCTCACAGATGAGCTTGTATGCTTGGTATCATGAGTAGATCCTTTCTTTCTCCAAACTTTAGCCTTTCCATCACTTTGGTAAAGGTTCATCTTGACAACAACACAGTAACACATGATGGCAACAGCAAAATGAACTTAGAAGTCTACAGAAACATTCGGTCTGCCAATTTAAAGAAAGATGCAACCAAACTGATTGGAAGATGCTCCATCATGCAGCAAGATAATGATCCAAAAAAACTGCAAAAACAACAAAGGAGTTAATCAGGGGTAAGGAATGGAAGGTTTTAGACTAGCCAAGTCAATCTCCAGACTTAAACGCTATAGAGCAGGGGTGTCAAACTCATTTTCACAAAGGGCCGAATTACGACATGATAATCACACGAAGGGCCAGACATGTCGCTTACTGACATGCCTTCTTTTTAATCCAAAACTCAAACAACATATCTAGGTATATAACCTGCGTACATACGAGGCATAGGCTAGATTTTGTTTACATATTTTGGGGGACAAATTATATGTGGGGGGTATGGGAGTGCTCCCACAGAAATGTTTGTGCGTCAAACACTTAATTTCCTGTATTCTGGTGGATTTTTCTGTGTTGGTTTTCTGTGACTTTTCTGCGTCAATTTATTGTGGAAATGTCTTTATTTTTGTAAAGGAAAAGACAACATTCAGGTTCCTGGTGAAACAAATATAAAGGACTATAATGCAGTAAGGCTCTCAGGCATCCTGGATTGAGCCACAATATGTTTTCTCTTGGATTTTTCAAAACTTTCTGCACATTCAAAACATATCACGTTTTTAAATTTTATTTTTTTATAGGAATCATGACCCAGCACCAGTGTTAACTATTTATGACACTTTACATTGGTAATGAAATGCAAAGCCACCATTGGAAACAAAAGGGGTGGGCTATCAGCGGGTATCTAACGTTAGTTAGTGAGCTATATTGTAACTTCAGGCAAAAGTTAGAAACCAGATAATGTTAGCATTCATCCTTAGACAGTTGACACAATCAATCATCATATTAGCATGCTATTTAGCCCCATAGATTGGCCTATTTACAGCCATTAGAAAACTGACATCTTTTCTTCAATGCAAATTCATCAATTCATGGCTTAAAATCCTGAGCTGTGGAACTTTCAGCAGACATTCCTAGTGGTAAGCTATGCGAGTGTCCTAACGGTTGGGAGCGTGTGCGACGTGCCAATATGGCACAGGCTCCACATGAGAAAAAAAATAAATAAAAAATCATGATTTTTTTTTTTTTTTTTTGCGGGCCAAATTTAATGGAATTGCCGAATTTGTTCGCGGGCCAGATTAAATATTGAAACGGGCCAGATTTGGCCCGCGGGCCAGAGTTTGACACCCCTGCTATAGAGCATGCATTTTACCTGCTAAAGAGCAGACCGAAGGGAGTAACCCCCCAAAACAAGCAGCAACTGAATGAGGCTGCGGTGAAAGCCTGGAAAAGCATCACAAAAGAAGAATGCAAACGTTTTGTGATGTCAATGGATCACAGGCTTGATGCAGTTATTGCAAGCAAAGTATTTGCGACAAAATATTATGGTTTATTTACATTAATTTATTTAAAGTCTATCTGTTCCAATACTTTTGCTTGCCTAAAAATGTGGTGTTCCTTTTCAAAAAATTATATCTTCTCAGTTGAGTATCAGATCCAGATGTGAATACCTGGAAATGAAAGCTGAAATGTTGAGCTATAGTCTCATATTCATCTTTTGGTGTCAAACCCAAATGTTTCCAGTCTACAGCAAAAATAAAGGAATTGGCCTCACTGTTCCGATACTTATGGAGGGGACTGTATATATATATATATATATATATATATATATATATATATATATATATATAATTTTTTTCCTGACACCCCTGGGAAAATATTGTTTTTGCCACCTATTGTGAATGACTTATCAAGTATCTCCTGTAGCTCATTCTTCACTCCTTCGATGCCATCTACTGTATATAAAAAGCCAGCAGTCACTACCAGCTCCTATCAATGTATATTTATCAACTCTTGAGCTAGACAGACTAGACAGATGACATTGAGAACCACCCTGAACACATTTCTTTTTCATCCACATTAGTCATCCCTGCCTCCGTGCTTCCCTCCTACGAACTCCTGCTATCACTGCACATTGAAAGCATATGTTTCCCCTCCAAATGGAAATATTTTCTCCCTGGCATGGTGCCATAATTTAGCATAAAGTTATTTGAGCATTTTGCTGAAGTTTTGAAAACGGTGACCGTGTAACTTGACACCAAAGCTAAACATGCACACAGAGAGATTTGGATGAGGTCTCTATGATTGAGATTGAGATATGACACCCTGTATTATCAGTGCCATGCTGCATCTGATCTGAGAGCTGTCGGGAGCATGCAGCCCATAGGGAGAACAGGCGGGAGGTGGCTTAACACGGCTGGCCTGGGGTCCTCTCCAAATTTAAACTTTTGTTAACACCCATGTGTCGGTGCATTGAACAGTCCTCAGCTGAAATTCCTCAAATAGCTACCAGGGGTTGTCTGCAATGCCACAATTGTATTTAAAGTTATTTTCAGGATATAAGTGATTGAGTGTAATGTAAGACCCAACAACTGACTATCCTAGATACTATACTATATTTTTAAAATAACTCAATTAAGTAAACATTAAAGATTTCACTGAGAAAAACCTTATATTCTCCAAAAAGTATGATAACATAACAGCATGATTTTCACCAATGTATGATTTCACTTTTTTTTGTATCACTTAGCCATGCTAATTCTTGCAATAAACCCTCCTTTGATCAATGTAAAACTATTAAAAGGAATTTAGGTCAAGTATTGTTTTGAGCATGTAGGAAGGAAGAGGAGGATTACAGCTGTCTGCAACAGCCCACATCTCCCAAAGAGAACAGCACAGTTTTCTTCAACAAATCCATCTCATTATAATCAAGACCTCCTCACTGCATTTGTATGTCCCTCACCCTGCTTGTAAGATGTTTGAAACAAACCATATTTAGCCAATTTAAGCAAATGTGAGTTGGTTTGAGTACTGAACAGTGTAAGTTCACAAAGGCGATTTGTAAAGAGTGATAATCAAAAGCTTTGATTCTTATCTAGATAATTTTACGTATCTTTTTGAAAATATTTCAAAATATTTATCACATATTCTTGTTGATAAGTCAAGTCTAAAATGGTCTAGGGGACGTAAAGATTAAAAATATTCAACGTTTTTAGAGTGTTTCGACAAGTACCAAGTAGCCTCTAGCTGAGAATCTTTATACTGTATCACGTCCCCTTCTCTCTTGCTCTCTGGTGTCTTCTATAAGTCCAAACAAACAACTCTGTGTTGTTATTAGGGTCCGAGCACCGACCGGTGCGAAGCCCTATTGAAATGCAAAGGATTTTTCTTCCCTATTATTCTTAGTCATTTTTGGCACTTTTCACCCCCTTCCCGTCATGCATAACTTGAAATTTTTTGCGTACCCATAGACCTGCAAAAAATTGCAACTTATATCGAGACCGGGCCAAAAAAACGGCGCCCCCTGTGGCCACAAATAGTTTTTCAGGAAGCCTGAAGCCTGAAATTTTAGGACAACATGTAATGGCCCAAGGCGCACATAAATGCAATTTTATGTCCAGGGCCAAAATCAACAGGAAGTCGGCCATTTTGGATTTAGTGCCTAAAATCGCCATATTACAAATTTTCACATATCGACGAACTCGTCCTAGTGTTTTTACGCCAGGGACGTCGAACCACTTCTCAAATACTCAAGACGCTTGCCCGATGTTAAATTGCGAAAAGATTTCAAAATCACAGTAGTACCAGGGAGCTATTGGGGGTCAAAGTTGACGTAAACATCATAAAAAACCAACCTCATGAAACTTTAATAACATATGCCTAGCTGCACCAAATTTAAAACCCAAATGTATCTTTGCAGGCCCCACAAAAAAGCCTCCTGAAGCCCCGCCCCAAAATCAACAGGAAGTCTTTTAATTTTAAATATGTGAATTTCTGACTCTCAAATCATCACAATGTTAAAAAATTCATAACTCCTAGCAGGAACATATTTTGCAAAACGAAAACTCTAGGGACACTCAGGAGACATGGAAGATATACCAAAAATAATTTAGTTTGATTCCGAATAACTATGACGAAATGCCGGCCAATATTCGCCAAAATTTACTCATATGTCATAACTCCACATTACTCTGCAGGATTGCAGAGTAAAGTGGACTCATAACAACTTTTTGTGCAAAAAAAATATGATGGGGTATGTCCTCCGACATGGAAGATGATATACCCGAAAGCTTGTTTTAATCGGAACCACTGTCTTGCAGCACCGACGCCTCATTCGCCAAAAAACATCAAAAACGGACCTCATGAACCCTTTAATTGATCATAACTCAGGCTGTGTTATACTTAGAACCACACAATTTCATACAGCAATGTACAATCCCAGTACAAACATGTGAAAAAAAAGCCTCTTGACGCCCTGCCCCAAAATCAACAGGAAGACTTTTAATTTGAAATATTCGCCAAAAAAAAACAGGAAGTTGGCCTAACTCCACCATACTCTGTCTCATCTTCTCCAAATTTGTTATGGTTAATGACACCCAAGGCCTGAAGAAGCCCGAACACTAATATTCATAGAAAGTGAGAGTGCCACCTGTCAAAACGCCTTCGCCGTAGCTTGGCGTCTTCGCCAGGAAACAGGAAGTAGCTGTAACTCCACTATACTCAGTCTGATCTTCTCAACATTTAATATGCTTAATGAGACCCAAGGCCTGAGTAAGCCTACACAATAATATTAAGAAAAAGTGAGAGCGCCAACTGCTGGGTCAAGTAAATATTGCATGCTAGTTATTTACCTTCAAGTCCTACACACTTGATCAAATCAACCTCAAAGCAGCTCAGGGAGGTCTAGAGACAATGATAACACGGGAAGCCGGTTCTATTGACTCCGTGGCCTTCGTACTTTCTCGGCGTCATCGCCACGAAACAGGAAGTCGCTGTAATTTCGCTCTGCACTGTCCCATGTGCTCCAAACTTCACCTGCCTGGTAAGAGCCCAGGCCTGAGGACTTCCTCACATCCGTATCAAGCGCGTCGAGGCCGGCCAGGACGGTGTCCAGCACGGAGGTGCGAGGGCCCGGTCATCACTGCTCGCAGTTTTAATTGTTGTATTGTAGTCATTTTCCAGCCAGACAATGCTATTTTCATAAAAATTGCAGTGGCATCCAAGCACATGGTGAAGAACCTCAATTATGTTTTCATTTCTGGAGCAAATCATTCCAACATTGACACATGATAACATGGCTGCTCTTTCTCGTTCCCATTTCGCCTAATCATCCTTTCTCTGCGTTCTTCTTATCTCTACTAAGGGCTTGTGTTGGAAACCTGACGGACCAAATTGGATTGACTTTTAATTAGGTGCACAAAGATGGGTTTAATTGCCTGAATTATCTCACTGATTCCTTTGTGTGGTAAGGAGAAGCACCTGGATAGTGTTTAGTTTAGAACAAATAAACCAATGAGACCGTCAGTTCAGCCCATTTGAATGAACGTCTTATAATTAAACTGATAATTAAATGGCATAATGCCTTTTTTATAGTCCAGGTTTACACTTGATGCAGGACATGAATGGCAGTCAAATGTATTAGACGAGCTCTGGATTTCATACATACATTCTTTCCTTCAGTTTGTACTTTAGTGTGATGAATGCCTCCCCTCCTGGTAACTTCTATTTCACCTTGGCTCAGTACTGAAGAGGAGGCTACCACCACAATCACTGTGTTTACAGTTTTTCATTCAGCTTGATAGAGAACTGTGATTGCACTGGGCAGGTTTGTAATCGAAAATGGCTTCCCTCAGATGCGTGTCACTGAAAAAGGATTACCAAGTCTTTTCTTTGACTTAGTGAATGTGGCTATAATCAATACTTCACAACAACGTATTAAGTGACAGTGTGAAACAAATGTGACAACATGTCGCTCGCAGCGATGAACCTACAGAGAATGATCACTTGAATCTACAGCTCTACTCGGTTTTAAGGAGCTTTACATAAAGTTTCAGCTTATTGTAGCCTATGTCCTGTACATTTACTCTTTAATGCATTTTCTGCTACAGCAAGCAGCTGTTTTCAGTTAAAAATATCTAAAAACCCACTATACACTGCGAAATAGCCATACAAGTGTCCAAATATTAAGAGCAAGTTGATAGCGACAGTTCCTGCACTTAAAAAGCATAGTGTTATATCTGCTATATTTCCGTCGTATTTTTCCGATTATGAGCCAATATGAAGCTGATGCCCTGAAGACCAAAATGTCCATCAATCCCTGAGCTATTATGCTCCACAGGGAACAGCAGCAGGCTTCACTTCTTGCAGAATTTGATACACATACAACGTATCCTCTTATATGCACAGGTAAAAAGAATATACTTCAGTAAATGAAGCAAAAAATACATAAATCATAATTAACATGAGAATTATTCATTTAAGATGAAATTTTTTGTTTTTATGTATATGAGCAGTCCAGTGGCTTCACCATCAGCTGCCTCAGACTCTGTCAGGATTGAAGCAGACTGCACCATACAAAAGCCATGCCGTAATGGCTCCTTCAATTAACGACCATTTAATTTGGCCTGCTTGACTGGCCTTCTGTGTTCAGCAGTAATAGCCATTAGAGCGAATGTAACGCACCATTAAATGGAGGAACAAAGAGCAAAATCATTTCAGAATAAGAGACTGCATGACAAATCACGTGCGCGTCAAAGCAATTTGATCGGAGGGAAACCGAGGAGAGAAATGGTTTCAAAATGGCTGGGGGCGTGAGGGCTTTCCCCCACTATGTCTGGAGGAAATGTAAACCATTTCATCGTCTCAAAAAAAGCAGGTTGTCGTATCGTATGCATTTCTATTTGAGAGCAAGGTGCAAAAATCTCCAAAACATTCAGCATTAATAACTGTTTCGCACACACACACACACACACGCACGCACGCACAAAATGTTGATAAAATGAATGGTTTATTAAGATGCCTAAAGCTTCCATGGGTTCTTAAAGGAAATTGTTAAGCAGAGGTTGTAAACCATCAATGTGACCATGCAACCCGTCTCCAGATCAACCTTTAAGTCAAAATCATTCTTACTGATAAAATCGAGCAAAATCATATAAGTATACAATATGCTGCTTCTGAGGAATTGTGTATCATGTGGGTATTTTATTTTCCCTGTGGCCATGTCAAAGTCATGCATCTTCATAACTGAAGACGCCAACACACACACACACACACACATATCGGTGTACACACCTATATACACACACACACAAATCTGCCTGCTGTGCTGAATCTGAGCGAGCAATACAGCCACAGGGGAATTGAGAGGTAATGGACCGTACAAAAATTTGACTTCCCACACAGCCCCCAAGGTGTCCATCCCTTTGTCCACATGACAGGGACTCAAAAGAGCAGCTATTCATCAATGCCGTTACGTCGCACATTTTTGTTGTTGATTTTCTCATGATGTTATTTTTCGTAACATTAAAATGTGAAATGCAAAACACAATGTTCGGGAGACACTACAAGCATTTTGGAAAAATACTCTGGCAGCCTCACGTTTGTCATTAAAAGGAACAGAAAAAAAGTTAAGAGACTATCTGTTCTATTTAGTGTACACTTTAGCATCTTGTGCATTCATAATACATGACACGATGAAAGTAGACAGTTTTTTTGTTCCTCTGCACCGGAGGCATTATGTTTTCAGGTGGTTCGTCCGTCCGTCCGTATGTATAGGTACGTCCAGGCCACTCCTGAGAGCGCAATATCTCATGAACACTTTGAGGTATATTCTACAAACTTTGCACAATCATCCCCTCTAAATAAAGGATGAATTTATAAGCTTTTGGAGGTCAAAGGTCAAGGTTACGGTGACATCATCCCTCATGAACGCAATTTCTCAAGAATGCTTTGAGGGATTTTTGTCAAATTTGGCCCAAACAACACTTTGGTTAGAGGATAAACTGCAGTGAATGTGTACAATATTGTAGCTTCTTAGGAGCTTTGCCTTTGTTAAGACATTGCCTACCAACACAACTGTACTTTCACTGTTCGGCAATTGTATGTCTCGCAGGTGGTATTTCTAGTTCTGTTTTTGTTTTGTTGTCCTTGTTGTGTGTGTGAGGAAGAAGAAAGACAGTGCATGTGTTAAGCTTGTGCATTGTAGGGATCAATGTATCTTTGTGAGTATCTTTCCTAACAGCAAACATTCATGTTGTTTTAATCTCCTGATAGATTTAGATTCCTTCACTAGTCCAGCACGGATCAAAAAGCTTTCATGTGTTTCCCAACGGGGAAGCAAATGATCCGACCTCATGAACAACCGTTCATGCTGTGAATGCAGTGATATAGCCTATGAGCTGTAAAAACGACCTAAAGTGCGTTTAACCAAGCATTTAATTTATAGACAGAAAGTCTGTCTCTCTACAGTTTATTACTGCCCTTTGTGGGCATTTTAACATTTTCAAAGCACCTTGAAGGGTTGTTTTTTCCCCATTTGCCTTCAGCCAACCGAGATTACTTTGGTGGGGCTGGGGGAATCAGAAGAAACTAAGGAAGGTGGTTTTATCCCAGAGTATTTGTATCTAGCCAGTCAAATAAAGATCCCAGTTATCAGTCCGGTTCAAGCTGCCACTGTTTGAAGGAGACCGTCATCTGACTTGTAATGACAAGAGCCCGAGAGCCATTATGTCTTTGATAGGAGACTTAAGCAGAAATCCATTATGTGAGGTGAGGGGGTGAGGGGGGGTGGGGGTTAGCAAAAGCAATCTGTTGTAAAAAGGTGTAAACTACAAATCTACTGGTGGAAACCGTGGTTTATAATTTCACCGACAGTTTATAATTAAAATAAATGCTAAAGGTTTTTTTTCAGGTTAGTCACACGGAAGTATTTAGTCAAACATTTGTTGTTTTAATTGTCACCACTTCCATGCTACTATCAGACAGCTGCAGAGGAAATGTGTGTTGACAACACAGGCAGGGGGTGCAACAATTCACTCCTGGGTAGAAAATGGCTGCTTTTCGAGCACTCAGAGACCACAGTATTCTGACTTCAATAGTACTGATCATAAGCAGCCTTTTTCTGCAGCTACATTTTCAATCACTCTCATTTTTATATATCCGAAAAGGATAAAAGGGTTCAATAGAAAGAATTATTTGACCAAGAAAATGAATTGGGAGTTATCAAGGCAATTGATTAAGGTCTCATTTTATAGTCTTAGCCTCTCAAAATCATTTTTTTTCTGTCTTTCTCTGTTGTATTTAATTAATATTTAAAATATTTGCGTCGGTCAGTTATATTAACAATTTGGAGAACATAATCAAAATATTATTAATTTAAAGATAATAATCTTAGTTGCAGGGACATATTACATTTATTATATTATATTACACTTTCCACATTACATATAATTATTTTGAAGTTGGAACTTGATCAAATTATAGGGCCTTTAATAAAATAGTCAGTTCATCTAATAACCATTCAATTTGGTCTTACAGCCAACATACTGAGGTTGCTTTGGCGAGGAGTTTCCTGCCTCCTATTGGTACGACTGCCCTGACTGACTGAAGACCAATGGTCCTTGATGCCACTAAGCAGGTGGTAAACTCTATCTGGAAACAACCCTGTTTTAAGCAACATCTAGAGTAAATAGTACTTCAACATAGATGAATACCTCAGACATGATGACTGTATCTGTAATGGATAGCTGTTGTTGAATTAACTGCCACACAGTAACAGTGAAAAAACATGGTCATACATTTATAACTAAGACTGAGCCTGTTTTACTGTTACACATATTTAAAAGAGATAAGCGGCACAAACATAAACGGATGAATAATTTATTTTTACAGCTTTAAACTGGCTTGTTTCAATACATTGTGTCACTGAAGTGTTAATTACTTGCATTTAGAAGGCAGAACTTCATATGTGCCATTCGAACTGCATTGTAATTGTATTGGCGTTACTGACCTGCGACCATGATGAAGTCCATTCTCTGTAATTTGGTTTGCATTACATTGGATGTAAAGAAAGATGTTATGACAGTGTGAAAATAAGAGGTTGTATAATATTCCAAACATATTATTTCTACAGGGACTTTAAATGGATGTGTGGGATCAACACATTACATTTGACCTCTTAAACTCTTTTATATCAAATATAATATACGTTATTCAAATGGCTGATAATTTGATTATTATTCTTTACTCTTAAAATTGCGCATTCTATATACGGAGATATAATTATATATGATAAAATACTTCTCATGGGATTTCAGTGCAATGCCATCGTTGGGCTTGTTTCATTTTTATGGTTTATTTTCCTAGTTGAATTGCATTTTAACTTTCCAGAGGCTCCCCTTGGATAATTATTGTAAATAAAAACAAAAAAACAAAGCTTAGTTAGGTCATGCCCATGACAAAAAGCAATATTCCTCAAACATCAACAGAAAATTATTTTGTGGGTGATTGTTCTGTCCTTGGTGGAGTTTATCAGCAGGAGTCATGAGTCCGTAGACAGTGAAGCCGGGCTGGAGCTCAAGCTGCTCCCATCCCAATCTCGTTCCACATGATTATTCTCAATTTCACAGCTGATGGCTTTTACTGAGACAGAGGGCAGACGGCAGCCAAATGCCAGAGTACAGAGGAGAATGCTCAGAGGTGGGAGAAAAAAAGACAGGCTGGTCACTCAACTTCAACACCATGTGTTTGGGATAGAAGTAACCAGTGAATGTGACCTATTGCCAGGTGAAGGACAAAGGCTGCTGCTAGATCATGGGTCAGACACTATACAAGCCTGGCTTCATGTGAACCTGAAGAACTAGAGGAAAACACACACAAATGCACACCTATAACCCTAACCCTCAGAACTACAAGGAAGCAATGTTCTCATCTACAGATCAATGTTTGGATTCAGCTGTGAATCTACAGCATTTGAAATAAAACCGTTCCACAGATATACCGTGACGTCATGATTGAAGAGAGCTTTCTTTCCATCATTCTAGAGATTACAGTGAGCTTGGTACTGTATGTTATATTGAGTCAATATCGATACACACATCATCCTGTGGCTAAAAATAACTATAGCATCATATTCACAGGTGAAAACAGTCACCAACGAACATGCTATTTACTCCTGTTCAAAAAATATTTGCTGAAAAACTACAGTGCCCAGCTGCATAAGGGAATTGTTTGTCCTTTTTGAAAACAAATTAAGTATTCATGACCCGTTGTTTCAATATGAACTTTGAAATTAAGTATAGGCTGACAGCAAACATGAGTTTTTTTAGGGATGGGCCGAAAATACAAATATAATGTATCATCAACAAAAGTTTTCTTGATACAATTTATAAAGAGCGAGTGCAGACTAAAAGAAACATTTGCTAAAAAACAACGATTATCAAAACTCTTTGAACCGAGACCAAAGCCCAGTTAAAGGAATGAAGTGAAAATATTGACATTTCACCAAATTTACAACGTACCATTTTGACACATTGAATGAATCAAAAAGCAACTCAAATAGAACTGAAACTAACCATTATTTAACCATAGAATAATATTTTGGATTAATCAATTAATGTTTGGTTTATTGAATGCCAGAAAAAATGCTTGTTACAATTTCCTAAAACCAAAGGTGGTGTTTTTAATAGTTGTTTTGTTTAACCAACAGTCTAAAATCCAAAGATATTCAGTTTACAATCCCATGAAACAATGATAATTAGAAAATCCTCACAATTTTAAGGCAGAACATCAAGGATTGTTTGTATTGCATTTAAAAACATCAAGTGATTCCTTCATTTAAAAAAAAATGTAAGTATATTTTGATAAACTGGTTGACTCATTAACTAATTATTTCAGCCTCACAGTACATTTGCAATAGGCGCGTAAGCAGCCCTGCTCAAAATATTAGCCACTGAATATTTAAACTCTGGGCAGGGGGCAGGTATGACAGGTAAGGTTGGCTTATTTCTAGGCAGAGTTGTTCTCAAGTGCTCTATTTGGAATGGCCTTCAAGAATACATTTTTGT
Organism: Ammodytes marinus; assembly: GCF_949987685.1. NCBI lineage: Eukaryota > Metazoa > Chordata > Actinopteri > Uranoscopiformes > Ammodytidae > Ammodytes > Ammodytes marinus. The sequence goes on along the minus strand of NC_137224.1, from coordinate 9,563,149 downwards.
CCTCAAAGCACTTTGTGGCGTAGCACCACAATTTGTTGCCCCCTGCTGAAAAATCTATGAGTTAGCCGACATAGCCGGTCATTGGGCACTGGTCTGGTGAAACTGAATTTCTGATGCTGACATGATCTATAGGGTATAGATGTGCTCATTAATTTAAATAGCATCAAAGCAATTACCCTTTGCTTTTCTATTCAGTAGGTACTGTTGTTTTCTTTCTTTCATATTTCTAATTTGATGTCTATTTAACATCAGGCACTATAAGTACATATCATTATTATATTAACTGATGTGTACTTTGACACTCATGTGTTTTTTGTATGTTTCACATTATTTATTGGCTTACTGTCCTGTCTTTCTGTAACTTTATGTTGTCCTGCTGTTGTCTAACAGGTCTCTCTTGAGAATGAGACCCTGTGTCTCAATGAGATTACCTGAATAATAAAGGACCAGTCGGTTAAATTTAATAATGTTTTTAAATTATTTGGATTTATTTGAAATAAAAAAAGTGAGCTTTACCTTTCTCAAGGTGAATATGAGTCTTGATGCTGCGAATGCTTTAGCCCAACAGAATCACAAAGTTTAAAAAAACACACACAACAAACTCTTGGGGCCTCGCACAGGGGGGATGTGCTATAGTGAAAATTACAGCATCACCCTGGAGAGTGGGCAGTAGGAGGTGCGGGATTTGATGAATCAAGGACCTTTTGTTCACAGCGAAAATGACTGCTCACATGCAGTTGGAGGGAACATCTCTCAATGCGGTGCCGCTTGGCAGGCAGGCGAGCGGGTGGGAGTCATTTGGAGCCATTTAGGTTTGATGCTTACGCAGAGGGGGACGGAGGAAAGCAAGGTCATTTAAGAGGATGCAGAAGATGATGATGTGGCCAGTGCGGGGTGTTTAAGTGGGTCTACTCTGCTTGAATTGAGAAAGCAGCTGAATATGCCATGGCAACCCTCACAGCAACGACAGTGAGGGACACACATAACTGAACTGAAATACGACAAGCAAGGCTGACACATAATATGTAGTATGAATATGCACATGTGTATACTTGAGACTATAAGTCGATTGACTTGATTAAGTAATCAATAGAAAATGTATTAGTAACAACTTTAATAAACTAAGTGGCAATCACATTTGGCAAAATGCCAAATACTAAGGGATCCCATCCTCTGATATGTGAATAATTGTTGTCATCATTGAAAGAAAAAGTGAATACGATTTGGTTTAAAATCTTGAAAGTAGGGCTGAATGATTAGTCAATTTAAATCTGCAACTTAAAAACAATGGGATATACATATATATATATATATATATAGGATACATTTGTCAATTGTAAATGGCAAATTCATACAATCCTCCTCATATACCAGCCATGCTAACCAATCAGAAGAGGCCCAGGGCATGAATACTCCAATCATCAACGAGTACGTGAAAGATAAGGAAAACGTTTCATTTGTGGTGCAGAAAAATTACCTGAAGCTGTTGGAGAATTTGTGACTGTCATTATGCACTACCTAGCAAAATACATGATGTCTATCAACACTGTGACAAAGTGAATATTGACTTGAAGCTTGACTCTAGACAATTATATTGTATATCTGTCAAAATAAAATTCCTATTATATATTTTTGCCTCAATGCTCAGCCCATGGAAGTAGGTTGAATTGTGCCAGAAATCCATACTCCCACCACCACCTCCACACACACACACACATATATTCACAGGGAGTAATTTGGGGGTTAGTCTTGCTCAAAGAGAATCGAACCACCAACCCATGCGAATAATGAGCAACGCGCTCCACCACCTGAGATACAGCCCATCTAGTCCTTCAAGAAAAAAGCAGTAAAGGACTATGGATATTTGATGGGGCTCTTGTAAAAATATAAAGACAAAATGTCCCTTACTCACTAGAAAGGGGAAAAACACTGAAAACTGGTAAGACAGGGCAATATTTGTCAAAAGTACACAGAGAAAACTGCCTGCAGTATCTTTTACAGTTAAGTTTTTTCTTATTTGTGATCAACCTGCCTCTCTTTAATTTCAAACTTCTTTCGCATCTGCACACACACACACACACACACACACACACACACACACACACACACACACACAAAAGGCTACAGTGTGAACATGTTCACAGGGACACAAACAGGCCGTAACACCTTGACTGAGACTTCTGTAGGCAGAGACAACAGATCCTTGAAACCCCTAGGTTTTATATAATTACTCAATTCATTAACGTGGTTAACAACATTAGACCTTCATAAGGAAAAAATACATATTTTGAAAACACCAAAATAAATTCTCTGAAACTCTTCTTTTTCTGCTAGAAATGTTTTATATTGAAGACAACAAAAGTTGCTTGTAACTTAACTCAAAAGAACAAAATTTTGCCATCCAGTCACAAGCATTTCGATGACCACATTATTGAAAACATAAAAAGTAGGGTAGCCTACCTATATGTTGTCAATATATATAAGACGCACTGCCGTGTAGGGATAAATTAAGGATATTAGATATTTTGTTCACACTTTGGTGTAGAAATATTTAGCATATTTGATAGTTTTTGACAGCTTTAGCCAAAATAACTGCAGTTTTACATCAAAAAGACAAAGAGAGACATATTGTAGAAACATTTAGTCGACAGCCAAGAGTAAACCGAACGTCCCCAAAATGAAATACAAGTAGAAACAGCTTCGACATGGAAAAATTAAAAACGCTTTCCGACCTGTGCAAGAAGGTTTCACGGCTCCTCCGTTGTTGCTGTCCATAACCCGCGGTCACAGATTACAGCGCGAGCTCAGCTGCAGGCGTTTCAGTCCCGCGAGTGAGTCAAGGAAAGATAAACCACCACGCGGATAATGTGCGCGCGCGCTGTGTGCCACTGCCGTCTGCGCGACAGAGATACCAAATCACTGCGCGCGAGGATGAGAGAAAGGGACAGTACAAATGGAATCAATTAAAAGCAACGGAAGCCAAATATGAAACTGATTTAAATGTAAAGAAAAAAAAGATATTCTTAAACCAACATGACTAACTTTTTAAAGCTGCATAAAGGACTGTAGCCTGCATGGCTGCGGTCCAGTCACAGCAGTGATGTGAATAGAAAATGTATAGGATAATGCAGCATTTCAAAGAGTTTTCAAGATTTATTTTTCATCCAGTACATTTCAATTTGTTATACTCAATAAACATGGATTTAGTGTTTTAGTGTCTTTAACATGGTTATAATATACACAAAAAGAGACAGCAGTTAGACCCTGAGTGCACCAGTATTATTATTATTTAGTACAAATAATCAGATTTAAACAAACATGTTGATAAGGATTCCTTATATCCCTGTGAGTGGGATATAAACGTGTCAGTGTAATCTTTCATGAACAAACAATTTGACATGTGGAATGTATGAATACATATAAGGCCTTTCTTGTTACAAATCAGACTGATACGCCAACACCAAAATATCTACAACAAACTTATATTAGCCAATCTGCAGGGCTGATCTGAGCTCTAGTCTACTTAATAGTGTAAAAGATTTAAAGAGCAAGTTTAGTATGCTTCAGGGATTTAGCATTGCAGCGCCATAAAGATGGGAAGAACATTTGAAATTGATGCAGGAGAGACTGAGATATCAGGAGTTTTTAGTCCCTATGATGGATCCTACATTTCCCACAATGCAACTTGATAGTTTTTGTTAGAACCTCATAGACATGACAAGAAAACTAGTCAAATCTGTGGAGAAGCCTTTAAAAAGAGCCTTTTGAAAATGTAGCTCTTAGTTTATAAGTAAAGATATAGCTTTTCTGTTATTTACTCATTTTGTAAAGTGTAATTATATGTTAAGTCACTTTTAGGTCAAGGCTATGTAGGACAACTACTGGCATTCCAAAGCCGTGAAACAATGCTAATGTTTATCCGTAAACTGTTTTTTTTTAAACCATCTACCACATAAATGCCACTTGCAAGAAGATAAACTGAGTGTGGGGTCAAAGGAAAATGTTGTATCAGTCTGACATGTCAAATCCTCTCTACCTTTAAGCCCTGTTTGTGTGCTGGGTGGCCTATCACCGGCAGTCACTCCCTAATCCCACCCCCTTCAGACCCCCCTCATTAACATTGTTGGTCCGTGTTCAAAAGCAGATGCCTGCGGATGAATCCGGCAGGACAGTGACACGGGCAAATGCCTGTATGCGCTGCAGCCGACCTGGTGGTGTGCGTCTGGGTTCAGCTGTCAGCCATACGGTGATGAATGCACTGTGGAAACATACTTGGAGTTTGAGCTATGTCCTTCTCATTGAAGTCCTTTGGCACCCTGCTTGACCCCGCCACAAGGCAACCGCCCCTAAAAATAAAAGGTACACATGTGCCTGTGTGCACAAGCAAGCAGAGATGGGATGGGATGTGAGATATCACCACTCTTTGACAGATGTCCCCTGCTTGTGGGCATGGGTTCAAAAAAACACATATGCAGATGCACAAAGCTATTGCTCAAACCGGAGACTGCCACAATAGTAGAATCAGCCTCCTGCTGTGAAGGTTGGATGAAGATTTATAGGCTATATCCAGTTGCTCTATTTCCACAAAGCTTGAGTCCAATCAACATGTACACTGCATCACAATTTTGTACCAGCGCTCAGCTCTATCATCATCTTGAGTGCTTTCATTAAAGGACACTTCTATTCTTCTGGTCCCAGAATTGTAAAGACCTGTGCATTTCAGTTTAACCTGGTAACTATGACAACGTTTAAAAAAGAAAATGTATTCACTCTGTCTTCTGACTTCAAAGTTTGATTGAGATAGCACTCAAAGGCTCCAAGTGGTTCATTTAGAAAGACACAGCGAGAATGTGAAAGAGAAGTATAGCAGCATTGTGAAAGCTGAAGTCAGATAATGACTGCGGCTTGAACTGTGTAGGCCTACGTAACCATCGGCAGTGAAAAGCGTTTCTACAATAATCAACTTCTGACTCAATTTGACATACAGAAGGGATGGTTATAAGTCCACTGCAGCAAATGCGGCATGTATTTATCAGAAAACATAAGTGATTGTTTTGTCTTATTTGAATTTACCTCCATTATCGCATCATAATGCTTAAACCATCTACAAAGTCAAGGTTAGACAGAACACTGAATTTATTCTCCTCGATGTGACAATTGTCTGGAAATGAAAAGGACGTTTCTAAATAGTTTTGTTGTTTCCCCAAACTTTAAAGTATTCTGAACTGATTTTTATGTGGTGTTTTAATCTTTACAATTAACTATTTGTGTTGTTTTTTGTTTGGGAAAAACATATTGTATTTGATGGAGTGCATTTGTTCAAATTTTCTATCTCTGCAATGAATGAATCAATCTCACTTGAACTGTTGACTTGTTGTGTATTTAGCTTTTTCTCTAACACATTCACAGTTGTATTACTGTTTCATTAATGAATGAAACTGAATGATAAAGGATCATTCACGAAAATGTTCTTTCTGAAATCTTACGCACACGATACCAGCAGAAATTATGAACAAGGATTACACTTTTTAGTGATAACACTTTTTGGTTAAGGGAAGAAAAGCTACATGTGTAGCAATAATTGTGACTATTCATTTGTATTTATTTACTATTTTAAATAATTATTATCTATTATTTATATACATTTACAGCATAAAAGTCCAGCCAGTCGATTTAGAAAAGGTTTAAACAAACCATATATGTGCCACTGATTCGAACATATTAGACATTTAAATATAATACATCAGAAGACAGTAGCTCGTTTATCTGTAAGTGACTATGCCCGACCTTGTCTTTTTTATTCTTTCTTTTCATTTAACCTGCATTGCTTCGCATCTCTCAGACACAAACAGAGGATAGGACGATGATATAAATAGATAAAAAAATTACGATGAAAGTTTCTCAGTAAAGAAAATTGTAAAAGATCACTATGCATTCTAGGTAGCAAGTGCTCCGTGACTACACCAATGTTCTCACCCCGCCTCTGTCCTTGAGGGTCGATGACACATAAGTCCACTAGAGTTTTCCCAGTAATAGGACTGTACTCGAGATGGCGATGATTCCCTGAAGAAGAAATGCCAAAGGGAGGACACCTAGGGCTGGAAAACACAAGGGAAATTCACAGCTCCAGTCATTATTATTTTTTTTTTTAGTTTGTGAGACTCTCTTTCAAAGACTATTTAAAATCCAGGAAAGTCACAGAAACACTTGCTATTGTTCATACATCATAAATAGACCTTGGTGACAAAATGTAAACAACAAAAATCTTGCAGTGTGAGCCAGGTATAAGCACTTCAATAGATTTCCCGTTATAAATGTAGGATACCTTGACTACCTCTGTCCTCTTGATCCTAGGAAGAGAGCAAGGCAGCAAACAAAGCTTAGCATTAAGACTGGAAACGGAGATAAAGCTAATATTATCTCTCAATATTATTTAGGCTATAAGCATGTAATATCTCGCTTGATTAATCCATACAAAAAACCTGTGTTAAAATGTAAATTATTATGTATTATGTGAGGACTATTACTTGTTAATAGTCTCAGCCAAGACATATCCCCCCCCCTTAAAGCTATCGTGAGTAACTTTTTCATATGAATGAGGGTTGGTTACATTCAAGCCATCGCCCAATGAGTTGATACTAAGTAAGACTATTTCAGCTTGAAAACTTTTTTTTTATATATATAATTTTTGGGCATTTTCAAGCTTTATTTGACAGTACGGAGTTGAAATGGGGAGACAGAGAGAGAGAGAGAGAGAGAGAGAGAGAGAGAGAGAGGGGGGGGGGTGACCTGCAGTAAAGGTCTGCGGGTCGGATTCGAACCCGCGACCACTGCAACGAAGGCCGGAGCCAATATGGTACGCGCTCTAGCCACTACACCACCGGAGCGCCCCACAAAACTCAGTTTTTCTCAGAATATCCAATGGGGGCAACAGAGGTTACGCACTGTAGCTTTAACACCGCAAATTGTTGTTTTACTGTACAGATTAATGATACAAAAAATAAGATAAGTTTGAAGTGCTGTTACATAGATTTAGCTTTGAGCAAAGATAGGCTAGCTGTAGCCTACCTTCATATTCATTGTACAGATGTGAGTGGAAATTCTCATCTTATCCTCTGATTGAAATTGGCATATTTATCAAAGAGTCAAACGATTCCTTTAATATTTGTCTCTCTGTATCAGGTACCAAGAAAACAGACCCAATCTCTAATATGCCTGCAGGCTGCTTGGTCTTCAAATCAAAGAATGTGTGATTGTTTTACTGAGACTGAGTGTTCAGCAAACAAGACATGGGCGAATACATTACAACATAGGCTAATGCAAGATATTTAAAAAGAAAAATCATTACCCTTTCAGCACCTCGCTGGCTAGCATCCTATCTGCTGGCAACACAGTTAGGTTTCAATTTGAGATAAGAGACAATTATTGTACCACATCACACTTATTATCGCTATCAGCAGAAATCTCAAACCACAGAAAGCTATCCCGATACCACGTGTCCCTGTGCCCTTGATGTTTAATGACATTTCTTTCTGTGAAGGAAGATAGAAGGAATCCATCAGAGCCAGCATTTGGAAATGTTTAATGGTTTTCTCTCTATTTGAACTAGGCCCATGCTATAACAAAATAGGCCAGTGATTGGTCAGGCTAAAAAACATTTACAGGACTACAGCTAATCCTAAAAAAAAAAAAAAAAAAGTGTTGTAATGACAACCACACCAATGCAAGGTTTTTGGCCATTTTACCCGTTTCAATAAACAAAAAATAATTTTAATGTGTAAAAAAGGTTTGTGACTGCAAATCTTTTTCATTGCATATTTCCCATTTTTTTCTGTAAACCTCGTCCTAGGCAAACAGTCGATTTTCATTCCAGCTCTCGCACCATTATGATTCACACAGAGACCAAGTATGAAATTAGTTTCTTTCTTTGACGGAACATATCTTGATTGACAGCTCAGCAAATGAGAAATCATTTACTGTGAACAGAATGGTCGCCTGCTTTTTGGCAGAGATGCTGTCTGTTTCTGAGGCACGTGTATGTGTGTTCAAATGGCTTTAATAGCAGCTTTAATGTTAGGTCTCAGGCATGAAAACCACAATAGCAGGGCTGTCAGCCCAAAAATAATTTTTTTTACACCATTTCCAGTAGCCCTCAACAATGTCTTCAAGGAGGGTCAGACCAACAGAGCACACATTTATGTGTTCTACATGTTGGTGGAACACAAAGCAACCTATAAAAGCAAACAATTGCCTCATCTTTCATTTACGCTGCCTCTGGGTAAAACATTAAAGGGTCCATTAAGAAAAAAAACCCAAGTGGCCATAAGGGACACTAACAAGATAATTGTAAATGTTGAAACACTATGTAACAGTAGCAAAATCTAAATGTGTTTTTTGAAGATTAGCCAACATTAACCAATAACGAAGCTAATTTAGCTTCTCGTCATAACAGACCAAGACAAGCTGAACCAGCTAAACTCTTGAATTATGTAAGGGTACATTATGTTGGTTGAATTGAAAATCAGCATGATTTTTTTTTCTAACAAAAAGAAAATTGAGAAGCTGTCATTAAAAACACAACAGAAACGGACTCAACAAATACATCCTCTCTGATGGAACATGTTACATGTGACTTAAATGTAGAGACGACAAATAGAGGCACTGTAGTGGACGGAAACAACAGATCTGAGAAGATTAAAACCAATACATGAAATTTGACATAAATTCCCTTTTATTATTGTGTTTTCCAGTTTGAGGTACGTTCGGCGCCCTTTTAATCTTGTCACTTTGTTGCACCCTGGTAATATTCACAACAACAGTAGATGGAAACATACTGTAAAACCTATTCTTCTTTAACTTTTTTACTGGATGAAATTTGGGACATTCTATTGCTGACCATGAATGCATTTTGAAAAAACACTATTTAACATTGAGATTCTTTAAAATTGGCTTAATTACTCCCACATCCACTTATATCAGTTATTTTAATGTGTTACCTCCAAAATTGTCATAAAGTTGAACACCCCTTTGAAACAGACTGCATTAGGTTTAGCTAGATAGGTGCATATTAAAAAGTGCAATTATCAAATGCTCAGACTGCTGCAACAAATACAATTTTAAAACCTTTCCAGACTGAGAACATCTCATGCACTAGGACTCCATTTGATACATTATAAAGTAACTTAAACTATTATATGCAAAAACCCTGAAGAGCTTCCTGCACCTCTATTTAAAGGTCACTGTTCATCATTACAACAAAGAGAACTGCTACTAGGAACCTGGCTTTAAAATGAGCTGTGAAATAATCAGGTGAGCACAAAATATAGCACACTTTCCTCACTCTAGCACGTAATGGCTTTCTGCATAGTCAATTTAGCAATTACATTGTGGGTTTCCACCACTTTAACATGGTAATATTTCAACTAAAAACTATACTACGCAAAGATCCACACACAGTGTTCAAATTTTGGTTTGAAAATTAATTTTTGTGAATTGATTATCAAAATAGTTTCAGATTCATTCATTGTATGTTAATTAACTAATTATTTATTACTAACATCATTAAACTCTTAATCTTACTGTTGACACTTAATTGAGTCAAGTCCCTTTGATTTCAAGTGTGATGCTACCATCTAGTGGTTGGAAATATTGAATGCTTTTGTTACTGCTAATCTGATCATTTTAGGTGCCCACAAATGTAGATTTTAGTCTTCTAATCGTTTTAAAACTGTCTTCCGTGTGACAGAACCCTAGGCAAAATATCGGACTGAGAATTATTTTTTAGGAACTGGATTAAGGATCTGTTCCATCCATTTGCCCATTTTAATCATGATGACTACTTTTCCTTGGCCCAGAGCTCCGATAATTGCTGTGACTCACACATGAATTTGGGAAAAACAAAGCTTTATGAATAACACTGGTTTAGAATGACGGACAGTAAAGTCTTTGATCCAGATCTGTGCATATAGTCTGGAAATGTATATTTAGAATTTTAAAGCTCCTTTATGCTCCTGGGTTTTGGATAAGATAAGAGGTAGGAGGATAAGACATGAGGATACTGGAGACTAGCCTTAGGGAGAAGACATATCTCTGACTAACCTGCCAAACAAGAGCATTATATCAAACCAAAAGAGCATCCAGCAAAACAATACATCTGACTAAAGTAGCTTGTTATCAATGTGCAGAAGACATTCAGGTGATTTACTGCGCTGTGTGGAAACCATATTTTTGGATCAACACACACTTTGTATATACAGTTTTTCTTCTATGATAACAACAGACATTGGTCTGCTGATTCAGGATCATAAAAGGTGAAATAATTCATACAACAGTTTTAATATTTACGACCAAATACTAAATACTTTTCATTGCCGTAATCGTAGTTTTACATAATAAACGTGCATACTAGCATTGCACATACTGACATTTGCATATGATAAGGATGATATACGAAGAGAATTAAGAGATTAGGTATAGAATATAATACAGTCTTGATTTTAAGACAAGTGGTTTGTACCCACCAGACAGCTATCCAGCAAATTATCACATAAAAACACCCAACCATACCACCACAAAACCACTCAAAAAGAAAATAAATCTTGCAGGTTATTTATTTATTTTTAGATTTACAAGTTATTTTCACATTTCTTCCATCTTTTTTTCTTATTTTTTTTAAAAAGGGTCGAACAGCTCTCTGGTGTTACAGGTATCAATACACAATAAATGCAAAACAACTGCATTTGTCGCAGAAACATCTTCAGATGCGTAGCCAATGAAAATCATGACCCGCTTCAACAAGCAAAGTCTTGCGCTTTCCTTATAACCAGGTCCCTAAAAAGAACAAAATGCTGTGATCTAGATTGCAATAAGACAAAAATCTTAAAATTAATTTCTCTTTTCTTATTTGCAATTTCAGCATTAAGAGTTGGGTATTCGCATCTTTCATAATGATGATTAAGTGGAGGGAAATGACAAGAGTAGAAAAGTAAACTGCCAATATACATGTACGTGTATGTGCTATTTACATACTCATACATCACATAGACACACACACTCAAACAAATAGGAGAAATGGCATAAAACCTCAGCATCACCATCCAAATTAAAATCATTTAAGACAGAATTCAATCGACTGAGACAGAGGCTGAAGATGAACAGGGAGGTAGATAGATGGATATACGGGGGAGAAAGACAGAAGAGAAGTCATGAGGGATCTTGGTAATTCCCTCTAGCTTATGATTCTTATTTATTTTTTTAAAAGTTCCTTAAATCAAAGAGGGTCCAGATAATCTCATCTGTAATCCCAGTTTAAGTGCAGTGGTGGGCGAGTGGCTTTGCCCTCTCCTGCCTCTCTGGGTTTTTTTTTTTAGCTATGTGCTGTCCTTAAAACGATGTTCAGGGCTCGCTCACTAAGTTCATGGTTTTGTGTACTTGCTAATTGCCCCCGCCGCAGCAATGGCTGCTGCGGCCCTGAGGAGCTGCTTCTTGTAGATCCACTCCCGTCCTGGTCCGCCCTCCTTGTCCGGCTCCACCCTGAGGATCGCTCTTCGGTAGCTTCTTGGCTGCAGGGACAGGATGGCAGGTGTTTAAATACTGATCATTTAAGACATTTAGAGGTGTCACATGCAGAAACAAAAGGTTTTCATTGACACTCCAGTAACCAGGGAAAACAACACAAAAAGGGGTGCAGCAGGAGTCCTGGGAAAAAACACTACTTCTGTGAAATAGTTTTTTAATTAGAAGGGATTCTTGTTGCATGTTATATCCCTACTCTTCATGTATATTAAAGCTGCCTATCTCAACACTGTTTACTATCAAATAAAGGCAAGATAGTTCAATTAAGTATTTATACTCTTTAATGAATGTCCAGTATTTTGAAGTTGTATGAACTTGAGTTACAAGTTGTGGTAGCTATAAAAAAAGCAGTCTAAGCAGCAGGCTAGTAGTTGAGGGTTTTGGTGCTTAAGGGCTGTACCACACCCGTAAGTATAGTTAGCTCCCTTTGTTCGCACCAGATCCGAGAATGACACATTGGTTAGTTTTTCCAACAGGCCCTGATCTCTTTCACATCTATTGTTTCCTCTGGCCCGATGAGTTGCGGCATGAGACATGCGAGAACGCCCTTCACTCATTGGTCAGATGTGTCTTGGGTGGGAGAAATAACTTTATTCCTGACAATTGATCAGAATTTCGATGCGGCAAAACTACAGAAACAAACTACAGGAAGTAGATTATTTTCCTCATCTCATAACTCGGATCGTAACTGGCTACGGGAGCTTATTACGCAGTATTTCCTGCAGTTGGGTCGGACTCAGTCCACTTTTGTTGCATACTTTAGGTGGTTGAAGCAATGCACACATTGGTTGGATTTTTAAAAACTGTTGTGTTATCGTCAACATCTTTAAAACATGGTAAAACTTTTAACTTTAAACAATATTGTTTCCGATAACACCTACTCGTCTCCAACCATCTTTCCAGCACATATTCATGTAAGGTCGAGAAAGGTTGAGAAAGCTGGGTCAGGTTTCTTTTTTTAAATGTGCATGTAATTCAACTTCGTTGCAGAAATATGGGGGTGGTAAAATTGAAGTGGAAGATTTGGCTAGAGCAAATGACACACTTACCAATAGCCATAAAAATTTCATTGACATTCATGGCAGTCTTGGCCGAGGTCTCCATGAAGAGTAGACTGTTGTCATCAGCGTATGTTTGTGCCTCCTAAGGATATCAATTACATATCAAGGAAAAAGTTAGACATTTTCTGCACCGACAAGTTTAATACAATTTTTTGGTATAAGGCTTTGAATGTGTGAATTAATTTTGCTGTACGTGCATAGTTGATTTTTCTTCATCTTCATACCTGAAGCTCTACCACTCTCTTGTTTGCAATGTCCGCCTTGTTTCCAGCCAGAGCGATCACGATGTTGGGACTGGCTTGCCTCTGCAGCTCCTTCACCCAGTTCTTTGCTCGTGTAAAAGTATCCTTAAGCGAGAAACAAACTTTATAAATATTGCTCTCACGTGAAACGTTATATTTAACACGGCAGAACATTTTCAATCATACGCAAAAAAAATTTAAACAGTTTTTTTACAGCCACAAACCAAAAGAAAGAAAGAAAAAAACATTAAAGTAAAGCACAACTAAACGTAAAAAATGAATAAATGTTGCCCTGCATTAAAACCTACTGTGTTGGTAATGTCGTAGACCACGATGGCTGCCTGAGCGCCTCTGTAGTACATCGGAGCCAGGCTGTGGTAGCGCTCTTGACCTGCTGTGTCCCAAATCTCAAACTTTACTGTGGTGTCGTCCAGACAGACAGTCTGAGTGAGGAAGGCAGCTGAGGAGGAGCAAGACAACACAAGGTCAGTGGAATGTATTAGGAGTGACCATAAAGCTTTCTTTCCCCGTATTTGACTCCCATTTTAAACTTGTTTTGTTTTGTTTAACCAAGTATAAAAGCTCATTAAAACTGTCATTGACTGTCCTGCCAAGTCTGTAATCTTCTACACTTATTCTTTGATTGAATAGTTCCTGATTTAAACCGAAGTTTTGCCAAAATTCAACTTATTTAATGTAGGCGATTTTCTTGTACAGCTGCTTGTGTTAACATGTTTGCACTTATTCATCTATCTTAAGTATTGTATTGGCACTCATTTTGATACTTTTAAAACAATCTTTAACTCTTTTTAAAAAGGACTAGAGACACCTTATCCTTTACCTCCTATGGTACTCTCCTGGAATTCATGAAACTGGCCTTTGACAAAGCGCAGCACTAAGCTGGACTTGCCCACCGCCGACTCTCCCAGCAGCACCAGTTTGAACTGGCAGATTTTGTTTGCTACTGCAGCGCCATTAGGCCTGCTTGCTCCTCCACCGCGGCCAGCCATGGACAGAGAAAGAGAATGCTATGGATGAGATGGCCTGAAAAGGGATTTCTGAAGTCTGGAAACACAGGCACTGATGGTGAACGAGCTCAGTCAATAAACTCCTGTGACCCGGTCTGGAGGGTTGTGGTGGAGCGATCAGGGTTTCCCAGGCTACCTTCATAAAATAAAATAAAAATCAGTGATCAGAAGATTAGTGGATCTACTTCGAAGAAGACCGACAAAAAAACATCTTAAAAAAAAAACATCTTAAAAAAGCAACAAAAGACAAATCTTTTGGTCTGCTGAAATATTTTGTCAAATAACAGAAAAAAGAAAGAGAATTATTATAATAAATTACGAATCAATGTTTATCTAACATGATTCTGTCAATTAAGTGGTTAGTCAGTTGCCAAAAAAAATCTGTCAACTTTTCATTTACCTTAATTAATTAATATAAAATAATAATAATAATTGATAGGATTTATATAGCGCTTTTTTGGAGGTCACTCAAAAAGCGCTTTGACATCTGACATTTGAATGAGAAAGCAATCGTTAAATGAATCGAGAAATTAATCTGCAGACTACATTTATGCTACATTTTAAGATTATAGCAACCTCTGTTCTAACCATAAAGATATTTACTTAAGATTTATTTAATGTCACGTTTCACTTTTATATACACCTGCCCCTACTAATTTAAAACAGTATACTGCTTGGAGAAAAGACACAGCTTTTATCATGTTGCTTCTCCAGCTTTAAATTGACATCTTTTAAAACATTATAATCACGTATAATTAACAAAGTCTGGAGAATAGACAATACATATTTAATTCCAACTGAAAAAACCCAACAATAAAAACCTCAAAACAAACCAGTTACATCACAAACCTGGCTAAACCTGCCGATGTTGACTCTGACAGTGTAACGAGACAAAAACAGAACCAGCTGGGAGTTAGCTCCGAGGCTAAAGCTAACGCTAACCTCGGCTAGCAAAGACCAACAAATAAAAGGGACCAAATAACACCTTGACGTTCGTACCAACAACCGACACCAATGTCCTCTCCGCCCTTCGAATAATGAGTTGTGACCGTGTTTCTTTTCGTTAAGGACGTTTTCCACCCTAAAAGCACTTTCGGGTTCACCAAAGTATACGCTTCCGCCTTGTGTAACCAAAATACTTCCTGGGTGCGTACGTCATGTGAGGAAAAGTCATGACGAAAAGTCACAACCAATCAAACGGCCGGATAGCGGACCGTCAGAAGCAGTCTGTGCATGGTTGAGGACAGAACACTGAAAAATTTCCTTTTACCTAGGCTACTTGTACTACTTTTTGTGTATACTGTTATTGTCCGCATAATTCATTGTATTGTTAAGAGTAGCCTAATTACAATAAAGGAAAAGAAAGGAAAGGACAGAAGAAGAATAGGCCTAAATAAATAGGCCACAATTAGCCTATCATACGGACATAGTGATACATAGCCTAAATAAATAAATTGAGGTGAACAAAAATGTAAATATAGATTTAAGAAATGTAATTATATATTTATGTAGGCCTACTTTCAGAATGTACTTTTTTATTTGTTTTATTTGTGTCAGTAATTACAGTATAAGTAGCCTATAGTAGCCTATAACCTAGTAGGCTAGAGTAAAAGCTTTCTATATGACAATCATTTTATGGAACAACACATTAACGTTTAGATATATGTTTTTGTGGAAAAGAATTAGGCATACAATAAATTAAATATGATATATAAAAAGTGAGAATGGCAACAAATGGATATCAGTTGCACAGATCAGCTTCTTCAAATGAAAGTAATGACTGGGATTTGGTCCAGGTAGTGTATTTTAATTTTCCATATAGATTGGGAGCTGAATAGCACACTGAATAAAGCACCAGGATTTGTACTGTGATCCTGAACAGTGATGATGCCTTGACAGACACGTTTTAAGGCTTCACCATGCAATCATCTGCAAACTCTTTTTCCACCTGGCAGTATTGAGGGGGATATCGTTTGATTTGTGGTCAATTGTGCTTTTTGTTTTACCTATAAGAATGACAGTCTCATGCCTGTTTACCAATGATCTGTTTGTTAATAAAGCTGAGGTGGAAAAGTGTGAGAAATCAGATGACATATTCAACTGGTCATGATCCATATATTAAAAGATGTAGCGATATCTCACCTGTTAAATTTCCCTATGGTGGTTGTGTGTGTGTGTGTGTGTGTTTGTGTTTTTTTAGCAATCGACACAAATCCAGTGTATCATTAACTCAAAAACAAGTATTTCACTCAAAAACAGAGTGACTGATCAAGGTCAGACAGGGATTGAGTAAAACCCACTATGAGTTCACTGACCACTTGGGGAAAATATAAATATTTTTAGTGTCATATTTGTGAGAAATAAAACAAGAGTCAATGCTGATATTATCTTTAAAAGGCCTGCCTATTTAAGTATTTTTCCTGCATGAAAACATCTGTGTTACTGCTGTTTATCCTCAGTCTTTTGTATTCATTTGCCAGTTGAGTTGTTTTAACCTGGTTATGAAAGCCTTGTTAGGAATAACTGTTGAATTGTGAGTGGGACAAGAGGTCAAATCTAATTTTGTGTCTTGTGTTTTTCCAGAGCTTAAGTTTCACAAAATGTTGTTGTTGTTGGCCTGCAAAGTCATTGAGACACTGGGTAAGATTTTGGATTGATTTTCCATTTGAGAACAAGACACTGAGTGATTTGATGTGCACTTCCCAACGTTGCCCGCAGATGGAGCCACCTGTTTATGTAAACACCATCACCTTAAACTATTTCTTGTTATCAACCATCTGATCTGCATATGATCCAAGTCGCCCTTTAAAAACTGGTCAAACTGTAAAAGTGGATCATAGTGAATATGGAATCTGCTCACATTTTGAGCTAGAGTTGGTCAGTTTGCTGTCATGCCATTATAAGCCTTTATAAAGAATGATACATACCCCAAATCACTGTATATAAAAAAGAGAAATTGGAAGAAAAATAAGAAAATAATGAGGCACAACAAGTGCAAAACAGCTGGATATCAAACACATTGCTCTTTATTATGAAAATGGTAAAATAGACACTAAATGGTGGCAGCATATGAATTCATCAGAGAATGTGTTGATGATGAAGATGATGGGGTTCATTTATCTGTTGCACTGATCAGTACTGCAGCAGGTGGAAGATGATGTACCTGGACGGTTCATCAGACTGCAGTCTCTTGATTTCATGCAACCCTGAAAGTAGTTGGGAGCTGTGAAAGGACAAGGTGGAGCATCAGGGAAAGGAAAGGACAGAAGAAGAATAGGCCTAAATAAATAGGCCACAATTAGCCTATCATACGGACATAGTGATACATAAATAAATACATTGAGGTGAACAAAAATGTAAATATAGATTTAAGAAATGTAATTATATATTTATGTAGGCCTACTTTCAGAATGTACTTTTTATTTTTTTTATTTGTGTCAGTAATTACAGTATTTAACAAAGTAGCCTATAGTATAACATAGGCTAGAGTAAAAGCTTTCTATATGACGATCATTTTATGGAACAACACATTAACGTTTAGATATATGTTTTTGTGGAAAAGCATTAGGCATATAATAAATTAAATATGATAAAAAGTGAGAATGGCAACAAGTGGATATCAGTTGCACAGATCAGCTTCTTCAAATGAAAGTAATGACTGGGATTTGGTCCAGGTAGTGTATTTTAATTTTCCATATAGTTTGGGAGCTGAATAGCACACTGAATAAAGCACCAGGATTTGCACTGTGATCCTGAACAGTGATGATGCCTTGACAGACACGTTTTAAGGCTTCACCATGCAATCATCTGCAAACTCTTTTTCCACCTGGCAGTATTGAGGGGGATATCGTTTGATTTGTGGTCAATTGTGCTTTTTGTTTTACCTATAAGAATGACAGTCTCATGCCTGTTTACCAATGATCTGTTTGTTAATAAAGCTGATGTGGAAAAGTGTGAGAAATCAAATGACGTATTCAACTGGTCATGATCCATATATTAAAAGATGTAGCGATATCTCACCTGTTAAATTTCCCTATGGTGGTTGTGTGTGTGTGTGTGTGTGTGTGTGTGTGTGTGTGTGTGTGTGTGTGTGTGTGTGTGTTTTAGCAATCGACACAAATCCAGTGTATCATTAACTCAAAAACAAGTATTTCACTCAAAAACAGAGTGACTGATCAAGGTCAGACAGGGATTGAGTAAAACCCACTATGAGTTCACTGACCACTTGGGGAAAATATAAATATTTTTAGTGTCATATTTGTGAGAAATAAAACAAGAGTCAATGCTGATATTATCTTTAAAAGGCCTGCCTATTTAAGTATTTTTCCTGCATGAAAACATCTGTGTTACTGCTGTTTATCCTCAGTCTTTTGTATTAATTTGCCAGTTGAGTTGTTTTAACCTTATGAAAGCCTTGTTAGGAATAATAACTGTTGAATTGTGAGTGGGACAAGAGGTCAAATCTAATTTTGTGTCTTGTGTTTTTCCAGAGCTTAAGTTTCACAAAATGTTGTTGTTGTTGGCCTGCAAAGTCATTGAGACACTGGGTAAGATTTTGGATTGATTTTCCATTTGAGAACAAGACACTGAGTGATTTGATGTGCACTTCCCAACGTTGCCCGCAGATGGAGCCACCTGTTTATGTAAACACCATCACCTTAAACTATTTCTTGTTATCAACCATCTGATCTGCATATGATCCAAGTCACCCTTTAAAAACTGGTCAAACTGTAAAAGTGGATCATAGTGAATATGGAATCTGCTCACATTTTGAGCTAGAGTTGGTCAGTTTGCTGTCATGCCATTATAAGCCTTTATAAAGAATGATACATACCCCAACTCACTGTATATAAAAAAGAGAAATTGGAAGAAAAATAAGAAAATAATGAGGCACAACAAGTGCAAAACAGCTGGATATCAAACACATTGCTCTTTATTATGAAAATGGTAAAATAGACACTAAATGGTGGCAGCATATGAATTCATCAGAGAATGTGTTGATGATGAAGATGATGGGGTTCATTTATCTGTTGCACAGATCAGTACTGCAGCAGGTGGAAGATAATATACCTGGTTGGTTCATCAGACTGCAGGCTCTTGATTTCAGGCAACCCTGAGAGTAGCTGGGAACACCTTGAAAGGACAAGGTGGAGCATCAGGGAAAACAAAGTATTGTTGTCTTCTTCTTAGTGGTAACTGAGTCATTTTATTGGGACTAAAGGACTTACTGGATTCAGCATGAAAGGAGACGGTGACGCAGACACTGTCCGTACCGTAGCAGGTCTCCTCGGAGCCCGAACAGTGCTTTCGCCCTCCACATTTACACTTCAAGGCGTCACCTACAAAAAACAACAAAAATACATATTATATATAGTGTTCACCGTCTTGATCAAAACTCTGGAATTTAAAGGTGGAGTCAGAGATTCTGGAGACAGCTAAAAATAAACAGTAGGATTGTAGGTGAACTCACTCTGGCTGACAGCCAACAATACAAAAAGAGCAAGAATCACAGTCTTCATGTTTTCAAGATGTCGATGTAAAAGTACAAATCTCTGTAATTCTATTAAAAAAAATAGTAAGAAAAGCGTTAGAAGAGTAGATGTCACAGCTTTAGAATCCACACATTTAGAAAGTTGAAAGATTCCTCACCTGGTGAATCGTCCTACTGGAGCCTTGATGCCCTGGCTTCCTTTTTATCCACTTTTGTTTCGCAATCTTCACAATATTGTTGCAAATTCAGTTTATTTTAAAGTTGTGAAATTGTCTCCTGGGTTTTCCTCACAGAGTGACTCGTCACTGTGGAACCACTGACTTACAGGAAAAAGCACTGCAGTGTGTGGTAAATGATTACCCCTCCAGAACACCATAGCCACACAAGCAATATCTATCATGACTTCTATAATAATAATGTTCCCAGCACTGTAATAAGTGCAGTCATCACAAGGTTTGAGTAATAAAGCAATTTTTTTTTTTTTAAGATATTTTTTTTAGCATTTTATGCTTTTATTGATAGTGTAGAGACAGAGTTGCAATGGGGCAGAGAGGGGAGTGACATGCAGAGAACGGCCGCAGGCTGGAATCGAACCCAGGTCCACTGCTGGCTGAGGCCCATGGGGGGGACGCCCTACCAACTGAGCTAAGGGCGCCCCTAATAAAGCAATTTTAACAGAGTGTGGTTTGAGAGTGTGACATAACATTGAGATGGTTACACATTTTCCTTTCGTCTTTGTCTCTTAATGCCAGTGAAATAAACAATTTCAGCTCTCTGACTTGTTCCATGTAAAATCAAATGTTGGAATAATCTGTAAAAACAGCACTGTTAGAAGAAAATTATTGTTTTTGTTTGTTTGTATTGAAATCAGTGTGGAAGGCTGTACTTTTTGTGTCCTCCAGTGTGTTGTTGACATGAGGAAACTGCTGAAACGGAGCCAGAGGACAGGAGACAAACACAAAACAAACACGAACCATTCATTTTTTTATCTTTCTTTTTTGGGGAGTTTCCTTCCGTTTGTGTGTGTATGTGTGTGTGTGTGTTAAAACCCTAAATGAGAAAAATATTGTTTTTTACTGTGCTGATCTAACCGAAAGCGCTTAAAATGTAGCTTATGTCAACCAGAGTCATTCACACATTTCTCTCTAATCAAAAACTGGACTATTTCTTGTTATCAACCATCTGATCTGCATATGATCCAAGTCGCCCTTTAAAAACTGGTCAAACTGTAAAAGTGGATCATAGTGAATATGGAATCTGCTCACATTTTGAGCTAGAGTTGGTCAGTTTGCTGTCATGCCATTATAAGCCTTTATAAAGAACGATACATACCCCAAATCACTGTATATAAAAAAGAGAAATTGGAAGAAAAATAAGAAAATAATGAGGCACAACAAGTGCAAAACAGCTGGATATCAAACACATTGCTCTTTATTATGAAAATGGTAAAATAGACACTAAATGGTGGCAGCATATGAATTCATCAGAGAATGTGTTGATGATGAAGATGATGGGGTTCATTTATCTGTTGCACTGATCAGTACTGCAGCAGGTGGAAGATGATATACCTGGACGGTTCATCAGACTGCAGTCTCTTGATTTCATGCAACCCTGAAAGTAGTTGGGAGCTGTGAAAGGACAAGGTGGAGCATCAGGGAAAGGAAAGGACAGAAGAAGAATAGGCCTAAATAAATAGGCCACAATTAGCCTATCATACGGACATAGTGATACATAAATAAATACATTGAGGTGAACAAAAATGTAAATATAGATTTAAGAAATGTAATTATATATTTATGTAGGCCTACTTTCAGAATGTACTTTTTATTTTTTTTATTTGTGTCAGTAATTACAGTATTTAACAAAGTAGCCTATAGTATAACCTAGTAGGCTAGAGTAAAAGCTTTCTATATGACGATCATTTTATGGAA
This sequence comes from Ammodytes marinus, assembly GCF_949987685.1. Lineage (NCBI taxonomy): Eukaryota > Metazoa > Chordata > Actinopteri > Uranoscopiformes > Ammodytidae > Ammodytes > Ammodytes marinus. Next base: position 9,541,822 of record NC_137224.1, on the reverse strand, counting down.
CAACACATTAACGTTTAGATATATGTTTTTGTGGAAAAGCATTAGGCATATAATAAATTAAATATGATAAAAAGTGAGAATGGCAACAAGTGGATATCAGTTGCACAGATCAGCTTCTTCAAATGAAAGTAATGACTGGGATTTGGTCCAGGTAGTGTATTTTAATTTTCCATATAGTTTGGGAGCTGAATAGCACACTGAATAAAGCACCAGGATTTGCACTGTGATCCTGAACAGTGATGATGCCTTGACAGACACGTTTTAAGGCTTCACCATGCAATCATCTGCAAACTCTTTTTCCACCTGGCAGTATTGAGGGGGATATCGTTTGATTTGTGGTCAATTGTGCTTTTTGTTTTACCTATAAGAATGACAGTCTCATGCCTGTTTACCAATGATCTGTTTGTTAATAAAGCTGAGGTGGAAAAGTGTGAGAAATCAGATGACATATTCAACTGGTCATGATCCATATATTAAAAGATGTAGCGATATCTCACCTGTTAAATTTCCCTATGGTGGTTGTGTGTGTGTGTGTGTGTGTGTGTGTGTGTGTGTGTGTGTGTGTGTGTGTGTGTGTGTGTTTGTGTTTTTTTAGCAATCGACACAAATCCAGTGTATCATTAACTCAAAAACAAGTATTTCACTCAAAAACAGAGTGACTGATCAAGGTCAGACAGGGATTGAGTAAAACCCACTATGAGTTCACTGACCACTTGGGGAAAATATAAATATTTTTAGTGTCATATTTGTGAGAAATAAAACAAGAGTCAATGCTGATATTATCTTTAAAAGGCCTGCCTATTTAAGAATTTTTCCTGCATGAAAACATCTGTGTTACTGCTGTTTATCCTCAGTCTTTTGTATTAATTTGCCAGTTGAGTTGTTTTAACCTTATGAAAGCCTTGTTAGGAATAATAACTGTTGAATTGTGAGTGGGACAAGAGGTCAAATCTAATTTTGTGTCTTGTGTTTTTCCAGAGCTTAAGTTTCACAAAATGTTGTTGTTGTTGGCCTGCAAAGTCATTGAGACACTGTAAGATTTTGGATTGATTTTCCATTTGAGAACAAGACATCAAGATTTGATGTGCACTTCCCAACGTTGCCCGCAGATGGAGCCACCTGTTTATGTAAACACCATCACCTTAAACTATTTCTTGTTATCAACCATCTGATCTGCATATGATCCAAGTCGCCCTTTAAAAACTGGTCAAACTGTAAAAGTGGATCATAGTGAATATGGAATCTGCTCACATTTTGAGCTAGAGTTGGTCAGTTTGCTGTCATGCCATTATAAGCCTTTATAAAGAATGATACATACCCCAAATCACTGTATATAAAAAAGAGAAATTGGAAGAAAAATAAGAAAATAATGAGGCACAACAAGTGCAAAACAGCTGGATATCAAACACATTGCTCTTTATTATGAAAATGGTAAAATAGACACTAAATGGTGGCAGCATATGAATTCATCAGAGAATGTGTTGATGATGAAGATGATGGGGTTCATTTATCTGTTGCACTGATCAGTACTGCAGCAGGTGGAAGATGATATACCTGGACGGTTCATCAGACTGCAGTCTCTTGATTTCATGCAACCCTGAAAGTAGTTGGGAGCTGTGAAAGGACAAGGTGGAGCATCAGGGAAAGGAAAGGACAGAAGAAGAATAGGCCTAAATAAATAGGCCACAATTAGCCTATCATACGGACATAGTGATACATAAATAAATACATTGAGGTGAACAAAAATGTAAATATAGATTTAAGAAATGTAATTATATATTTATGTAGGCCTACTTTCAGAATGTACTTTTTATTTTTTTTATTTGTGTCAGTAATTACAGTATTTAACAAAGTAGCCTATAGTATAACCTAGTAGGCTAGAGTAAAAGCTTTCTATATGACAATCATTTTATGGAACAACACATTAACGTTTAGATATATGTTTTTGTGGAAAAGCATTAGGCATATAATAAATTAAATATGATAAAAAGTGAGAATGGCAACAAGTGGATATCAGTTGCACAGATCAGCTTCTTCAAATGAAAGTAATGACTGGGATTTGGTCCAGGTAGTGTATTTTAATTTTCCATATAGTTTGGGAGCTGAATAGCACACTGAATAAAGCACCAGGATTTGCACTGTGATCCTGAACAGTGATGATGCCTTGACAGACACGTTTTAAGGCTTCACCATGCAATCATCTGCAAACTCTTTTTCCACCTGGCAGTATTGAGGGGGATATCGTTTGATTTGTGGTCAATTGTGCTTTTTGTTTTACCTATAAGAATGACAGTCTCATGCCTGTTTACCAATGATCTGTTTGTTAATAAAGCTGAGGTGGAAAAGTGTGAGAAATCAGATGACATATTCAACTGGTCATGATCCATATATTAAAAGATGTAGCGATATCTCACCTGTTAAATTTCCCTATGGTGGTTGTGTGTGTGTGTGTGTGTGTGTGTGTGTGTGTGTGTGTGTGTGTGTGTTTGTGTTTTTTTAGCAATCGACACAAATCCAGTGTATCATTAACTCAAAAACAAGTATTTCACTCAAAAACAGAGTGACTGATCAAGGTCAGACAGGGATTGAGTAAAACCCACTATGAGTTCACTGACCACTTGGGGAAAATATAAATATTTTTAGTGTCATATTTGTGAGAAATAAAACAAGAGTCAATGCTGATATTATCTTTAAAAGGCCTGCCTATTTAAGTATTTTTCCTGCATGAAAACATCTGTGTTACTGCTGTTTATCCTCAGTCTTTTGTATTCATTTGCCAGTTGAGTTGTTTTAACCTTATGAAAGCCTTGTTAGGAATAATAACTGTTGAATTGTGAGTGGGACAAGAGGTCAAATCTAATTTTGTGTCTTGTGTTTTTCCAGAGCTTAAGTTTCACAAAATGTTGTTGTTGTTGGCCTGCAAAGTCATTGAGACACTGTAAGATTTTGGATTGATTTTCCATTTGAGAACAAGACATCAAGATTTGATGTGCACTTCCCAACGTTGCCCGCAGATGGAGCCACCTGTTTATGTAAACACCATCACCTTAAACTATTTCTTGTTATCAACCATCTGATCTGCATATGATCCAGGTCGCCCTTTAAAAACTGGTCAAACTGTAAAAGTGGATCATAGTGAATATGGAATCTGCTCACATTTTGAGCTAGTGTTGGTCAGTTTGCTGTCATGCCATTATAAGCCTTTATAAAGAATGATACATACCCCAAATCACTGTATATAAAAAAGAGAAATTGGAAGAAAAATAAGAAAATAATGAGGCACAACAAGTGCAAAACAGCTGGATATCAAACACATTGCTCTTTATTATGAAAATGGTAAAATAGACACTAAATGGTGGCAGCATATGAATTCATCAGAGAATGTGTTGATGATGAAGATGATGGGGTTCATTTATCTGTTGCACTGATCAGTACTGCAGCAGGTGGAAGATGATGTACCTGGACGGTTCATCAGACTGCAGTCTCTTGATTTCATGCAACCCTGAAAGTAGTTGGGAGCTGTGAAAGGACAAGGTGGAGCATCAGGGAAAGGAAAGGACAGAAGAAGAATAGGCCTAAATAAATAGGCCACAATTAGCCTATCATACGGACATAGTGATACACAAATAAATAAATTGAGGTGAACAAAAATGTAAATATAGATTTAAGAAATGCAATTATATATTTATGTAGGCCTACTTTCAGAATGTACTTTTTATTTTTTTTTATTTGTGTCAGTAATTACAGTATTTAACAAAGTAGCCTATAGTATAACCTAGTAGGCTAGAGTAAAAGCTTTCTATATGACGATCATTTTATGGAACAACACATTAATGTTTAGATATATGTTTTTGTGGAAAAGCATTAGGCATACAATAAATTAAATATGATATATAAAAAGTGAGAATGGCAACAAGTGGATATCAGTTGCACAGATCAGCTTCTTCAAATGAAAGTAATGACTGTGATTTGGTCCAGGTAGTGTATTTTAATTTTCCATATAGTTTGGGAGCTGAATAGCACACTGAATAAAGCACCAGGATTTGCACTGTGATCCTGAACAGTGATGATACCTTGACAGACACATTTTAAGGCTTCACCATGCAATCATCTGCAAACTCTTTTTCCACCTGGCAGTATTGAGGGGGATATCGTTTGATTTGTGGTCAATTGTGCTTTTTGTTTTACCTATAAGAATGACAGTCTCATGCCTGTTTACCAATGATCTGTTTGTTAATAAAGCTGATGTGGAAAACTGTGAGAAATCAAATGACGTATTCAACTGGTCATGATCCATATATTAAAAAATGTAGCGATATCTCACCTGTTAAATTTCCCTATGGTGGTTGTGTGTGTGTGTGTGTGTGTGTGTGTGTGTGTTTTTTAGCAATCGACACAAATCCAGTGTATCATTAACTCAAAAACAAGTATTTCACTCAAAAACAGAGTGACTGATCAAGGTCAGACAGGGATTGTGTAAAACCCACTATGAGTTCACTGACCACTTGGGGAAAATATAAATATTTTAGTGTCATATTTGTGAGAAATAAAACAAGAGTCAATGCTGATATTATCTTTAAAAGGCCTGCCTATTTAAGTATTTTTCCTGCATGAAAACATCTGTGTTACTGCTGTTTATCCTCAGTCTTTTGTATTCATTTGCCAGTTGAGTTGTTTTAACCTTATGAAAGCCTTGTTAGGAATAATAACTGTTGAATTGTGAGTGGGACAAGAGGTCAAATCTAATTTTGTGTCTTGTGTTTTTCCAGAGCTTAAGTTTCACAAAATGTTGTTGTGGTTGGCGTGCAAAGTCATTGAGACACTGGGTAAGATTTTGGATTGATTTTCCATTTGAGAACAAGACACTGAGTGATTTGATGTGCACTTCCCAACGTTGCCCGCAGATGGAGCCACCTGTTTATGTAAACACCATCACCTTAATTAAACTATTTCTTGTTATCAACCATCTGATCTGCATATGATCCAAGTCGCCCTTTAAAAACTGGTCAAACTGTAAAAGTGGATCATAGTGAATATGGAATCTGCTCACATTTTGAGCTAGTGTTGGTCAGTTTGCTGTCATGCCATTATAAGCCTTTATAAAGAATGATACATACCCCAAATCACTGTATATAAAAAGAGAAATTGGAAGAAAAATAAGAAAATAATGAGGCACAACAAGTGCAAAACAGCTGGATATCAAACACATTGCTCTTTATTATGAAAATGGTAAAATAGACACTAAATGGTGGCAGCATATGAATTCATCAGAGAATGTGTTGATGATGAAGATGATGGGGTTCATTTATCAGTTGCACAGATCAGTCCTGCAGCAGGTGGAAGATGATGTACCTGGACGGTTCATCAGACTGCAGTCTCTTGATTTCATGCAACCCTGAAAGTAGTTGGGAGCTGTGAAAGGACAAGGTGGAGCATCAGGGAAAACAAAGTATTGTTGTCTTCTTCTTAGTGGTAACTGTGTCATTTTATTGGGACTAAAGGACTTACTGGATCCAGCATTAATGATGACGCTGGCGCAGACACTGTCCGTACTGTAGCAGGTCTCCACGGAGCCCGAACAGCGCCTTAGCCCTCCACAGTTACACTTCAAGGCGTCACCTACAAAAAACAACAAAAATATATATATAGTGTTCACCGTATATAGTGTAAAGGTGGAGTCAGAGATTCTGGAGACAGCTAAAAATAAACAGTAGGATTGTAGGTGAACTCACTCTGGCTGACAGCCAACAATACAAAAAGAGCAAGAATCACAGTCTTCATGTTTTCAAGATGTCGATGTAAAAGTGCAAATCTCTGTAATTCTATTAAAAAAAATAGTAAGAAAAGTGTTAGAAGAGTAGATGTCACAGCTTTAGAATCCACACATTTAGAAAGTTGAAAGATTCCTCACCTGGTGAATCGTCCTACTGGAGCCTTGATGCCCTGGCTTCCTTTTTATCCACTTTTGTTTCCCAATCTTCACATTATTGTTGCAAATTCAGTTTATTTTAAAGTTGTGAAATTGTCTCCTGGGTTTTCCTCACAGAGTGACTCGTCACTGTGGAACCACTGACTTACAGGAAAAAGCACTGCAGTGTGTGGTAAATGATTACCCCTCCAGAACACCATAGCCACACAAGCAGGATCTATCATGACTTCTATAATAATAATGTTCCCAGCACTGTAATAAGTGCAGTCCTCACAAGGTTTGAGTAATAACAGCACTGTTAGAAGAAAATGATTGTTTTTGTTTGTTTGTATTGAAATCAGTGTGGAAGGCTGTACTTTTTGTGTCCTCCAGTGTGTTGTTGACATGAGGAAACTGCTGAAACGGAGCCAGAGGACAGGAGACAAACACAAAACAAACACGAACCATTCAGTTTTTTTATCTTTCTTTTTTGGGGAGTTTCCTTCCGTTTGTGTGTGTATGTGTGTGTGTGTGTTAAAACCCTAAATGAGAAAAATATTGTTTTTTACTGTGCTGATCTAACCGAAAGCGCTTAAAATGTAGCTTATGTCAACCAGAGTCATTCACACATTTCTCTCTAATCAAAAACAGGACACTGATGGTAGGCTGTACTGTACATTCACTTACATAATCGGATTGAGAGTCACGACAGATCATCCAGAATAAAAACAGGGGATAAACCAGCGTTCACCCAAAAAACTCATTGAATTCACAGCCACTAATGAGAGAATCAACAGCTGCAAATCCTTTCTTTTCTTTTTTTTAAGAAAGCCGACTGGAGAGCTTGTGTTCTCACCAGATATTATTCAACTTGCAGACATTTTCTTCTTTATTGTAAAAGGATGAGTGTAATCAGCTCAGTGGCTGTGCAGTTAGTGAGTTTGGGGTTATGTTAATACCAAATCAATATCACAAATAGCCATTTGCCTCAGTGGGCTTCACATTCCGTAAAAGTTGATTGAAAAGAATTTACAAATTTTTCAACTTGACAGCAGCTCAAAAAGCTTAAGGATGGCTTTCATTTGAGATTTTTTGTCAAATATAAGATTATATTTTAGTTCAGCACAAGGAGGCAGGTCTAAAGCGCAGTCAACCTTCGACCTCTCCATTGAAAACCCATTTTCCCACATCCCTTTTTGTTCACTTGTCCGATATGTTTCACATTCAGAAGAAATTATGAACATCCAGTGTGACACCAAAGTAAAGCACACAGTGATTTTTTTATTCTTTATTTTATCAACCAAAGAGGAATCATTCAAAAATAACACATTTATTGAATACTCTGAATATTGTGAGCTAATGTTTCTTTACTTCCCTGGAGGCATTCACATTTGTAAAGTAATAACAGTACTAAATATTTCATGGAACCCACATTTCAGCAAAATATGTCTACTTATTTAGTTTTCATTTTTCCTCAGATGTATCCTGTTTATAGAATTGTGGAATCTTGTGAGAGAACTTCTCAAGATTTTATACATTTAGTGGTAAGAGCAATTCAACTCATTTCACAGCGCTATCTTTAATGCCTTGGTAAGGAAAAAACTCTCCTCAAGGATTCTTAAGGAGAGTGTAAAACTAGAGATGATCAATGGAATAAAAACTGAAATCATAAATAATGTACTATGTACTTAGTGGAGTTTGGATGTTAGATATCCATAGTCAAAGAACTCCCAAATAAAACACGTTTAACTGAGAAAGACATTCAACTCAAAACAAGAAACCATCGTATGCTGTGTGATGCACTCTATTCCCTGTCTGCAACCTGACACATGTCATTTCTGTTCCTCTGCTAATAAAACAGTATCCGTGTATACAATCAACAGGTTGTCATATAGAATGCTTACACATTGATTTGGAAACATTTTCCTTAGGAAAAAGAATAAAAAACTTTACCATGCAAGGAGGTAACAGGTATCATCAACTGCATATTACTCTACATATGTTGGAAAAATTTACAATATATATACTGGAAGCCACAATTCAGTTAAGCCAAGATAATGCACAGATGACATGCTTTTTGCATAGAAGTGGTGTAAGTTGAGTTTGACAAATATGGGAGCCCAGGACTTTTGAGGGGGAACTACACACTGAGGATCTCCAGCAGAGTCTCTTTAAACACTATCAGAAGTCACATGTAGGTAACGCTTTAATCGTTGAGTTCCAGACACCATGACTGGTCCGAGCTCTGAGTCTGGAAGCCATTGCTGGACCTCCGTGACGACTGGCTTTCACTGTCCCTGCTATCTGTGGAGCCCCCTAACCCCAGCAGGCACTCCAGATTGGTGTGTTCCACTGCAGCTACGTTGCCCACTGGAAGTTGACCTGGCATTGTGGGCGGAGAGGCAGACCCAGGGTGCAGGTTTTCAGTGTGTAAAAACATGGTTTCCTGGATCAGGTTATGAGATCCCGGTGCGGACATCAGAACACGAATGTTCTCATGTGTGACTGGTGATAAGTTGAGATGAGAGTCGGGTGGCAGGCAGAGATGCGGGTAGGTACTGGGTGATGAATCCAACAGGCTGCGTGTGGACGTACCTACAGTGGGATGGGACTGGCTGATGGTGGTCGTGCTAGCACAGAGACGTCTGTTGTCAGAGTTTACAAAGAGGGGCAGGCGGGGTTGAACGGGTGGACTGGACGATTGAGACCGACCGCGGCTCTCTTTTTGGGTTTCAGCATTTCCACCGTAGCTCTGGTGGCCAGTAGGCGGGGCCATTTGGACACTGTGAGGCTGTGATGGGCTGGAGGCTTGGTGGTGATGCATGGACACATTGGCCTGGAGTAGATGTACTATGTGGTGCAGGCCCTTAGTGAGCTCAGATACTTCCTGGTTTAGCATGCCCATCTGTGGTAGAGAGAGCACACAATTTAGCGGTGACATTAAAAGACTTAGATCATTTCTATCCTACTTTGCATAATTCCTAATGTGGTAAATTACACAAGTACAGCTTCAAAGTACAAAGAGGGAGAGGAAGTTAGGAAGTTACCTGGCAGCAGGTAGTTAGGTTTTCATATTTTCTCTCTCTCTCTCTTTCTAACTCTTCTGATTGTGGAGTCAGCACTCCTGCCTATCGTCTGCATTGCAGAAGTGCCCTGCTGATAAATTAATATAAAACTCAGACAGCACCTACCTGGGCCCAACTGGATCCTGTCTCACTGCACCTGCTTTCACTTTATTTGCATCCAAATTAAGAGTGCAGACTGAGATGGATCATGAGGAGATATTCACTGATTTTCACAAAAGGTAATATTGACAACAAGCTTTCTCCAGAATAGCTGACTCCATCTAAAATACCAGTACCAAACCATAGCTGATTTACGGGATGAGATGCCATAAATGTAACTATGAGAAAAAACCTGCTTATTTTGTTGATCCGCACTCATGTCAGTGAATCCTTTTCTAACGACTAAAACAGGTAGTCATATTTAAATGTTGAAAAAGAAAGTAGGTTGTATTTTTCTTCCTGTAGTTCATATTCAGTCCATCCAAAATACGAATAAAAAAGAAAGGCTGATGAGATAGTTAGAAAACAAAGTTGATTCTACATCATCTTTGCTGTAATTAAATTATGGTAAAAGGTCTGTACTATACCTTTTGGTTGAGTTGACAGATGCTCTGGCTGACCTCCTCTGTATCTAGCAGCAGAGTTGCATCTGAAATAAACATAAAGCAGCTGACATAGTAGCACAAAACTCGGACATATCAATATCAATACAGCGTCAAAAAGGAGTCAATAGATTCTGTGATTTTTATCGAGAATCTATTGCAATAAACACAAACAAATCAGATAACAATATAAATACAAGCAACCGAGTCATTCAAAGCAGTTACAACCAGGGTAGCAGACGGTAGTCAGTAAGGACCCCAAGGGTTGGTTCTAAGTTGTCAAAAGTGACAAGTTGCCCCAACAGCAGTGAGACAACTTGCCCCAAAGTGACATTGGTGCTATTGCTCCATACAACATAAGTAGTAAGTATCAAAATACACCTTAACCTTCCTTTATTCTATTCACAAATAACATAATTGAACATACTTACTTTATCAAAGTTTTATTACATACATTATGCAGTTTTGTTTTTTATGTTTATGTTTGAATAAAAAAAAAAGTGGACAATTAGCATTATATTGACTTAACTGAATGTAAAGAGAAAAATGAGTTCGGAACATTGAGTTGCACATGATACTGTTAAGATTTCTTTCTTTCTACCCTCTTGTGATGGAGATATGACCATTGTGACAACTTACCCGTGTGACAAGATTCCCCGGTCTCCCCTACATGTAGTTTTAAGTTCTGTTATACTAGACTACATTATACATGTGATATTCTGCAAATCACTCCAAAAAATGTTTGATAGCTATTGAATTGGATATTGTTTATATTTGTATGTCTATCCTTATGTCTCTATATCTTAAGAAATGGTTTACACATGCTTCGTAGAAAGTGTCTTGACAATGTCATGTTTCTCCAGTATGTTTGGCACTACAAGAAGGAAGCTCGTGAAAACTTGACCAGTATGACAGCAGACAGAGCAGTGTGAATCATTAAGGCAGAAACTTGAAAAATGCTAAACAAAACGCAAGCAATCCTCCAGAAGGTACTATAGGATGTCTAAAACTGGCAAACTGTATTGTAAATAGATTGCTGCTATTATGTGCATCTCTTTCTATACTAAAATAGTTTTTATACTGAAATAAATGAGTTGGAAGCTAAACTAACTAAGCTGAACTGATATTATTGAATGATGTTCAGTGAAAGCTCAGGTCAGGTGATCTGCACCTTGCTTTCACCTCAGCTGTCCTTTAACATGTTCTCTGACTCTTCGGACACCTGGCTGTCATGTCATTCCTCTGCACTCTCTCATATTTCCCCAGAAGGAGGCAGCGCGGCATTGGAGTATCCACTGCTTTGAACTCTTTGAGTTTACCTCCAGCCATCTGGCACCCGGGTGACCCTCGCCGCTGGAGGTGGTTTGGCTTACCTTGGGAGCCGCCTATTGCACTGGCGTCATGCCCTCGCTGCTCCACGTTGAAATGGAACGTGTGTTCATTGTCTTCGATGCCGTCTACGACCCTGGTGGGGAGGGGTGAAGAGGAAGGGAAGCGCAAGTTAATGTAACAGTAGAGCTTTTTCAATTATCGTCGGAGCCAGCAGGCGACCCGGGAATGTGCCATGAGAGCTGCGGCTGGCATGGGCCCATGCGGGTTTTGAACATGAGGAGAAGAGCGCGGTACTGGAGGGGAGAGGATACCTGAGCTCTATGAACCAGCACTTACCCATATCCAGGACTTGCTGGATCTCTTAGGGATACATTATGAATACAGATGGTTGGGGCAGGAGGATAAGGTGCTCTGGTAATGAAATGCAGTGACATCTGTTGAAATATGCAATGCAAATGCACTCCATTTACATTAAGTGGATGATGCAGGTTTTTTGTGGCATGACTTTAGGTGTCCATTACAACGACATCTTCCTTAGATAATTTTAGACGTTCTAAGGCTTATTACAAATAAGGCTGAATATCTAGACATAACGTGGTCAATGACATCCAGTGGGATGCATAGAAAAGGCATTAATTGTGAAGCAATTAATATCACAGTGAAACATTGCCTCAATACTTTGAACAGACCAGATCAGGTTGAAACAAAGTGTATAAGAAAGACGTGATAGTAGGTGTACGTAGTTAATAAAAAATTGTGTTTAAGAAGAAGGAAACACAATGACTATGTAACTAATCTTCCCAACATATTCCCAGCATTCCAATCCCAATACTTCCTTGCTATTCAGTATTGAATAAAAAGATTTAGGATGTCCCACTTTTTGTGGTCAAATGCAGCATGCCGAAAAATACCCTACATCCGGTCGTTATTTTTAGTGTCGAAATGAGCATGTTTTTTGGGCGATTCCGACCCACAATCCAGTGCGCACCAGAGGTTACGTCACATTGACGGAGCCTCCGAGTGAAAATAACAAGCCATGCAACGGATATACTAGTAAGAGGCAAGTACAAGGTTATGATGAAATTAAGTAAAACTAGGTCCCAAGTGTGTGCCTGCCTACCGAATGGAAAAAAGAAGAAGAGTATGTGATTTGGAATGCAGCCATTGTTTTGAAATGATAGCTTCCACAATACCTCGGACTGAGATCAGGGGGTTCAAAGCAAGTGAAAGTCGGGATGAGCAGCTTGAAAGGCTTCTGCTCAGCCCCTGACTCTCCCTGGGCTGTGGGGGTGCTGTGCTCTTTCTTGGCTCGGCTGAGGTTGGGTGAACGGCAGAGTCGCAGGGGGTTGAGCTGCCGCAGCTCTTCACCCAGGAAGTTCCCCAGAGAGGTGCGGCGCACAGGGCTGGCGAAGTTGGGCAGCAGGGTGCGACGTGAGCGGGTCCCCGGAGAGAGGTGGGGGCTATCGTCGGGGTCATTCACATTTGTTCCATCTATAGAGGGGGGGAACTTGGGATCCTGCAAAAACAGCAAAATACATTAGCATTGAGAACTGTACACTTTACTTTACACTACAGATAGGTGCACGTATCCTAAAATGACTGATTTGTGTTCGTTAGTGAAAATACCAACCCTGACAAAGCCGTCAGTCAATACTGGAATAATAATGACATGACTATTCAATTTATTTTAAATATTGTAGTAATAATAGAATATCTTATTTAAAATGCGACTCACATTACTTTAGGTGGCACATAGAAATCCTATTTATTTAGATAGCTGCTGATAAATACTAATAATTGCGTCTTTAGATTTGAATGAGTTACAGCTGATACATATTTTAATCACTCAACTTGTTTCCGCTAACAAATCTGTTACACTCCAACCATGGATGCCTGTATGCCTCTGCATAAACGAAACTAATCGTTTTTCATATTATATTTTATTGTTAATAAAAGCGCAAGAAGAGACAAATTAGGGCAGGTCGATCAGCATACTCAGTACATACGGTATAGCAGTGAGAAAAGTAGCTCACAAGGTTCCCCATTATCAGAGCTACTGACCCAGTTAGTGAGCTAGCTCCAGGGACTAAACGGCTCTCTCCGTTTCCAATGAGTTTCAAAGTGTAGGGGAAGTCCTTGCACACACCCTCCCGCAGTACTCACTAACAATACAGGATGTCCCAGAAAACACTGGGTTTTTTTACCTTGAAAAAACAACTAAAAACCAGGCCCACGCCCACTACAAAACTTTGCGGTGATCATGTCTAGTCGAATATCATTATTACCACAATGTACAAGTATGTTGAAAACAAGTGGGAAAAGATAATTGAATTTTAAATGAACTCACTTGAGAATGCCTGCTTGTTTTTGAATACCTGCTGAGGCACTGCAGGGGAAAAAAGAATAGAATAAAAAAGAAAATCAGCCCCATAGCACTACTAGAGGCCAAAAACTCCACAGGGAACCTTTAATCAATTTCAGGGATGTCTTTGTTTGAACAAAACTGTTCACATTTTGATTATAAAAAATAATAACATGTGTTATGTTGTACTGTTTTATCCACTGGAACAGTTTTCCAATTTGCCTCTATTTCAAAGACCTGGACAGTGATACAACTGTTATACAAGCTGAATCACAAATCCTTTTTTCTACACTTTCTGCTGGTGTGTGTATAAATTGAGTGCAATTTAGCATAATCACAACCAGCAGGATAGCAAATGAAAACTGTGGTGGTGTGAATTCTTCCCCGTGTGTGTGAAGAATATGCTTCTTACGACATGGCTCAATGTGACAACACAAGCCACAGTCTGTCCCTCTACCAGTAAAGTGCCACTAACGCTATTCAACACAGGAAGCCAATTCACTGAGGCTACTACTCATTAAATGTAATCCTTCATTGAGCCACAATACTGAGTTTATAAGTCATCACCACTAAAAGGCAATTAAAGCAAAAATATAACCTTAGCTGTGACACTGAGCATATCTTCAGACGGTGGAGCTGTGTGAGAGAAAGGGGACAAATCTGTCAATCTATTCATAGGCAGCCACAAATTCTCCTGAGAAAGAAAACTATCCCTGGAGCAACGTGGAATGATCAACTAGCCAACGAGCGATATTGGTGCCAAATTACGTTAATTGAACATCGATATCAATTAATGGAGCACTAATGCCACAAGGGTCCTACATAGCAAAGTGGGCTTACAAGGATTTAATTGAGGAACTTTTTCCTGTCACTCACAAATGTGCTATCTTTCCAGAACACATCTCGTGTGATCTGTCTTTGTACACTGACTAAAACTTACTAAAACTATGGCGTATGTTTATGATGATGTGCCTTGTGGCCTCACATAACCCCATAACTATATGAGCTAAAATCTAAAATCGATCTAAAATCAAGTGTTATAGGTAGAAAATAAAGCATAATTGAGCGATGCTTGGCTTTGTCTTCACAATACATTAATTTAGAAACAGGTGTTGGTGGATAATTTGGGACAAAAACCACCTGGCACAATTGATATGACATTTTTTCTCATCTCCTCTCTGTACTCATTCAGCGCACACCTGGTTGGTATTGTTAACCCATCCAACATGTCAAACACATCGAGCTCATCTTGTCTGGAGCTTTCAAAAACATCCTGTTTTTATTGAACTCCCAACACTGGTCACCAGTGGCTGCCTTGATCAATTTTGTTCAACTGTTGTTGTCATATGAGGTTCCTTTGCCATGGAATGACCTTCCCCCTCTGCCCAGGAAAGTACAGTCACATTTTTACAGTCGTAGTTTTGAGATGCTCCAGGTAAAACACTTGCTATGATTATATAAGAAGTCTTTAAAGAAATAAAATTATGGAGTTGACTAAAGGGCCTAATTTTCTATCTGGCAGTCTGTGTCTTTTCCCTTTCAGACGATAGGCTGAGTCTATGTCATAATACCTTCACTGCAATAGGCTTCCCTACAATCTGTTTCTTTGGCTGTATTTCCCCAGAATTGACTGATTGCTGTACAGTCAGCATACAATTATTAAGTGTCTCTCAAGTGTCGTAACTCCCATCCTAGAGAAACCCTCATATCAAACCACACACAGTGAGGATATGTGTGTGTGTGTGTGTGTGTGTGTGTGTGTGTCTTTGGGACCTGGCAGTTCAACCAGGTAGCTGAGCACTTCCTCATCCTGCAAGGGAGGTTCCTATGCCCTGGCTTTGTGCTTGAACATCAACTCTGAGCAGATGGTGTGACAAAAGTAGAGAGCTAGTAGTCACAATCTGTCACACCAGACAGGCCTGCTTAAATCAGAATTAAAGGCTGTAATAACTCTTGTATTGTAGGCTACATGGCATTGACACATCAAACTATCTTTGTTCACAGAAACGTATAGTTCAATACTAATAACATATATTAATAACAATAGTTCACTTTTCTCCAATAATGACTTTTTTTTGTATTTCATGCATGGGTTCTGTAAGGTACCTGATTTTATCTATGCTGACCAGTGGCACAACTCATACCCAACTTTAAGACCTCATTAATACAGGTAAGGTTGTTTTCCCACAAAAAATGAATAAACTACTTACTTAGCAAACAAAGGGAAAGGCAAGTACACATTTTTTTTTTTTTTTACTGTCTAGACCATTTGACAGGACTGTGTGGGCGTGGCCATATCAAACGGTCTTAAATGCAACAGTCATTATTTTTATAGAACTTTCCGGCAGATAACTGCGGTGATTTGTTCAAATACTTATTGTGTCATAACAACCAGAGCAGTGTTTGCCTAATCTCAACAGAATTTCTGTAACGTCTATCAAATGTAAATGACAATATCTCTAATTGAATTTAAAAATATTCCTAACTCTTTTCAGATGCTTACAATCGTGCAACTAACAAATTACATAGTTAAAAGGATTTTGTGGATTTGGGTTTACAGGGGCTTTAAATAACTGAGAAGAGGTCAGTGTCTGGGTGTAATGCCATCCCCCTGTGCTTTGGGGAGGCAACAGGAAAGCGATATGGCCGCCTGACAGTGGCACCCACGCGTGGTAATTGGTGTGACAATCATCCACTAACAGCCCTTTGGTCGCTGTGGTAGAACAAGTGTCAAGGAGAGTGACAAAGGCACCTTAGGGGCACAAATGTGTCGCCTGGAGTGTTGTAAGCTCTGTTCCATGGTCAGACAAATGTAAGGGGGGGGGGGGGGGGGTTTACAGTTAGGCTGTACAGTCTGTTAAATGGAATAATTTAACACATACTTTGAGTTAAACTATCATACAGGCTTGAAATCCAGTGGGACAGTAGGAACAAATATTCAGTAGCATTGAAATGCAATGAAACAACACATGTTGAATTTCTGAGTTCTCTAGGTTTGATCATCACCAGTTTTCCGTTTGTGTGTGTGAGTGTGTTTGTAGTACCTCGCCTTGGCTGCCCTCACGCAGGTTGTAGGTGAGGTTGTTATGGATGTCTGAGGCAAACACACTGCCGTACTCAGGGTAAAGGCCCAGCACTTCTCTCAGGCCACGCACATTGATATACTGGAGGTCGCAGTAGGTCAGCGCCTTCACGTCAGCATTGGTCTTGATCACCTGGTCTATTCCAGGCAGGTCAGAACCAATCAGGTCCCCCTTTCCTATAATGGAAACCATAAATATTCACATTCTTTCTATTACCCCATAACAAATTTAAACATAATGCCTTAAAAAAAACAGTTGGCTACAACACAAACCTAATAATGCCAGCACCATGCTGTCTTTCAGCACCTCCAAAGACCCGGTGCAGACAAAGTAGTATGCATGCAGTGCGTCACCCTGACGAATGAGGTACTCTCCAGGGATGCAGAAAGAGGTTTTTATATGGAGGGAGAGTGACCGCATACAGCCCCGACTGGCCCCCTTAAAGACAGGCAGCTGGAGGATGTCCTTATTCAGATGCATGGCGATGTCGGCCCGTAGCTCATCAGGGAAGTCTTGCAGGAGCTGGGGATGTGTGACAGATGAAATGAGGTGTGACACTGATCGGTAACTTGGGAATGGACTGCGCAGCCACCAGTTACTCTCCTTTAAATTTCTATAGGATGTCACCTGATTGTGTACAGCAGCCATGTGTTATGACAGATCATAAACAATTACAGGTGTAGAAGGTCTTGAATAGATCATACAACAGATTTCAGGGCTCAAATGTAATTTAAACACTTCCCTGGAGTTTCTGTAAGGCAAAAGCACTGTGAACAAAAATATTGCATGTCAACAACAGTGAGAGGGACTCCTACCTGGTGGGCATCTATACCATTGTTGACAGACCAGGTGGTCTGGAAGAACTCCAGCATGCGCTGTTTAATTTGCTGGGGCAGACGGTGGACACGGATGAAGTCTTTAAGGTCCTTTATGCGTGTGTGGTAGAGAGAACGCCGTGAGTACATACGCTGGATGATGGCCGATACGTTACCGAAGACCAGGGCGTGCATCAGCGCTGTGGGAGTTGGAAAAGAATAGCATGAAAGACAGTAATTGATAATAGCTTGAATGCTATTTAAATTTTTTATCCAGTTACAATTTGGATAGGTTGAAAAAACATCTTGAAGGTTACTTTTCCTGCTTTTAATAGAACATGCACATAAGGCCCTTATCACTACCAATATTGGCTGCGTTTCCCAGATTCAGTGGGTGCAGGTGTGTGTGTGGCAACAAGTGTATCCAAGTAGTAATCAAGCCCATTAGCGCATATATACCCTGTGGCCGTGGATATAGGCACACACGTGAGAATGGAAGAAAGCGGCAGCAAAAGAAACAAGCGGGCACCGTCGTTTACCGCGGAGGAGATGGGCGTCTTAGTGGACGAGGTCTGGCAGCGCCGGGGAGTTTTATTCGGGGGAACAAGGGGCAAAAAGAACATCACGGTGAAGAACCGTGTTCGGCAGGCCATAGCCGAAAAGATGTCCCCCTCCAGCCCATGTGGCCTGCGTGACAGGCGCGCTGTGAGGAAGAAGTGGCAGGAGTTCCAGACCCAAACAAAAAGGAAGAGTGCGAAGGTTTCACTAATCAATCTCCCTTCGTTGCAGGTGATGCAGACGCCCAGTGACAGCGCGGAGTCACCCCTCCCCCATATGGTTTCAATAAACTACTTTGGTTTCCTTTTCAACCATGTATTGTGTGGATAATTTTGCATTGAAATGAGGGTATCAAACCTAGCAACAAAAAGTCCCAGGCAATTTGTAATTTATCTAAGCGTAGGTTAATGACGTGTGCGTATTGTGCGCCCTTTCAACACAGCATGTTTTTCCGCTAATTTCCCACTTGTTACATGGTCACCTCAGAAACGTGGACACTATACTCCCACATACTGTATGCAACAATACTTTCAGGTAAAGCACCTGGACACTGCAGCAATAATCATAGTGTACAGGACGTTACATGTAGCCTACATCTGCTGGTTCTGTTTATTTATTTCAGCCTGGTGTGGTGGTTGTGGGTTTATGGTTTAGTGCTCAGTGCTTGGTGACTGGTGGTGAAGAGGTAGGGGCTGGGGTTGTTGGACCTCAGAAAAGGTTGATATGTTCCTAAAAACGCTGTGCAGCCAGGGGCTGCATCTTCGGGCTGAAGGGAAAATTGCAGCGGGTTGCTCTGGATGTGTGGAGACACCAGAGTGATCAGCCGTTGGATCTCCGCACGGGGCAGTACTTTGCCTGGACGGCCTGGTCTGATAGCACGTCCAGTGGGGAGATGTGCCGAAGCACGTATGCATTTATGTAAAACGTCTGGCTTCGCGCACGGCGAGGCTGTTGGTTCGCAGCGAGAATGTGTTGTATTACAGCCATGGTTTCTCACACGTGTGGACTTTGGCAACGCCTTTTTAGCAGGTGGAGCCGCTCTGGATGAGGTTCAGCTGAGTTCAATTAAATCTGTTTCCTTGATATATGTGAAATGCCACAGGGTTGTTGATGTTTTTTTATGTGTAGTACTATAAACTCATGTGTGTGGAAAACGTAAACGTGTAATTCATTAAAAACATTTTTTAGTCTATGTTTATTGCGCCAGTGGTCCGCATTGAGCATTGTTTTATTTTATTCGAAAAGTGGAGGAAATAAATTTCCCTGACGCGGCATGATTTGGTCGCTAAGAAGGTTGTAAGAGTGGGTCAGCTCCATCTTACAGTTCCGCTACTTTCGCTAAGAACAAATCTGGGAAACGCATTTTTCTTTCACAGCGTTCTTAGCGCTCCAAAGAAGTACTTAGCCCAAAGAGGCTCTTAACGAATCTGGGAAACGCGGCCATTATTAGTCTGAGAGCATTAAGAAAATAAATAATGAAAGAAATATCTTTTGGGCTGTTGCACCAATAATTGCCACCTCAGCTAAAATGATCAGTGTATAAGTATGTAAAATATGGCAACAAACTGTGTATGACTGGCCAGCCAAACCATCCAACCCACTTCTTGCTGAATTTTGTTTCACTGGCGTGCCAAACAGACGCAGTGTAATGCTAGGATGCCAAGGTGTCAGACTTACCGCCAACAAGCATGGTGCAGATGGAGAAGATCTTCTCAGAGTCGGTGTTGGCACAGACATTGCCAAAGCCCACACTGGTCAGGCTGGTGAGTGTAAAGTAAAGGGCAGCGATGTAGGAGCTGCGCATTGATGGCCCGCCCATCGTGCTGTTGATGTAGGGCGTGTCCAGACGTATGCCAAGCTCGAAGAGCCACCCTTGAATGAGGTGGTAGAGAATGAGAGAACAATGTCAAAAGGTTATAGGTAATGTTTACTTTTTGTTTGTGTATCTTCTGTCAACTCATGGTAGTGGCAAGTTGGTACTGCAACTCCTGGTTAAAGAAAAGGAAGGTGAATGTTTGGATCTATGTGTATGTGTGTGTGTGTGTGTGTGTGTGTGTGTGTGTGTGTGTGTGTGTGTGTGTGTGTGTGTGTGTGTCACACAGGGAATACAAATACAAATACAAACACACACATGTTGCACAACAGACTGGACATGCAGTATGCCACAGTATGGTTGTGTAGAAATCATATACTGTACTTTATGGCTGTTAAGAAGCAGGAGTAAACTTACCACTTGTTTGTAGTCATTTTGTTGGTTATATAATTCTAAACATGGTTATACTATTTATTTGGTCTGACTAAGGCAGTCATGGAAGCCAGTCGGTTTTTGATAATGTTTATTTCTTTTATTATTCATGTTGAACCACTTTCAAACAGTGAAACAAACAAGAAATCAGTGTGCTGCTTCCTAGCAACAATTCTTTTACACCAGCTTTTGATCTGGTGTCAGACAGTCCTCATTAGAGAGCCACCATCTCACCACTGAGCAGAGCTAGACATCCCAATAGCCCAAGAGCCACAACTATTTATAGCTGTGTGCGGACACAACAAATGTCTATTCGCTGTATTTGCAAAATCAAATCAATGGACCTATTTAAACAAGGAAACAACTAAACCAAAGCAACACGGTCACTGAAAGTCTGGATGGCAGCACTGTAATTAAGCTAATAATTTAATAGTTTAACAAAATATTAGATTTATTTCCTGCCACGAGACACAGTGAAAACAATGAATAAATAATGGAACATTGTTCAAATCAGTTGGAATTATAACTACATGTTTCCTTACCAGAGACAGAAGATATTATTTTTTCTACTTTTGCTGGATATAAACATTAAAGCTAGAGTCAGCGATTCTAATGAAAGCTTGTTGTCAAAATCACTTTTTGGTCAAAATCAGTGAATATTTCCTCACGATCTGCTCCCTGTCCGTACTGTGTGTGCACTGAAAAAACTCTGGTGTTAATACACAGCCTAGGCACTGTAAACTGGTATGTAAACAAAGGGTATGTAAACAGGCTAACCCGACATAGCTGGCAACATTCCCATTTACAGAGCCTAGGATATGTATTAACATTAGATTGTTTTTCAGCACACACACAGTAAAGGACAGGTAGCGGATCGTGAGCAGATATTCACTGATATTGAAAAAAAGTGATTTTGGAAACAAGCATTATCCAGAATGGCTGACTCCACTGATGTCCTTTATACTTCAGCAGCATCCACTTCAGCAAGGCTTCAATCAGACTCACCAATGTCCCAGGTCTCCTTGGACTTTAACTCATGGCGTCCAATCATGAACCAGATGCACGCCATCCAGTGGGCCAGCAGGGCAAACACAGACATCAGTAAGGTCAGCACCATGACGGTGTACTGGGAGTAGCGGTCCAGCTTCTGAAGCAGACGAAGGAGGCGCAGCAAGCGTACACTCTTCAGCAGGTGGACCAACGAAGACTTAGGAGGACAAGAACAGTATGAGGGGCATAGTGACAGGAAAAAGAAAGTCAATCCTCTTACACACAGATTGACTGTACATATACACAGCTGAATATCCCAGCTTGGAAATGCAGAGACTTATTTTGATCAAACGAATTTGATCAGCTTGTGTAGAATTCACTATTCAGGGAGAACTCATCACCAGGGGCTAGATCTAGTCATTTTGGGACATAGGGCAAAAACACAGGCAATGGGCTCTTCACCTTCTTTTTTCTCTCCACCTCTATGTAGATTATTTTCTTCAAATTCAAATGCATCAAAATACAATTTGTCCAATGGATAGTTCACAATAATAATCAGTAATGTAAACATTAAGATTGAACAAATTAAGATTAGATTGAAATGCATACATTCCCATTCATTACATTAAGATTTATATATATACCTATATATATATAGATAAATAATATACGTATATTAATGGCTGCTGCTCTTTAGTATTTTGTTGTTGCCACTGTGAAACGGTTGTTAGTTACCTTTGGTAGTTATGATAAAAATTGTAATGGGAAATATTGCATATTGTATATCTCCTGACTGAAACGTTAGAATGCTTATTAGTGCAATGAGAAATATTGTATTTCTTTGTATAATACTGAAACAGAAATCTCAGGCCCTGTTCTCACGGCAACACGAAACGGTGCAAACGCGGAAAAATTCCTGCGGTTGCACTATATCATGTCCATGAAAACAGCAAACGCAGGCATGAAACCGCAGGTTTTTGAGATCTACTCCCAGGGAGGATTTTTTGGAAAACACAACGGTTTTGGTTTCATGTGAACACGAAAACATTTCCCCTGGTAACGCTGACGTCACGGCTCCACTTCACGTATGCATAGTCTATAACATTTGCTGTCATATACCCACACGTGAGTTATAAAGTTAGAAGACACTATAACGTGCAGGGCTTAAATAGGCCTATAACACTCGCCAATTTAGTCTGTAGTCTATTAGTAAGTTATTGATACCATGCACGCGCCAGATTTGTGCTCTGCCGCTTTTTCTAGCAAAATAAACGTGTGTACACGGCTCTCTCTACATTAAAAAACACTATCCATAGTTCAGCGCGCAGCGGTTAAGTTACTGTTCAACAAAAGGAGCATTAAGGCTACGGCTTCACAGTAAAAGCATTTCACTGGCTAAACATTAACAGCATTTCACCGGACAAACGTGAGTTGACTTTTATTTTGAAGTACGCCTAACAGGAAAAGTAGCCGCCCACAAAGCCCCTTCACTATCAGCATGTCTTCTGTTTTCACGAGTTCAATGCGGTGAAATAAGAGGACAGAAAGCTTGTCATTTACAATACTTGTAACCCCAAGCTTACACCAACCGCTTTATGAACGTTAGTGGCATTAATTTTCGGTTTCAGTAAGGTTTTATGCATCAAATTGTACCGGAAAAGCTATCTACTACTACCTTGTACCGCCCAATGCTGGCCTGGCATGCTTACTACATCGATTTCGTCCCGTTTCCTCTGAAAACATGTGCACGGGTGAAGATGTCAGATAAATTGTGTCCGAACGGCCTCAGAGCCTCCCCCCTTCCCCCCTCCCTCATAGGACGGGCCAACCCATAAGTAAGCTGACTTCTGTACTGAACTTTGTCATTCTTACCCAGCCACCAACCATGCTGTCTGGATCAGTTATGAACCTTCATGTTCTGGGATCCACAGAACATGAAGCCTCTATTTGTTTGATTAAATACTCTTTGCTTGATTGTTTACAGCCTTATGATCTCAAGTTTCTCACAACAAAATGTTTGGTTTGTCTCATGCTTCTCTGATGCATTCTGATGGCATTTTTGAGTATGGATTGTTGGAAATAAATCATTAATTAGCATAAAGTAAAAATGAAAAACAATCCCCAAGATAAGTTTAAGAGGCATTTTATGGGGCCCCTTGGTAGCTTGTTGGGGCACAAAGCAATTGCCTACCTTTGCCTAATGAAAAGTCTGCCCCTGCTCGTCTCAAGGCAGGCAGTAAATAGCAGTCTTGTGGAATGCATATCATTGAGCTGTTGTACTCACCACTGAGATTTTAAAGACATATAGCAGGTCGAAGGGCAAGGCAGCCATCAGGTCCACAAAGAACCAGGAGGTGGAGTAGTGAATGAATATGGAACGCGCTTCATACACCACCTGCCCTGACTCATTCACATAGGTGGTACGGAAGTTAAGGATAATGTCTGCAAACACAAAGGAAAGGAGAGCTCAGGCATATTCATGTAAATAAAACTGGAAGAGAACAGGGTAGTATTATTTAAAGTTAAATTAGTCATATTACACACTGCACTGGTAAAACACTAGAAAAATGCTCAAGAAGATAAAACTCAGTTTTGGCCAAACCAGAGGAAATTATGAAACATCTGGTATATGTCTTTGTTTTTTTGTTATTTTTAATAACCTGGTGTAGTGCTCTAACCACTACACCAGGAGCACCCCCTCCATATGTCCAAGTTTTACGGTATCTATATGGATGAGTGGGTCTAGTAGACAGATCATCAAACCTTGGAGTCAGAATGTGTCTAGCACATAACAGGCTTTTGAAACAAAACCTCATCTGTCATTCAAGCAGTCAATATTTGCTGAGATGGTGACTCATCATCACTCTATACAAATTTAATTAGCAAGCTAAGCTAAAAGTAGGTAAAAAGAGGATGCATTTTGAGTGTCAAACCGTTAATTTCCAGCCTTACCTCTTCTAAATATAGAGGAGGATATATCCCCTGTATCCACCCAGAAATCTACGCCATTTTTTTCACCTTGGCGTATTTAAACACTCACCTAGGACAAAGAGCACTTCCACAGTGGCATCCAGGATGACAGCGAGATTTGTACTTGTGAACTCATCGGGGTACGATGTGAAGCTGACGTCGAAGGGCACGGTGACGGCCACGTAGAAAGTGGCAACCAGGATGAGCCAGTCCCACAGCGCTTTGGACACACTGTAGTGGAGCAGGATGAAGCGCGACTTCTTCACCGATGCCACCTTGTACTCCGGCATCGAAGGCTTTTCTATCATGGACTGGAAGAGAACATTTAGATGTCATTGTGTGGGGGCGTAAAAAATACACACCTAGACAGAGATACACATGCACACACCAACCGCCTCTTGAATTTCAAGCTTATGTTGGTAAATACACAAAATACCCAAAGCATATAAGAAAATGCTGCATTAATAACTTGATAACCAGATATTCATGAATTGGATTTTTGTGAAAATAAATGATAATCAGAGAGGTACATGTCAGCCCCAAGATTTTGCAGAAACAGGCTAAATAAATGTCAATGATGATTTAGTATGTTAGGTAACTCATGTGAAAGAGATACGATAATCCTGCTTGTTATCTATTTTTGACAGCCTCCTATAGGCAGTGATAAAACATTGTAATGGTCATGAACGTAAAACACAAAATAATAGAGATAACACTGTGGTCAGTGAGGGGGAAACTCATTTCCAACAATGACACCTAATAAATATACATGACTTGGCCTTGGCTTGAGTTCATCCTTCCAAATGCCATTACTGCCTTTCAGTGGCAGGTGGTACAGTACAAAAGGTAGATGAGCCATTATCAGGAAATGAGGGAAACTAGAAACCATCAGCTGATTTTATTTTGGACGGCGGTCACACTTATTAATCTAATTTTTTATTGAGAAAATCCAATTTCAGAAAGTATGAATTGCTTTTGCCAATGTGGGGAATCCCTTCGGTACATAGATGAGACTGAGGTTCTCCAAAAGGGGCCACGCACTTGGCACATAATAGCCTGAACCATGTTTGGGAGACAGGAGGAGAAGCGATTATACCTTTGACAGCCGTGAGAGGGGAGGCAGAAAGAGGAGACAAATGAGCAGTAATCCATCCAAGAACAATGTGGGCACTTCAGAAACAGGTGTAGGCTACTTAATGAAGTCTTAACATGAGAGTTGCCTCACTCTGAAGCTGCATGCCTGCTTGACTTGGAAGAAAGTAATTGGGACACAATGAAAAACCTTTTGATGCACTTCGAAAAGGAAGAACAACGCCAAGGAGCCACAAGACTACACTCCACTGAGTGAATGAAGCTGAAATTGTTCCCAGTGAAACGTGTGCTAGTATATTAAATAATATTGTGAGTAAAAATTTACAAATTGTATTATCCCTGAATTGCATCTGAATGGTCAAAAGATAAAAAGATTGGTGAGTTCAAAAAAGAAAAAGGCTTCTGGCCTTGCTGACTGTCATCAACAGCTGCAGCCCTTTTAAGGATAGTTCAAGCAATGCCAGCAATTTAAACTGGGACCTTTTTCTTCTTCTTTTTTTAAAATGTGCCTTAAATCACAGAGATCAGGACGCCCACAAGACCTTTGGCACTCTAGCCAGACACATCTAGATGATTAGAAAAGAAAAGCCTGTCACCGCCGGGAACACATGGGACCAAATGTCACACGGCTACAGCTGGAGACCAGAGTTTACTGTTACACAACTACATCTCCCAGCATGCCTCGAGCTAAAGCACTGATAAAATGCATCAAGACAATCCTCTGCTGTTAATTAATACCCATAATTTGTTAGCATTAAGTTAAATATACAAATAGATTCAACCCATATAAACCATACAATACAAATATATACGCCTCCAGATAGAGCTATTTTTCTTCTTAATAGCTATTTGACACTAGTGCATGAAAGTGAAAAGAGGCATGGCTC
The DNA here is from genome assembly GCF_949987685.1 of Ammodytes marinus. Taxonomy (NCBI): domain Eukaryota; kingdom Metazoa; phylum Chordata; class Actinopteri; order Uranoscopiformes; family Ammodytidae; genus Ammodytes; species Ammodytes marinus. The sequence goes on along the minus strand of NC_137224.1, from coordinate 9,515,913 downwards.
TCCCCGTGGGAAATGCTTGAAATTAAATTTGAGCTACTTGTCAGTGTGCCTTGGAATGGTTACAGTAGCTGATACACTCATGGGTTGACTGAATCAAAACTGCCAGAACAGACGAAAAAAACTACTCAGCCAGAACATTTATGTTTTGGTAAAGAGTCTTCAGTATCAAGCTGAACCATTTATTTCGAAGGAGGAGATGTGCAGTGGGTGATATGACCATTTATAAAAGTATGCACACAATGCTTTGGCACTCCTGAAATCAGTTGATTTTCATTTGTGATTTACGTATCTTTGCACTTTAAATGATTGATACTTGAAGCAGACTTGCCACCTCTTTCTCCCTGTCAATGTTGTTATGCCTGCTGTGCCTCTTATTAAAAGATATACTGTATAGTCAGAGTATTTGTGGCTGGTTGTAGTGTGGAGGCACAAACACATTGTCAGTCAACTACTTCTACCACTGAAAGATGGACAAAGTGAGAGAAAGATGGAGGGGGAAAACAGAATAGGAAAAAAACTTATGGCATCGGTGGAAGAGCAGGTAATGTGATCCATTACTTCAATTAAAGTAGCATCTTTTGGGGCGCCCTTAGCTCAGTTGGTAGGGCGTCCCCCCCCGCCCCCCAGGCCGGGCCCAGCAGCAGACCCGGGTTCGATTCCCGCCCGCGGTCGTTCTCTGCATGTCACTCCCCTCTCTGCCCCATTTCACCTCGGTCTCTTAACACTATCAATAAAGCATGAAAAATGCCCAAAAAATATCTTTAAAAAAAATAAAAAAATAAAAATAGTATATTTTATTCATATTCATATATTGCACTGAATAATCGACAGTGTGACACACTATTTCGGTTTATATTGAGCATAAACATGAGAAATAAAGAAATATTGAAATCTAGCTATACGTTGTGTATCCAAATGTAAAAAAATCGTCCTTACAAATGTAAAAGGTATTATCAGTAAAACATATCGAGAATACCAAAAAAATTTCCCTTGTCAGTGTTATATGATTATTTGGTTATATTAATTAGCATTTAAGTTGCAAGTTAAAGAAACAATTACATAGCAAATGTAAAATATAATTTAAACTAGAAACCAATAATAAATAAATAAATACAGATAGACATAAAACAAATAGAAACAAACAAAAAAATAACCAATTTATTTTCATTTGTTTAATTATTGCTACCCTTATAATTAAAAACAATTGGGAGTCTTTTCAATTCCATCTGGTATGTTCCCTAGAAGCAGACACACTGGGTTTTTGTTAACAACAGTAGGCTACCAAAGATTATGGAGATTTATTTTACCAAAAACTTTTCATCACATTACATGACCAAAATACATGAAAGTGATTTGCTTTCTCTTCACCACATTCTCTCCAACCTTTAAGTATGGTTTATTTGATTTTCCTTTGACTTAACTTTGAATTTGTGGTGCTATAAAATACCTAATCAAAATCTTCCATGAATATTCTCTCCAATAATTTGAACGTGTGTCATAAAGGCCTATATTTTACACATTTATTGTTTCCAGTTCATTCTGAGATTCTGATTCTCCCACTTTTGAAATATTGAGTAGTCTACTGGAGGGTTGGAATTGGATGTAGGGCTTCAATATGTGCGTTGTGCAAGGCAAGGTATGATTGAATAGTTCAAGAAAATATGGGCTACTGAGTGACAGATACAGTCGGGATCCTGAGGGATGGAGTCAAGAGGAGCTGAGAGGGAGCGGCGGAAGAAAGAGAGACAGCTTGAAAAGCAGCAGAGAGGAGATGAGAGGTGAAGGTACAGAGCATGCCTCTCGATTTTCCAATTGTTAAAAGTTACTTTTTGGATAATAATGACTTGGTTAAACCCCATGGACATATAAACCCCCATATGCCTGGTGAACGTGTCCGGCTGGGTGTCGTTAGCGACCAGTCAATTAACTTTGCAAGTTAAACAGTAGCTAGTTCAGAATGTAGGCTTATTTTATTCTTACTTACTTGAAGCCATGTTTTAGCACCGCTGGACATTTTCCCCCTCTGCTTTTTCCTTTTAGTAATGAATTTAGTTCGGCGTAATTGTTGTACCGGTATTCAGTTTTCTACAACTAATAATTAGTTAAGCTAGCTAACTGGCGTTCAGGTTCAAATGTTGCTATGGTTACCTACGGGTTCATCTAACGTACGAACTGATTTAGAACGTGGTCTAACGTTTTTTTTTGTTAGTTTTTTTTATTCGTTTTTGTTTCTTCAGAGACAGTGCGGAACGCGTCATAATCGGAGGCCACGCCCATCGTGGGGGAAAACAATACACAGCGCTCCATTCACTTTATATTGAATGATACCCGTATTCGGCAAACAAACTTAATAAAAACGTAATACGACATGCCTTTCACAAATACACGTTACTTTCTTTAAAGCCATGACTCTTGTCTGTCTATACGAGCTGTTTTGGTGAAAAAGTATTGAGTAATTTTCAATATCGAGACAAAACTCTTAACTAATGTATGCTAGGCTAATGTTAGCCTTCTGCTGTAGGCTAACCATAGGCTAATCCTCACGGACGGGAAAAAACACCTCAATATTGAAAATTACTCAATAATCTTTCACAAAAACAGCTCGTATGGACAGACAAGAGTCGTGGCTTTAAAGAAAGTAACGTTTTTTGTTAGATGGATGTTTGATTACGTTTTAATTAAGTTTGTTTGCAGAAGACAGGTCTCCTTCAATACAAAGTGAATGGAACGGTTTTCAACGGTTTCCCCCACGATGGGTCCGACCGGACAAAAACACCTCAATATTGAAAATTACTCAATAATTTTTCACAAAAACAGCTCATATAGACAGACAAGAGTCGTGGCTTTCAAGAAAGTAACATTTTTTTCTTAAATGGATGTTTGATTAAATTTTAATTAAGTTTGTTTGCAGAAGACGGGTCTCCTTAAATACAAAGTGGATGGAGCGCTGTTCAATGTTTTCCCCCACGATGGGCGTGGCCTATTTCATGCACTGTCTCTATATAGGCCTACTTATTTGACTTATTTACCCTACAATATTGTCTATTGTTCTTAACCCTGTTGTGATGGTGACAGAGGAACTGGTGCAACAGTTACATTTATTGGGGCGTCTTCCTAACATTTCCTTCTTTATTAGACTATCACTTTACTGCCAGCAGTGTGAAAAGGAGAGGATACGAAAGACAGGAAGCAGGCTCCTGTGAACATATTAACTCTGCTTGTTAAAATGGTCTATGTGTGTGTGTGTGTGTGTGTGTGTGTGTGCGTGTGTGTGTGTGTGTGTGTGTGTGTGTGTGTGAGAGAGAGAGAAACGGTGTTAGTGTCAAATAACAGACTCGTGCTCAGAGCGGAATACATTTGAATGATAAATATTGTGCATCTGATTCTTATTGTGTTGACGTTTCGCCATATGCTTCTCTCTGCTCTCCTCAGAGGGCAAGCAATTATTTATTGTCTGTTGTATATGTGTGAATTTTTTTTCGTGGAAGTGCATGAGTGCCCACTATTATAACAGGTGTTGTGTCAATGAACAGTTCCATTATGTGAGTTGGGATTGGAAGTAGAGCAGTGGTGGTGGGGGGGGGACAACAACAATGATTCCCACTACAAGGCCTCTGAACACAACAGCTAAGCTTTAACGTTTATCATTTATTAATGATATGAAAATGAGAGAAGCAGCTAATCCTAGAGGTTTTTAATGAGACTATGTTTTAATTTCAGAGATGTGTCAATCATAAAAACTTCTACCTTTCATTTTAGTCAATTTTGTCCTTTAAATCCCTAGTTACGTGTATTTTCATTTATAAATGTGCCTTTATTAGGAACAAAATGTCTTATTTTCTTCATTCCTGACAAAATGTGCTATTCTGACATTCACAGTTTTTTCTGTGTATAATAAATGGCTTATTGATGTATGTTGTTAACATGTCTAGAGTTCGCAAACACTTTTCGCCAGGCACTGAAAGTGTCCAAAAGGCCATTTTCAAGTCAGATTCTCAACCTGTTTTCACAGGTTGTTTCAATGTCTTCATCAGCACTGTGGAGGGGAATCTCAGAATTTGCTTTCAGGTAAGGAGCATCTCATTAAAATGGTAAAGGCACTTTGAAAAATAGTGCCTCTTCATGGCAAAATTGTTTTGGGCTTCTCAATATTTAGTGCCAAAATGAACTAGTGCTTTAGTTTCAGGCATCTAAAATGTTAACGAAACCCCCCAAAATACACAACAACCTATCTTTTAAATCAGGGTTTTAATTTTAAATGCCCCATGAATTACACCTGTTGCACACTAGTTATTAATTTAGTCTTCAATTGCTTTGTAGCCCCCTGGGATGAAACGCCACATTGTGAAGGACCAGTTTGAGCACAGACCCGGTTGCTAACTGAGCCTCTGCTATAAAGGGAGCGAGATTATCTCAAAATGTTGCTCTGCTAGAAAATAAAATGCTCCCATTTGTGTCAGAGTGCAAAAAAAACAAGAGCTCGTTCTCATGATTTACATTGATTAGAGCTTGGCTTCTAACTTAAGTATTCAAAGTTAACAAAGGTCTATCTATTTTACTAGAGCAAATAGCCTGTTAATGCACTTGAAACACCAAAATACAACAAAGACAGAAAAAGCAAGTGATTGCACGGGCAACATGACACATGTATCTGGAATGGGTTGAAAAAAAAGAGGAAAATCTTAAAGAAATAAATCAAAATAAATTTGATGCAGCATAGAAATATTAGGCAATTTAAGGCAACACGGTAGTGCTGGTGACATAATGTCCTACATCACGTAGCAGCTCCTACTGGCGAATTGTCGGCATGTCGAGACAATCCCCAGCAAAAAATAGTGACGGTGATGCATCTAGGCTTCCCCTACGGCCAAACAAACCTTAACAATCTTGTGCCTCGGAGCCTACCATTGCTGCCACAGTCACCATGTCCATTTAAAGTCACCAAGCAACAAAAAAGAATAAAACCAATCAGGAGACTTAAAGTAGTAAACCCATTTGATGAATTCTCCACTGAGATAAGCCACACTCTGAGCATCTCTGTCAAAAGTTCAATCATATTTTCCCGCTAAAACCTCTTTTTATTTTAGATATCAATATTAATAATCCAAGCTCAAGATTGAGGTTGGGGCATGTCTAAGTAACTCCAGAGTGTATATAGGGAATGTCACGCCACACATAAAATGACCATCTCAGTCGGTAAGTATTAATAAAATGACTCACGTTGTCAAGGCCTTTGCCCCCACTGGAGAAGGTGCTGGTCAGGTGGTACAACATGGTGCGTCCTCGCCTCCGGGCCTCGCTGAAGTGTGTGCTGCCCTTTCTCCTGTGCCGCTTGTCATCAAAACCTGTTGTACAGTCACTTAGATCAGTGTAGGGAAACTTTGTACTTATTTTTTCAAAGTGTTTATATAAAGAACACATGATGCAAATGTAGTGTATTTGAGTGAACTCGTTTAGGTTTTTTATGCTGACTAGATTCTCCTGTTACAGTAAGGCTGCCAGAATCAAACTACCCAATGTAAATGTATTGTCTGAGTTCAGCAGACAAAAGGTAGCCCAAACACAATTGCAGGGTAGAATGTGACAGTGATGAACAAGAGCGCACGGACAAAATGAAAGCCGGGGGCCCCAAGTATCACCCGCTCATAAATCATCCCCAAAATAAGCAAATAACCGGACTTTATTTTTTGTAAACAAGGCTTGTAGTCTTACCTTCCTTTTTGCTGTTGTGGAGGCACCTTCCATAGGTGTCGGTGATGTCCTTGAATGAGAAGAGGAAGAGGACCATTTCGCCCTTCTCGTTTTTTATGGGCACTATGTCTAACAGACACCAGAAGGCCAATCCTAGAAACAAAAAAACAGAAATGTTTTTCAGTTAAATTTTCCTCCAGTTTGGGGAAATTAATGCAAATCCTGGATAGACGCACGCACCCTAGGCCTGCAATTTTCCACACCAGGTCAGCACTGACCATGTCTGAGCCCCAGATACCTGTCAAGTATGGTGTAACCTTTCTAAAAATATACCATTAACTAGATAGGGATCATTGTTCGGGAGTATTGTGCAGAAAGTAGAAGAGCAAGAGAGACGGAGTTGGTTATGACAAGGCGGGGAGGGAGCACCATAGATCCAAGACCTTGCCATAACCCAGTATGCTCATTAGCAACTCTGCAGAAACTGCTCTGCCATTGCCACCAAACAGATGTTTGACATCTCTTAAAGCGTCCCTAGTGTGCTTTTGTGTGTGTGTGTGTGTGTGTGTATGTGTGTGTGTGTGTGTGTGTGTGTGTGTGTGTGTGTGTGTCAGGCATAGAGAGAAGAAAACAGTGTACATGGTGGCGTTTTAGCACAAGGCTCTGGGTGTGAATACATGAAAAGAATCTATTTGTCTGTGTTTAGTGCAAACAAGTGGGCATTATTATATTTTTTAGGGGTTACAAATGATCTTGGTGATTGTAGTGGCAATGCCTCACTGTTACTTACGTACAGCACTGTTAGAAAAACAAGATGCATTTCTCACCTACACTTCATTTGGTAATCCATCAGCATTATTAGCGGTTCTCACACTAACGCTGCAGTCTCTTTTAAGGGAACATAATCCTGTGTGCCCATCAGAGAGGCTTAAACAGTGTTGTATGTTCCCTTTTCATGCGTGACAGCTTATTTTGCTGATTAGCTAGACATTCAGGTTTCAAACACACACACAGCGACAGGATGTAGCAAATGACTTGTAATTGAGAGTGACTTTGAGCTTGTTATTCCAGCACACAATATTTCTCCATTTAGCATCTTTTACATGTATTTTGAACAAATCACTAAGACTTTAAATTTTCACTCGATCCAATTGTTTTTTGGTAATGCTAATGAGCACTAACTCAACCCAAAAAGCCAGTATTGCACTTCTGACCTGCTATAAAATTTGCCTTGTGGAGATTCATAATTCAACAGAAATGTTCGGCTTCAACTTAAAAACAAGTGTGCTCTTTATGATAATGAGGAATACAAATGTTTTCAATCAGAATTAGAATATACCAGAATAGGAACATTATTTGCCAGATAACATTATACTTTTAAATGAAGCAAATGTATATGTGTGCTAACATCTACAAGTGAAAACAAGTAGAAAAAGTTTCCCCCGCACCATCTTTCTTGTAGAAGTGGACCTCGGCCTGGTACTCCTCTCGGCCCTCTATAGCCTTCTCCATCAGCAGGGCCACGTGCTCGCTGGTGTCAGCTCCGTACAGGAAGCTGCAGCTGCAGTTCTTCTGCATCACCTCGGTTCTGGTGAAGCCCGTCAGTTCACAGAAGCCATCTGAGCAGTAGACAATGGGGTAGCCGCGTTGACCCTGGGCATTACCCAACAGGAAGTTACTGTCTGTGTGTGTGGAGATGAAAAAGGGGTTAGCACCAAGTAGCAGGAATAACTGAATGTCTGGACATTTAAGGCCAATGTGATGAACCAGAAATGTGCACTTATTTAAATGTTTTCGGTAACACTTTATAATAACTATCCGTTGTAACTCGTTAATAGATCATTAGTAAACTCTTAATTAATGATTATTAATGATTTGTTAAGTGTTCGTTAGCAGTTTGTTAAGGATTTATAACAATGGTAGATAGTTAATAGCTTAATAATTGAATCAGTTCATCTGGGAGGTAATCCGAGATACCGACGAGGCTGAAATAGGCTATAGACTATACACAGTGCATCGGCAACTGAGGGCAGCCCCATTTTCAAATATTTTTAAATAAACTCAATACACACTGTGCATGCCATAGACTTGAACGTGACGTGATCAATTAATCTCGGATTACCTCCCAGATGAACTGATTCAATTATTAAGCTATTAACTATCTACCATTGTTATAAATCCTTAACAAACTGCTAACAAACACTTAACAAATCATTAATAATCATTAATTAAGAGTTTACTAATGATCTATTAACGAGTTACAACGGATAGTTATTATAAAGTGTTACCATGTTTTCATCAAATCTGCCTGAACTGCCATTGAGTTACTAAGGTTTTAGTCTTAAGTTTGTTGCAAGTTAGTTCTTTTCACCAGGATCAAAGTCAGTTAAGCGCTTTGAAATGATGTCAAAGCTTTGGGAGTTTAGTTTAGCTAGTTTACGAGTTCAAAGTAAAACATGAATCAGACTTTGACGTTGACTCAATTCTAAGGCTCAATTAATTTCCCTGGGCCAACATGTTGCTGGTGGCGGTCAGGACTCCTGGGTTGCGCACAGCACGATATAAAAACAGCTCACTCTAGTTTTGAAAACTCACCAATTTCACATATTTGTTCCTACTTACTGTCCCAAAAGTTTGTACTGAACTGGGGAAAAGGGCGTTTGGTTATGCTGCTCCTTTTTTATGTTTTCAAACTATACAACATAATTTCACTGTAAAGCTTATGGAAGTAGCTTCTCATTAAATATTTATTCAATTCAGAGACAGACTGTTTACTGTTGCAGGGGGGGTATCCAAGGGAGGGGGGAGGGTTGGGGAGGTACAGTCTGAGTACTCTTCAATACACATTTGAGGAATTTAACCTTAGACATACAGGAGTAATACAAGATAAATACAATGTTTCCTATTACATTAATAAGCATTCCAACATTCAATATCTGCCACCACAGAACCCAATTTAAAAAATCCAATAAAACACTGGATTATTGTCAGCGGCCTCTTTTCTTTTTCTTTCACCTGTTCATTGCATGTTCGGCTGATATTATATCGAAAAATGTCTCCATGGCATATTAATCTTGTGTGTGAAGGTTTTTAATATCATGTGAATCATATGATGTGGAAATGGTGCTCCACTTATCCTGTTCATACAGCAGCAAAATATCTTTGCTTTGCCTCTTCATTGTTTCTTGCCCTGATTTCAGCACCTTGGACAGTTCTCAAGCAGCAGGCCTATATGCATGTACCATGTGCTGTGCTTTTTTGAGTTTATTTTGGGCTGTATTTTGCTACATTCTGTCTGCTGGACATAAACTACCAACACCAGCCCTCTTTTCTGAGATCTAATCCCAGTAACTTCAGGCTGCAGCATTCACAGATATTATACCAATATTTTTATCCATGTGACAAATGTAGTACTAGTTTGACTTCCCTTTTGGCCTCGGTAGACTTGTGTGACCTTGATAAGCCAAAGCTGGTTCTTGCTACAGTGTGGCTTCTTTGTATGCCAGAGCTACTGGAGGAAGGATCTTTGAAATAAAGTACACTGTAAGCGATGGCTATTCACTTCTTCACTTTTAACATTTCAAAGCAGAATACACAGCAGCATGCTCAGTGGTGCAAGAACAACACTAATTGATCGACTTCCACTTCATTAATTTTGCAGTATTTAATGATCAAAGCATACCCTTCACAGAGAAAATAATATCCCACAGCTTGATAAATGGCCAGATACAAAAGCTGAGCCAACAAAAACACCAGCTTTAAACTTTAGAAGTTAATTGTTTTGTCCTGTTATTTCCATTATCTGCGGCAACAGCATGGATAAAATAAAACAGACATTCCCAACCTTCTTCTGTCTGATGTACTCCCACAGCCCCATCAAATGGGCCCCAGTACAGTACCCTTTCATCTTGCCCCTTTTACTTAATGCTTGTGGAAAACTATTTAATCACAGAAAGACACAGTGGGCTGTGCCGGATCCATGGTGGCACGTGTGAATCCATACAAGACATACTGTTGTGATGCTGGAATTGGCAATGTTTGGACATTTCTCAGTTTTTTCTTTGTTTTGGACACAAGCGGTACATTTCACACGTATATAAATCACCTTTAGTAATTGACTGCTAGCCTGCTCACTCGTTTTTATGCATTAAATTGTTTCATTCAGTGTGTTAAGGTATTGAAAATATCTCAAAGTGTGCAGTTAACCTATGCAGCTTGAAGGGTGTGTTATTGTGTCAATACATGTGTGAAGGTAATAAAATATAATTTCATCACATATTCTCTTAAAAAGGCCACCCATTTGTATATGTAAGGTTAATTGTAATTAAATATTAAAATAAATAGCGATGCATAATTCTTTGCAAAAGTCAGTACTACTGACACATCAAACTTCATCCCACAGTAACTGACTTTTTTCTACCGCTTAACTAAAAAGATTCAGACTCCAGCTTTTCTTGAATGCTGAGCTGAGAGGCAGCGCACCACACACAAAGACCAGTTTGAATTCTACCGACTCCGCGGATAGCGAGCGAGCCTAAGAAGGAGGAGTATTAAGCAGCTGCTTTCCACCATCTAGCACTTTAATTGGCAGGACTAAGCAGAAAGCAGTCCATAGGGGATGTCTATTCTGAGCGGTGACAACTTTTCTTGGGTGTGCAGTGAGCAGCAACTAAACTGTCACTGTGGAATTACAGGAAGAGACAGGCATTAGTCGGATCCATCAACAGGCAAGGACGTTGTTATGCCTTTGCTATGCTTTCCTACAGTTGCTGTTCCTCCAGACTTCAACATGGAGAAACTGAGATATTTCTTCAGTTCTTTAGCCTGGAGCAGATTTTTGTGTTCCATTGGTTTCAACTGTGGCTTTTTGTGACGTATAAGCTCTTTTCTATGATATGTTACAATGCTCTGGAACTCTGTCAATTTTAACATCACAAAAATTCACAAAATAATTGCTCTGGAAAGAATAGCTAAGCACATGTGATAACCGGTCCAGTTGAAAAAAACAAACAAACATGCCAAACATTCTTTTTCATTTTCTATATAACACTCAGTGAGCCAGCATGTGTTAGAGAACAACCACATCCATCGGTGGTTTATGTGATGCTACCTAAGAATAGTAGCATCTCTACTCAGCATCCGCTAAATCGGTTCTCAAATAGGTCAAGTGCATGTGTAGTCATTAATCACTTTGTAAGGATGTTTTAAAACCAACAAGCAACAATGGTGAATAACTTTTATGCTGTGTATGGAGGAAAGCAAGCTGCACTGCTTGAGATGAGTGAAGTTCTCTGCATGATTCAGAGCAGTTTTATTTTAGTTGATGTTTGAAATTAAAGACTTTATATGATTCAAAGGTTTTAGCTCTTTTGATGTTACACTAAAAAAGAGCAGAAAAACTGATTTTGTAACATTTGGACTAAGACAGGCTATATGCTCCCCCTATTTCCAGTCTCTGGCTGTTGGCTCCAGCTACATATTTAACGTACCCCACATGACATCTTCTAATTTAACTCTAGCAAAGAAAGCAAATAAACGATCTTCCAAAATGTAAAAAATATAACTGTAATTCCCAAAGTCATCATTAAGATGTTGCTATTGAAAAAAAACAGCATTTTACTTCATCTTCTACAAGGCTATACTTATTTCTCCTCCGGTAACTTTGTACACAAGCAATTCAGCGCAAATGTGTGTGTTTGTGTGTGTGTGTGCCTGTACGTGTGCGTGTATGCGAGATTGTGGCTGCCTAAATTCTTAGGCCATAATCCTCTCAGGGATATTGCGTTGACTGTCCGCTGCGCCCGCTTCCTTAATTACACATCTGTGCTGACTTGCTACAACTTAAATCCGACATGATGACGCTACATGCTACGGCTAACCACAAAACAAGCCTGCTGCCTTATGTCAATGTTGCGTGAGTTACTCTAGTGTATGAAAAGGACAGTTGAAGCCCAAGAGGCTTGGCCACTGCCCCAGCAGCTAATTTTCTACCAGCAGCATGTAATTACTAATTGGGGCAAAGTGCAAGGGGAAGTGGACCTGCAGGGGAAAGGGACTGCAGACATGAGGAGAGTCAGTGTAAATCATCAATCACTTGTATATTCTGCTATCTAGCAATTAGTAATAGCATTTCCTAAACATAAGTAGATCATTCAGGGCTTGTTTGACTAATGTATCTGTGCTGTCGTGATCTGAATCCTAAAAAAAGACAGCATGTATAGTGCTTTTATTCTGAAAATGGCGCTTTACAAAGCGTCACACCCACTCACACCTACATTCCCACAGCCATGGAGGGGGAGATGTCATGCAGGCAAGATGCAGACATGCACCTCAAGAGCAGATTTAGATTTTAGTGTCTTACTCAGAAACATACAGGATCCAATGATCAAACCACCAAATCCTTCAATGACTGCATGATCTGAGTATCAGTTAAAGACTTTCGGATGAGGCCAAATCAATGCTTAGAGCTAACTGAGCTCCTGTGAAACTAAAATATCTGGAGATTCGAAAGAAGCAGCAAAGAAGAAAAAGCCACCTAACTGCTTCGGCTATCCGCTGGCCTCTGTGTGCAGTGTTCTGGCCTTTGCAGCTGCCTATTAAGACCTGTTTATCATCTGGGCAACAATGAGCTCCATAAGGTTATATCTGACAGTTCCCTCGTCTCCTCCTTCGGTTATTTGGTCGTTATATGACCGAAGAGTGTTTTAGGGGGAAAATAAACACGGTTCTTATCTCTGCCTGCAGCTGCCCTGTGGTTACACAGCACAACATGGCGAATACTGCTGTCAATTTAAAATTGCTGCTGGGGAGGTCTTGTAAAGGAGCTGTGGGAAGTGGGGATGGGTGCAAAGGACAGCCGTGTATGCTGTTACACACACACACATCCACACACATACACACACAATTGTGTGAGGACACTCATTGACATAATGCATTCCCTAGCCCCTTAGCCTAACCGTAACCAACAAACTAAATGCCTTACCCCATCCCTTACATTAACCCTAACCTAATTCATACTTGATAATAATAGCTTAATACCTTTTTTTAACACCCAAACAGCCCTTTAAAATAGACAGAGACACACACACACACACACACACACACACACACACACACACACACACACACACACACACAAAACAGGATTGCTGACATTGCTGTGAGCCTAATGCTGTGCTGTGCAGTGCCAAAGGTTACTGACTGAACCTGTTCTGACATTTTGCTTGTATAGAGCTGTTAAGCGGAAGTCCCTTACTTCCGGGGTATGGGGCCTATCGGCTCGAAAAATTACAACGGTAGTCAATGGAAAGAAATTTATCATTTTCTGGTCCCAGTCATGAAATGCCTTCGATTACACATATGTTTTGTATGGATTTAGATGGTATTTTTTCGTGCAAAGAATGGAACAATTTAGGGAGTAGAAGCTGGATACGGTCAGGTTTTGTGCAGAGCGCTTTTGTGGACTACAGCTCTTCGCTGCTCTTGACGCTTATGATATACGTCACCACCACTTGCACCGGCTTAGCTCCGAAACATGGCTGTCAATAATGCACTTCACTGCCTTCTTTCAAGGACAAGACAAAAGTCTTCAGCGTGGCGAAAACCACTACACAAGTGGACATGTGGAGAGTTTCAATTTCTCGAGTGGGGAGATTGTTGGCGTTGTCCACGCCAGCCATTAGCATTAGCATTAGCACTGTCAGTCGAGAAGTGGAGGGAATGTGTTGAGGTGACGTCACAGAGGCAACAAGACTTGTAGTTGTTCTCGTAACATTTTTTCAAAAGCCGTTAGACGAATAATCATACAACATACCGTCAAACTCTTCACATGAAAAATTATCATTTAGACCCATACAAAACATATATGTAATCCAAGGCATTTAATGACTGGGACCAGAAAATAGTAGATTACTTTCCATAGACACCCATTAATTTTTTTTCAGCCGATAGGCCCCATGCCCCGTAATTCTGCCACTTCCGCTTAACAGCTCTATATGCCACACACACACACACACACACACACACACACACACACACACACACACACACACACACACACACACACACACACACACACACACACACACACACACACACACACACACACACACACACACACACACACACACACACACACACACACACACACACTTTTTTCAGTTGAGGAACTTTTAAACTAAAATCATCTTAAAATTGCTTTTAGTTTTTTTCAACCTCAGTCTGATCAATATTTTTGTGGGCTTGACTAACTGCTGCACATAACCAACAACAAACCAACAAATGCCATGGAGGGGCTTCCTTCAAGTTATGCTCTGCACAGTGTGGTGCTGTCTGAGTAAGCATAGGGATGGACACACTGCTAAATAAATGTAATTGGATAATTACATTACATTAATAATCTTTTTGTATACATTTTACCTTTTAAAAATAACAATACTTTTAAGAGGGACTCTGTCTTTAACTGCTGCTCAGTCAGCAGTTCTGACAAGTACTTAAACTGTGTAACAGAGGTTATGTTTGACATATTTTGGATTTCCAGGGTAACTGTTTACCCTACCGTTAACACTTTAAGTTTATTTCTTGCTCCTGGAGGATTCTAAGTGGAAAAGAAAATTTAATCAAATATTCAAAGACTTTCAAGGTATGTTTTACCCTACTTTGAATTGTAATTTGTTGAGTATTGTTTCCCCCTACTTAGGTTTATGTATGCTGTATACTGAACTGAACCGTGATTCATTAATCATGCTAATTGGTGCACGACTGAATCTCAGATATTAGTTGTGTAAAAAGCAGATGGATGGTAAAACCTCTAGTGCAAAGCTTTCAGTCAGATATCCAAGCACATTTTTTTTTAATGACGGGGGACTTGGGGATTATATATCTAATAAGAGTTTTAGGGCTGTTTATCGTGCCAAATTGTTGTTGGTAAGCAAACCTTTAGCTGCAGCAGGTTTGACTATATACTGAAAAGGGATCGCAGCTGCACGACCCACAATGCCACTTGTTTTAAGATGCGCCTTTCCGAAAAACAAGAGACCAGCTGCATTTTAAAAGTCCTTGATTGGAAAGCAAGTTTGAGTGTTTTCTCTTTAGCGGACCATCTTTTTCCAAAGACCAAAGTGGTCAAGCATCATTCGTGTCAAGTGGTGGGACCCTGTCGCCCTGGCAACAGGAAGGAAGCTATTTTCAGCCGCGGGCACTTTCCTCTAGGAACCCCACAGTATCTTTGGGAATGGCTTGGAAAGTGGCAAAAACTGGTACGTAGTTAGTTGCAAGGACGTGTATCCTGCTGCTCAAATTAGTCTTTGTCTCAGCTTCCTATTGCTCTGCCTTCATTTGTCTATTTAATCATGAGCGTGCAGGAGAGTGCATGAACAAAACGCCAAAGTAAGGCAGAGTTTTAACAGTCTCCATGACTGTTGACAATATTTAATCATTTGTAGCAGTGTAAAATTGACATGCAGTGGTGGATGTGGGCCCAACTGTACTGTCCAGTGCCACATAAGTGCCTCAGGACTGTTGATATTCAGGGCAGAAATACCGCAACCCATCCTGTCACCCTTGTTTTTAGATATTAAGATCAATATCGGATAAAAGACAGATCAGGAAAGTTTTGATAGTGCATAGAAGG
Source organism: Ammodytes marinus (assembly GCF_949987685.1). NCBI lineage: Eukaryota > Metazoa > Chordata > Actinopteri > Uranoscopiformes > Ammodytidae > Ammodytes > Ammodytes marinus. The sequence continues at coordinate 9,500,591 of NC_137224.1, read as the reverse complement.
GCGTTACTAATAGATTCTGTAGTTTGTTGATACATGGTGTTACACATTGGAAAAGACACTGAGCCCATAAGGGAAGTGTTTTCTTCTCTTCCACTGGGAGTTTCAACCAGTGGAGTTAACAGGGAGTTCATGTTTTGCTCAAGGGCTGTTCAGAAGGCAAGATGCAACATGGGGGCACGGCCTCTGGACCCCCAGCTGAACTGTGCAGTACTTATGTCATCTCTTAATTCAGTGTTTGTGCCTTCCCATCTCACAAACCTCTTCATTTATACCTTGAACTACAGTCAGTGTTAAAGATATGAGGACAATTCCTGAAGAGCAATGTGTCAGTGTCTTTCAGGCTCTTCAGAGATCCCCTAACACCTCATTATAATGGCTGACACACAAGTGAACGCTATAATTGCACACCCAATGTATCAATTACACAGCGATAGCACCCTTTTCCCTGTGTTTGTTTGGCCCAATTTGAACCTAGACGCAGCTCAGAGAGATACTGCGAGCAAGCCCGTTCATTCAGGCTGCCTTGACTAGCAGAGGGAGGACGGGCAACATTGAACTAGCGTGCAAACACAGACATCCCTACGGTTTACAAACGAGCCACAACCTCCCCTGAGATGGCACAAGGTTCAAAACAAGAGTCACAATGCAGAAAGCAGAAAAGAGCAGCTTTGTAAAAGAACGGAAACCACGACAACTTGAATGACAACATTTTTTTTTAAATTAAAACAAAATTCCCCCAAATACAACCACACCAGGAGATATTGCTTTAGTCATTCAGTGTTTTGCTAGCGGGCAAGTCTTTCCTATTTCCTGGGATGATATCCTTCCTAAGTGTGAATGTATTCATTTTCATTCCTTTTTTTACAGTATTTTTCTGCCGTCATTAGATAGGATACACTGCAGAGCTTGCAGGTAATGAGGGAAGAGGTCATGCAACAAATGTACCTTGTCGGAATCAAAGCAATTGCATTACAATTACATCGGCAGCAAAGTGAACTCCTTGGTCACCCTGATTTCACTCATGTTGACAGGAGCAGAATAAGTACCAAAACAACGCTTTGGCAGAGTGTTTCCATCGTACTTACGGGTGCCGTCGAATCGCGTAGCGATGGTGTCCAGAAAGGTGTTTTGAGGGGCAAGGAGGCCCTTCATCACCGGCATCTCAACCCAGATACTGGACGGCCAACAGTTGGCTGGAGGTCACAGCATCCCAGAGGCAGGGCAAGTTGTTTCAGTGGGGCTCTCAGCAGGTGCAGGAGGAGACTCTGAGGGTGGCAGTCCAGTGCTGGCCACAGAGACACACATTTACAGTAAAGGAAGCCAGCCCTCTCCAGGCAATGCCTCTCCACCAAAGACAATAATGCAGTCTGGAAATACTAAAAATAGTTCACTCCAACCTAGCCGAAGTTCATGAGTGTGTGTTAAAACTCAATGAGTGGAAAATGAAAAGAAAGAATCACCGGCAGCTGCTCAGTCCACGAGGAGGTCCAGGTGTCGTGAGATCCAGAGGGCTTCAGATCAGTCGACCCAGCTGTTGATCGTCTGCACCTGTCAGACAAAGAGCTCCTTCCATAAGCAACATGTAGGAAGTTACCCTCTAAGTCTACCACACTTTTCATCTATATACCAAGAATTTGTAAGAGGAAAAATGACATGTGTATGTGTCCACATCTCTCAGCTCAGCACTCTGCCCATGATGCTGTGGCAGAGTAGTTGCATCTTCTCTCTCTCTCTCTCTCTCTCTCTCTCTCTCTCTCTCTCTTTCTCTCTCGCTCCCATACACTCCTGTGATATCCCAGCCAATGAGATGCTGGCATCCTCTGAAGGGACCTGTTTTCATCACTGGTGGGGATATAGACAGAGAGAGTGAAAGAAAGAAAGGGAGAGGCAAAGGAAGGAGGGAGGGGGTGCTTTTGGAGCAGCTGACAGCAGCATTACACCCCACAGTGCAGCTATCTGCACATGGCCTTTGTGTGCATGACTGCAAATCAAGGAAAGATGGATCACCTGCATGTCGGTCTATGCAGGTTGTTGTATTCCGTTGGACCGTGTGCTATTGTGGGCTTTTTTTCACCACGGAAGTGTAACACCGGGGACATTGTGAAATTGAGGATAGGTGGGGGTGGCAAATTCAGATTATATGTTTTTCTTGCATATCTTTGCAAGGATTGTATAGCCCTTAAAGACCATTCCTAGAGTATTGCAGCTTGAAATGTGTCTCTTCTGGTATGAGCTGCTGCCCTCACGGGCCCTACTATATTCTCCATGAGAAGAATTAAGGCTCTGGGACAAAAGATGCTGAGAGCAGATTAAAAGGATAAGCCCTGAGATGTTTTTCACCAAGACTTGATGCTAAACACACTAAAGAATCGTCGCGTCTTAACTCACTTTGACCCAAGCAGTCTCCGCAGCTCAGCCAAAGAGAGAAATGCCTCTAGGGAGAAGTGAAAGTGCTGAACAGGAACACTTTCTTACTATTAAATCATATCTTGTCCATTTATTTAATAAATGTTTTCAACATCCAATTAGATACAGTTATCCAAGAAAGACGATGACATTAAATATTTATTGGTGTAGAAACCTGATAATTAGGGGGATGATTTTTGAGGTGATGACTTGTTCTTTTTCCTTTGAATAAGTTAAGTGTGATCCATGTGTTAACTGACAGCACTTTCAGCACAGGTTTAAATGCAATTTATCAAGATAATTTGACCTTTTTAAAATAAGCTTTTTGGAGAAAAATAGGCAGAAGACTGAACTGATTCTGCTTGCTTTTAAATGCACAATAACGGGAGAACGAGTGTGAGTTTTAGCTTATGTTCTTTTTTTTGTCACTGTTATTTATGTGGAGCTTGAAGATGGAGCCAGCAATGGTGCTTGGGTCAGTATATATTAATGCACAAGCCAGAAAAAAACTATAACTATAAATGTAATCTATAATTGTAATAAATGTTTATACCTTACACCAACCTCAACTCCATATCCAACTGAGCATGACAGCCAAGACTTATTCAAATAGCAAAATAAAATAACGTGTGACATCATGGGTATGAAACTAGCATATTTCTATTCAATACCTTAAAATAAATCAAATATTCTCAATATATTTCTCAAACCATTCATCAATTGTTCGGCTTAATGTGTTGATTCGGATAAATACTGTTTGGATAGCATTTTCTGAACTCATTAACACACTGTTATGCAACAAAAAAACAAAAACAAATTCTGCAGAAGAAAAGGTGATTCAAAATGCACAATTAAGCCATCTGTCAGGCAGCACAGGTAAGGGGAGATTAAAAAAATAGACAAGCTGTGAAAGTAAAAGGCTTTCAGACTGTTATAAAGTATTGTCCCCCCCTGTCGGATCCTATTCATGTCCTGGCAGCCCTTCACAACTATCTATATTTAATGGCTTCTCCATGTGCTTTCATCTTGTAGTTCATCCATCGCTGCGTATCACTTATAAAGGGGGTAATCCATTAAACATGCTCACTATCTACTCTGCAGTCCAATACAACTGAGTGACGCACAGGCACACAGGTGAAATATTATGCCAACTACATTTCCCAGTCGTCAGCTCTAAGGGGACTGTTGGCATTCACCCTGATTATTGTCTTTTGGAGGTAAAACTTTATGAATTTTACTTGAAATAAAATGGGTTAACTTACTTTTTTGAAATAATGGTTTGTTAAATAACTCCATATTAATTAATTTTTTTAAACTTCGATGAAAATACACAACAATCCAGACATATAATAAGCAGGGGCAGGGGGGGGGGGGGGGACCGAACAAGAAAATTCGATGACGTGCCTTAATGAGTGCCCTTATAGTCCCCTTCTGCCCATCTGGTGCCCTTCTAGTGCCCTTCTAGTACCCTTCTGCCCATCTGGTGCCCTTCTAGTACCCTGATAGTGCCCTTCTGCCCGTCTGGTGCCCTTCTGCCCGTTTGGTCCTTCTAGTGCCCTTCTGCCCGTCTGGTGCCCTTCTGCCCGTTTGGTCCTTCTAGTGCCCTTCTGCCCATCTGGTGCCCTTCTAGTACCCTGATAGTGCCCTTCTGCCCGTCTGGTGCCCTTCTGCCCGTTTGGTCCTTCCAGTGCCCTTCTGCCCGTCTGGTGACCTTCTGCCCGTTTGGTCCTTCTAGTGCCCTTCTGCCCATCTGGTGCCCTTCTAGTACCCTGATAGTGCCCTTCTGCCCGTCTGGTGCCCTTCTGCCCGTTTGGTCCTTCTAGTGCCCTTCTGCCCATCTGGTGCCCTTCTAGTACCCTGATAGTGCCCTTCTGCCCGTCTGGTGCCCTTCTGCCCGTTTGGTCCTTCTAGTGCCCTTCTGCCCGTCTGGTGCCCTTCTGCCCGTCTGGTCCTTTTAGTGCCCTTCTGGTGCCCTTCTAGTGCCCTTCTGTACGGTAGCGGCACATTGAATTTTCTCCAGTCTAATTTTTACTTAAATGTTAGTCAAAATTAAAGCAGCAAGGCATCCTCCTTTCTTTGGCTAAGATGTGAAAGTGCACAATGATGTGAACAACTCATTTTGGTGTTTATAAGGTCGCTAGAATAAGGGGAAACAGTGTCTTTGAAGCTAATTTTTTTCTGGGGGGGGGACCCCCAGACACCCCTTTTAATTGTATGAGCCCAAAATTTTTTGCTACATGGAGATGTAACAAGTGCCCCGAACGGGACTTTCACGGCAGCGCTTGCTAAGGTTAAAAGTGCTGCCTTTAAGGGAACAAGATACCATTGAGTTTGAAAAGCCACTGTGTGCGCTGGTGGGGCCCGTGTTGTCCAGAATGTGCCCTTTTTTTTCCGCCCCTGCCCTTCAAACAGTCTGAGTCCGCCACTGATCCCATCCTCCTTCCCCTCAGCAAATCCCATTGAGAAATCAGGCCTGTCATTCTCAAATCTCTTCTGTTTGCATTGAATTAACTTGTGACTGAGCAGCAGATGTGCCTAGAAGCTCTGTGTGTTCATGTGTGTGTGTGTTAATCCTTCAAGGCACGTGATGGTAACACGCCATCTCCCTAAACAGCAACCGGAGACAGATGACAATGTGTGATGAAGAAATGAAAACGGTAAAAGCCTGTATGAAAACACTGTATTTAAAAGAATAATAATTTACTAGCAATGCTGCCACTATATTTTGCCCTGGAACATTATTCATCATCTTATATGCTGAAAATAAGGTAGTAATACCATAGTATGCACAGAAAATATTGTTGAGTGGATACGTTTTAGATAGTTTATTTTTATTTTTTATAGTTTGACATTGGTAGGGGGAATACACAGATATGCTTTCTGATGGGGAGTTATCAGAAATAGTCTTGCACAGCCATACCAAATTACAGTTAGTAGTAGCTATGGTCTGGTACCAAGCTTTACCGTTTGTAGTATAGGGGGGAAAACTGGGCTGGGCTGTTTTAATTTCTTTAAAGTTTAACCAATCACAAGAATTGTCATGGTTGGCGCTAAGCCCAGGAAGCCACAACGTGTCCTTTCAAAATAGTGCAATTCTGTGCCGACCATGGACTTATTATAAAAGAATGCAGACCAACACCTTTTATGATGCGTCGCCGTGTGTGTGCGCGCACATGTGTGCAGCAAAATTAAGAGCTGGATATTATCAAACTATCAAACACACGCGTGCACTTTCTGTTGTCTCCCAACCCCCGTTCTGAGGCTACAGCTGGGAAGAGGAAGGGGAGGGGTTTAACACTGTTAGGTCAATATCCGGTAAACCAGATTATATCAGGAACAAATGAGTAAGATTGCTACAGCAAAAACAGCCTAACAGCATCTCTAAAGCTCACTAATTAACATGTTATATTTGGTTTGTTTAATCCTTACAAATAATTATGTGTAAAAACAATTCACCATAGGTTGTGTACCAGACTATTTATTGGTAAGGGGCCGTTACTTTATGGAGTCTCTGCTAGTTGCCTGGCCTTATTTTGAATGTTCTTATGAAACAAACAAGAGTTTTTGAGGTGCTGGTAGACGGACTTTGTTAACGGGCAATTAAAGCAGCAGCTGTAGCAGGACTTTATTTTTTCCCGATATCACCAACCCTTCCTTTAAGCTTCAGCAAGGTTGACATTGGTTGGTGTAAAAAACAAAACTGTTTGTGAAAGTCATTAATACATCTCTGTGTTTGTGCTGGCAAACACATAAGAGGACAACAGACTTTCACAGCTTCAGGTAAACACTTTTCCGCTGGTTCAAGACCTCCAGAGGGAAAGAAGGGGCATTTGGTCTATTTTTCACATGACACTGATCCCACCATGGTACCAACATGAAGCGAGAGCAGTGTCACATCTGCTGAAATGGGACGTTGCTATAAATATCAGCCCACTTTTTGAGAGACCTGCAGGGTAAAAGCGTGTCATGATGCAACAACACACCAGAGTTTTTGGTGCTTATAGCTGCTTTTTTCTTTAGCATCCAAAACTAAATAAATTACTGCCTAATTGGTTAAACTTTGGTAAGATAAAATATATTACGCTATAATGTAAGTTTAGACTGATCTGCAAGCAAAAATTAACTTTCTACTGCATTCACATAGAAAGCGGTTACTTTTATATATTGTCTAATTAAAGGTGGTGTGTTCTGACTAACAATGGGAGGCCTGTAATTCAGCTGAAGGCAATCACAGGTTATGGTCAAGAATCCACTGTTTTAGCTAGGAAAAACCAGTAGTAAACTGCTGAGCCGAAGTTGACAGCACAAATAATAGCTGCTTTACAAGTCTTACATTTAGGAGGACTATCCCCCCCTAGTGGTTACCATAAATTCCTGGCACTGGTAAGTGTGCATTTAAGGGAGAAGTACGGCAGATGGGGAGGAGTAACGTCATATATGCATTTTTAGGCAAGGTAACCTATAATGAATCTTACCATTAATGTACTCATCTGGTCGCCTGGACTCAAATCGAGCAGAAACTGGGCGCTTGCTGCGGTAGGTTGTGAACGGAAGCCGTCCAACCCTGTTATATGAATATGGTTCTTTATGAGGGAAAATGTCAAAAATAATTTCGGACTAACAGATTAAATAAGGCTACAAAACAGCAAACTTACCTAAACCAACACATCCAGTGACGGCTTTCACCGGAGGATACTGAAGTGACAACAGAGACAAAACCTCTACTGCTTTTGAGTCCAGATTATGTTGAGGTGGGCACAAGCTACTGATTCAAAATAGGACAATTTCACAGTTTATAAATAAGAGGGTTTAAGATGCTTTTCTCTGGTGAATTTCAGCCTACCTTCATGATTTAAACATACAAGAGGATTTATCTTTAGATGTGACTCTTAGCCAAAAGCAGCTTTTCTCTTCACAGGTGACTGCACTTCTGGGACACTGTGAATGGCGCATCATTCAACAGCACCAGATGGTATCAATTGAAAAGGATCGTATTGTTGAATATTCCTATTATCTATGCAAATATTCCACAAGCTCAAACGCTGTGAGGAGAATATCATTGGGGCTATTTTTCTTTTTCTGCAGTTGCTACGAAAGTTTAAAAAAATCGTATTATCTTCAAGAGAAAGGCAACATAATGAAACTTCTTCGATAAATAAAGAAGCAGTTTTCCATTATTAAAAAAAACTAAGGTAACAGGTAAACAGTTATTCACTTTAATATTACAATTATAAATATGGAAGAAAATAAAACAGTCAAATTAACATTGTCAAAAAGGAGGAGTTTTTGTGTTCAAATGTTCTGTTCTTAAGGCACAATTCAGCGACTCACTCATAAGTAGATGACAAAAAGAAAAGAAAACAAAAGCAGACTTTTTTTCGTCCAAGAGCTTGGTCTTGTTCTCCACAGTCTGCAGTTCTCAGGAGACTGTTTTGCCTAAGAGGAAGTCGGCATATTCTTTCCTGCGCAGCACTCGGTGCATTTTAAAGGTGTTGGGTGAAGTGTTTGAGAAGGCCATCATGTGCTTGCGGAGTTCCTTGAACGCGCCGTCTGCCACCAGCTGCACCCTCATTGGTCCAATGCTGCCTTTGATGCGGAAGGACTTGTAGACGGCCGAGTCCTGCTGGAGGCTCATGTCCAACTGGAGAGGGAGAGAGAGAGAGAGAGAGAGAATAAAAGATCATATTAATTTTGAAAAAAAACAAACGCTTTCTGTTGTTGCTCAGTCTCACCTTGTAACGCTGCTCCTCTGTGAGCCTTCTCACTCCTTTCAGCTCTATGAAGACCTGGTAATGTGGATCTGAGCCACCTGTGGAGTCTCCTACGACACCAAAGAGATGTAAGATTCATTATAGTGTAAACTGACTCGGACTTACCACTCAAATGTGTTATCGAGACGTTTTTTTTTACCCATGATGCCGCTCTCAGCGCAGCAGTAGTCGACCAGCTGAGCTCCTGGCCACTGAGTGACGGCTTTCTTCAGGGCGTCAAGGAACAACGCCTCAGAAACCTTCTCCCCTCGGACGTTCAACATCTGGCCTCGTCTGACAAGAGGACGGAGGAATAACTTTATTATGTTGTGTGTACTTGATTTTTTTTAAATATGTTCCTTACATAACATGCTGCATGAGTACATCACTGCATGAGCACAAAGTGTACCTGTACTGAAACTCAACAATGGGACACTGGTTGTGGAATCCAACGACTTTCACAATGTCTCCGATGCGATATCTGTAACACACCAACAACCAGAGTCAGACTCAGCCACAGTCCAATGAAACTATTACTAATAAAATAGCTGGTATTAAAGATGGTTCTTTTAACTTTTTAATTTCATATCAGTCCAATCGCGGCTCTTGATATTATCCACAGCATTAATTCAATCATTTCGTCTTGAACGAGTGCATTCAAGCGAAACCACATCACACCGTGTATTTGCGTCTCTAAAAAAAAAAGTTAAACATGCCATTTTCTAAGATCAAACACCAAATCCTATAGGGGAGTAGCGTTCCTAGAATGCCATTCATCAGTTCAAATGAAATCCGACCTGAAGAGTCCTGAAGCGTTTGTGATGACCAGCTCATAGTTGTGTCCCTCTGTCACCTCCTCCATCAGCAGAGTGCTAGGCGTCTCCTCCTCCAGGCTGCTCTCTGGCAGGAACTCGCAGAACATGGAACGAGGACACAGCATGTAGCGTCTGTTTGCCTCCTGAGGCCACAGGTTCACCCCTATCAGACCTGCAGGGGCCAAGACATACATACAGTTACAATGATCACTTATATATCATCACGTAGTTAATAAGATATTCCTTGATCAATATTCCTGCAGCAACGATACTTATTTCCTTTGAGGATGAATATCTATCTATCTATCTATCTATCTATCTATCTATCTATCTATCTATCTATCTATCTATCTATCTATCTATCTATCTATCTATCTATCTATCTATCTATCTATCTATCTATCTATCTATCTATCTATCTATCATTTGATATCCCCATAGTACAGTTGTCTCTGGAATCAGATGCTCAGGTTGGTACCTTCAGTAGCAGCGTAGAACGGCGAATAGAAAGGCACTCCCTGGCAGTAGTTCTCCCTCAACATTTCCCCGTAGATCTGATTGGAGCCAGAGTCCACCGCCAGCACCAGGTGGAGGTGAGGCCAGAGCCGCTTGGCGATGCCACGGAATCCGTCCTGGAAGTGGGCCCGGAGCTGAGCGGCCCTTTGTGGGTCGGGCTTCATCAGAGCCTCCAGCCTGGACCGAACTTTAGGCTCCAGCGCCAGCACACTGCTGACCTTCCCTCCTTCAATGTCCTCCACAAGCTCCTGCCAGCGGTCCTGTGGGAAGGAGAGGAGATCGAAAGGGAAATTACAGCTCTAATCCTCTAGTTCATCAAACACATTACCGGGGCTTTTCTCTGGATCTGTACAAATAAAAAAGGAGTAAAAGCATCGCAGGAAGTGTTTTCTACATGGCATTCAAGCATCGTCTTCATGATAGAATTTGACATGAGCAGCTGCATATGTACCTGTAATGCACTGAAAGCATAAAAGACTGTGGAGGCAAAGTTGGACTCCAGAGTTCCCACACTGGGATCTTTGAGAGCAAATAGGAGATGCAGGTACAGGGTGTCCTTCTCACTGGGAACCTGAAAGTACAGAGAGAGAGATTGTCCCTTTAAAACTGTTCAGTATTTAAAGGTGTCATTCATTTTAACATCACGATTCATATACGGCATAATCCAGTTACTATTTATTTTTGCCTTGAAGACAGTTATTGTACCTCAAATGCAGGTGCTGGGGTGGTGTAGAGGTTGAGCATGTGGCGGGAGGAGGCCGGTGTGGAGGAGTTGGGTCCGATAGGGATCCCGGCCTCAGACTGGCGAAAGGTGGGCGAGTAGAAGAACTTGGTGGTGCGCTGGAGGCTGTCTGTCGCTGGAAATGCTCTGCCCATGGCGTCCAAACACACAGCCACTCCCTGATGGGAAAACATCAGAGAATATTGTTAATAACTTTGTTTTTGAAATGCTCAAAAACAAATCAGCTTCATTCTTATCCTCATCATCAAGCTCCACCTGTAGGAAGAACTCAGTGTTGGTGTCCTTGGTGCTGAGCAGCATGGCACTGCGTCCTGACGTCCCAGAGGTCATAGCCAGGATCAGCGGCCTTTCAGGGATGATCACCTTCTCCTCTCCTGCCGCGATGCGTTCAATGAGCTCACGGTAGTTCTCGTATGTGGTGATGGGGTGACGTGCCCGGAACACATCGCTGTCTGGAAGATAGCCGTATAACACACAGGTTTTTTTTTAAGGATTTCTGTTCATGAGTCACTCTGCCTTGATACTCATTCGAGGCAACAGCTACAATTATCCAATCAAAGACCCTGATGAATTGATTCGGTTTTGTCTCAGTGAATTTGGGAGCCTGAGAAGTTTACAATTTACAATTACACATGAAATACATACAAATGGTGAGTGTTTCAAATTATAGTATTTTTGTCGAGTCACTACTGATAGCCAAATAAAAGGTCACAGCTACTTTTCTGGCATTGTGGAGAGTAACATCTAGATCTTGATTAAAATTCATTTTCAATTTGAGTTATTCTTCAAGCTAAAATATCAAACATTCCCTAAGCTTTGTTTAAGCTTTGTGTAAATTGATTATGATTGGGTTTTGGACATCTGACAAAAAAAGAGATTTGAAGACTAAGTCTGGCTTCATGTGATTGTGATGAGACATTTTTATATGTAAATATACTGTTAAGACTAAAGAGGAAATTAAAAGATTCAGACGATACATTTGTACAGACACAGTAGCCTAATAATGTTATTGAACAGTTAAATAATGAATCTAAATATTGTGGAGAAAACGTATAGCCTACGGAATTAATGTATGGTTGTATTTAGTGCCTCTTCGAGGGGGCGGGGCTGTTGTTGCGGTGCAGCCTATTGGATGTGACTAAATGTACAATACATAACATTATATCACTGCAGCAAGTCAGAGGACAAATCACTATCAAACGGTTAACAACAGTGCTACATTTAAAATGCCCACACAGTAGCCTACTTCAGAAACTATTAATTAACACCGTATTATTGTTTTGTTACCTTTGATTGAGCTGAAGTCATACAGTCTTCCATAACATGTGTTCGCGTTTGTACGCATGCGCTTCAGCAGAGTCTCCTCCTGGACTTGCTTCACATTGAGAGTATCGGCTTCTAATTTCCTTCTCTGCCGCCTGCCCAGCCAGCCCACACCCTTCACCGCCAAGTACTGGCTGAGCAGACTACCGAACGTGCGGTGTTCCCCCTTCATCTTCGAGCTCACGTCCCGCCAGAGGAGCGCCATCCCGACCAGAGAGGACACACCGAGTGCGGCGGGCAGCACAGGCGGCATAGCTGTGGACACGAGCCGGTGTTACAAAAGATACATAAGCGGCAGGTGTGCAATATAGCCAGGTGGGGTCGCTGTTGGCCAAAATTCTAGCGGTACCTATTCAATGTACAGTTAATGCAGTCGACTGTAGGCCTGTCAGACTGCAGCATTTACAGTGACAATTTCAAAACCATGTCACTCATTTACACTTATCATATTGAAGCCGCTTACCAACATGTTGTCCAAAAACGGCGACGGCAACCGATAAAATCGCAACACAGAGCGGCACAGCAAAGCGAAACCAAGAGAAAGCCATCTTTAGCAAACAGCTTGACCTCACTTAACCGCAGTTTTAACCATTTACATAAATAATAACGTTTAAAGCAGCATTAATGTGACTTTCGTTTGGTCCATGGTGACAACAGAAGAGCCTGAAGTTTGGCCCTGCTGCTTCCGTGTTTTGGGTCGCAGCCTGGCGCTGATTGGCGCTGGCTGACTTTAGGATGACGTACGTCCGTCTGATTCAATACCTCAAATAAAAGGGAAAGAAAAAATAACCTAATTTACTCGCTTTCTTTGTCAACTTCAGCTTTGTTATTAAAATAGCCAAAGAGAAACTGTAATAAATTGAATGTAGGCTACATCCCACCACTTCTCCTCCTACATATCAATTTATTTCTACTGGGGAAAAAAAGCTGTACTGCCCTCATACTTAATGTTAATTTTTGTAATGTTATTGCTTTTATATTTATGTATAAACAATCAAAAAATTATGTTTAACAGTTAAACAAACCAACATTATTTTATTACTTACTTATGTATTGTATATAATTTACAATTTGTATCTAAAAGGCTGCATAATGTGTAGACCTATATGTCTGTTCATACAGAAAGGAAAACACCCTCAACAAATATTTTTTTTCTGAACATGCACATATTACAAGAGATTGTGGTTTGACATTGGTAAACTCAAGTTTTTCAAATTAATTCTACATTCCCTTTATTTAGAGATCTTGTTATACCCAGGGGGCAAAGTGATTTTATGGACATGGAGCGTTGTAAAAGGTTGTTCACCAAAAATGACATCTAGGACCTTCCACGATCACAACCTGGGTGGACAACCTTGTCAACTAGCTGCTGGAAAGCTACAGCGGGCCAACATAGCAAATCAAAACCACTGTTTAAGTGAATGGGGGTGAATGGGGATGGGCTAATGGGGAATTTTTTAAACTTATAGATATCATTATGAGACTTTGCCAGTTGATTACTGACATTAAAACAAAAACTTTTTGTATTACAGTATTTTCCAAAATGTTTAAATAAATATGAAAAATCATCAATATCTTACTAATGATGCGAAAATTTGCATATCTGCAAAGCCCCAAAATCTAGATGTTGGAAGAAAACCAAGTCAATTTGTTTTTAAATTTTGAAAACAAAACAAGTGTCCAACTGCCTGAAGCCTTTCCTAATCACAGTTCAAATGTGATCAATAACCCATAGAAAATACATTTTTTACACAGTTACGTTTCATGTGCCATGGACCAAAAGTGTCCTTTTGGAGTCTCCAGCTGGTATTTTAGGAAACGGCTAGACATTCCCTTGGAAAAAACAGTGTAAAGATTTTTTTTTCTAAGGGTTATTGATCAAATTTGAACTGTGATTAGGAAAGGCTTCAGGCAGTTGGACACTTGTTTTGTTTTCAAAATTTAAAAATAAATTGACTTTGTTTTTGTCCAACATCTAGATTTTGGGGCTTTGCAGATATGCAAATTTACGCATCATTAGTAAGATATTGAGGATTTTTCATATTTATTCAAACCTTTTGGAAAATACTGTAATACAAAAAGTTGTTGTTTTAATGTCAGTAATCAACTTGCAAAGTTTCATAATGATATATATAAGTTTAAAAAATTCCCTATTAGCCCACCCCCATTCGCTTAAACAGTGGTTCTGATTTGCTCTATATCGGCCTGCTGTAGCTTTCCAGCAGCTTGTTGACAAGGTTGTCCACCCAGGTTGTGATCGTGGAAGGTCCTGGATATCATTTCTGGTGAACAACCTTTTACAACGCTCCATGTCTGTTTTTCAAAAAAAAGGGGTTTTGCCCCCTAGGTATTATTTAGTTTAATCACAAACAGAGATGAAGTCTAACTAGGTTCAAAAGTGAGAACACCTGTTGGGGTGTAGGGACATTAATATGACCTTTGAAATGAATGATTTAATTCATACATAAAACATGTACATCGTTACGTCTGATCACACGCTCTAACAACAACACACCCCTATGTCTACAAATTTTTGAATAAAAAAGGTCCAAACATTTCATAGATGGCAGCTCAACCAGACAGATAGTCTTGGACATAGTTCTAATTGTATTATGACTTCCATACAGTCTGTTGACAGAATTTAATTGAGCTTACATTGCACTGGAAATATATTCTGATTATAAGCATGATTTATGAATCAGGTTACAGAATATACAGTACATTTGGTCCAATAGTATAGTCATTTGAAAAGCAATGTGAGCTCTGTCCATATCCTAAGCTGCAGAACATGTAATACACTCTTGACTCTGGCTGTGCATCAGTCCATAGAAACCCCTTGATCGTCTCTCCTCCTCAGAACCTGCAAGAAGATGAGAGAAAAACCTTTGATGCAGGATGTTGCTTACATTTCAACCTGAAAGATTAGCTGTTTGCTCACCTGTTTCATTTCCATGGTGACAGCTGATAATGAAAGAGCACAGGAGATGATGTGGTGCATGTGTAAGGACAAACACAAGATCAAGCTTAATTTAGATATACAGTATTGTTTTCATTTGTGGAACTTACCTGCCCAACAAGAAGAGGGTAACACCAAAGGTCCACAGATAGACCCCCTGTGGAGCAGCTCATCAAGCCACAAGACATCCGCCAGGTCGTCAACCAGAAGCTCCTCTGGTTCGTCCACACACTGCTCCAACTCTGCCGCAATCCATACAAACACAATATCCTTGACTACCACCCAAATATTCGGAATATACATTTTTACGAAACTTAAAGGAAAGGTAAGCGATATGGTCCTATTAGCTAACTTCCTGTCAGTGACTGCAGTTAGCAGTCCCCTCCCTCGTCCCTACATCACTGCTGCATGAACGCACAGCCGTCATCGTCAGATAGTCCCGCGATGGATAGCAGCGAGTCATCGTTAACAGGCACAGAGACCCGCCTCTTTATAGCGCTCTGTCTCCTGATTGGATAAATACGAGCAGGATGCTCAAAATCTTATCTGGCAATTACTGCAAAGCTGAATGACTGGGGGACCTGTTTTATGAACTGCACATACTGTTTAAGTGATTGCTGTATGGATATAAGGAGATTTAACACGTATATTAGGAAGAAAATATCGCTAACTTCTCCTTTAACGGAGCCAGTGGAACAGAGCATACAAGATGGAAAGTACAAAATGACAGCCGACAAACACATTCGACCACGCAAAGCTGCAAAAACCTTGCAACCCGTTTTTCTCCTTTCAGCCGACCTGTGAACGAGACACCATCTTCCTCCTCCTCCTCTTCCTCTTCCTCATCTTTGGGGCAGGCTGTGGTTGATTCGACTGCCACGCTGCAGACAGACACGGAGCACGTGAGGCTGTTGCTCTGGAGTCTGTGTGTTAAGCGTGTCGTGTCACAGATGTAAGCCTCTTTGTAAAACTGTCTGGCTGCAGAGAGATAGAGAAAAAACAAATAAAATACAACTTAACTTGTGGCTTCTGTAATACAGGATATACAGTCATATGAAAAAGTTTGGGAACCCCTCTCAGCCGGCATTATAATTGACTCTGCTTTCACACAAAAAAGATAAAAGTGGTATGTCTTTAATTTACCATGAACAGCTAAGTACTGGGATGTTTTCCAAACAAAGGTTTTTTGAAAAGCAGTATTTAGTTTTATGAAATTAAATAAAATGTGAAAAACTGGCTGTGCAAAAATATGGGAACCCTTGTGGTCTTGCTGATTTTAATGCATGTAACAGCATGTAAAACTGAGGACTTTAAACACAAAATTGGTTGGATTATGTTGTTAAGCCTTGAACCTCATATAAAGGTCTGTTTAATCATGATACAAGGTATTTTAGGTGCCTAAATGCAAGTTCCACTTCTCTTTGACTCTCTGCAGAAGTGAGACAGAATGCGATCATCAAAACAGCTCCCAAAAGATCTTAAAAACAAAGATTATACATTGTCATGGTTTAGGGGAAGGCTACAACAAGCTTTCCCAAAGTTTTCAATTGTCAATTTCTACTGTAAGGAACGTTGTCAGGGAATGGAAGGACACAGGCACAGTTGCAGTTAAACCCAGGTCTAGCAGACCAAGAAAAGTACAAAAGCGGCATATGCGGCGGATTGTGAGAATGGTTGCACACAACCCAAAGATCACCTCCAAAGACCTGCAAGAACATCTGGCTGCAGATTGTGTATCTGTACATGGTTCTACAATTCAGTGCAATTTGCACCAAAACATCTGTATGGCCGGGTGATGAGAAGGAAGCCCTTTCTGCGCCCACGCCACAGATACAGTTGCATGGAGTATGCAAAAGCTCATTTAGACAAGCCAGCTTCATATTGGATGAAAATGCTTTGGACTGATGAGACAAAAATTAAGTTATTTGGTCTTTATAAAAAGCAGATGTTTTGGTGCAAATTGCGCTGAATTGTTGAACGATGTACAGATACACAATCTGTTCTTGCAGGTCTTTGGAGGTGATCTGTGGGTTGTGTGCAACCATTCTCACAATCCTCCACCTATGCCACTCCTGTTTTTTTCTTGGTCTGCCATGCCTGGGTTTAACTGCCACTATGCCTGTGTCCTTCAATTTCCTGACAACGTTCCCTACAGTAGAAATTGACAATTGAAACCTTTGGGAAAGCTTGTTGTAGCCTTCCCCTAAACCATGACAATGAACAATCTTTGTTTTTCAGATCTTTTGGGAGCTGTTTTGATGATCCCATTCTGTCTTACTTCAGCAGAGAGTCAAAGAGAAGTGCAACTTGCATTTAGGCACCTAAAATACATTTTCTCATGATTAAACAGACATTTCTATGAGGTTCAAGGCTTAACAACATAATCCAACCAACTTTGTGTTTAAAGTCATCAGTTTTACATGCTGTTACAGGCATTAAAATCAACAAAACCACAAGGGTTCCTATATTTTTGCACAGCCAGTTTTTCACATTTTATTTTATTTCATACAACCAAATACTGCTTTTCAAAAAATCTTTGTTTGGAAAACATCCCAGTACTTAGCTGTTCCTGGTAAATTAAAGACATACCACTTTTACATTTTTTTTTGTGAAAGCAGAGTCAATTATAATGCCGGCTGAGAGGGGTTCCCAAACTTTTTCATATGACTGTAAATGACTTGAATACGTATGTAAAATTGGAGTTATACATGGACGTGTTCTAGGA
This sequence comes from Ammodytes marinus, assembly GCF_949987685.1. Taxonomy (NCBI): domain Eukaryota; kingdom Metazoa; phylum Chordata; class Actinopteri; order Uranoscopiformes; family Ammodytidae; genus Ammodytes; species Ammodytes marinus. The sequence continues at coordinate 9,483,358 of NC_137224.1, read as the reverse complement.
AAATGTATGTAGGGAGAGATGAGATTGCTGACCCTGCATGTCTTCAAGCTGTTGGATGTAGCTGAGTGCCTCTCTGGTGTTGATGTGGAGCCGGTGACTGTCAGTGAGATGCCTCAGGATGTGTTTGGAGTGGAAGGCTGAGGGAGTGTAGTACAACAGCTTAGGGAGGCACAGAGAGCCCACTGCAGCCATCTCAAACCTGCTGCTCTGGAGAGCAAGAGAGTGCTTAGGAAGTTTCAAACCCCCAATCTAAGCACAACTACTAAATACAGTTACAATTAAAAGTCCTGCATTGAATATTCTTAAGTAAAAGTATTTAAGTATATTCAGGAAAATGTAATTTATTTTGAATAGGAAAAGCATTACATTCAGAAAATGTACTGACTACTGTCATACTATCATACCATAACACTATCGTCATATTATTTATAACTGTTTTGTGTAGGACTGAACCTAATGTAATGAACCTTCAATCACTTGTTTTGTCCAACTAATAGTACAAAATTATATATAATTTTTATTCATTAAATAAAATATAAAATAAAATAAGGAAAAGTAAAAGCTGAAAATCTTCACATTTAGAATGTGTGTGTATGTGGTATTAAGGGTCAACCTGGAAAGTGAAGCGGTCGATATCAGTCCAGGAAAACCTATACAGTGGACACTGCTTCCCTTCTACCTCCTAAAAAAATAAAGAAATCACTTTACATTCTTAATACATACATACATACATACATACATACATACATGCATGCATGCATGCATACATACATACATACATACATACATACATACATACATACATACATACATGCATGCATGCATGCATGCATGCATGCATACATACATACATACATACATCCATACATACATACATACATACATACATACATACATACATACATACATACATACATACATACATACATACATACATACATACATACATACCTGTTCTTACTATGGAGAGATACTGTACCTGTCACTGTGGGGGACCCACCTGATAAACGTGGACTCCTTTCAAAGCCACACCTAGGAGGATTGAACTTCTCAGCTCTTTTTTCTCCTGCACATAAAAAAGACAGTCAAAGAAGCAGAATTTAGGATGTAAAAAACATACCAAATTAATTCCTAGGATCAACAAGACTTATTTATATCGGCATGTCAGGGGTAAATCTGTAACAATCTCTCTCAGATTTACCATGGTAGAACCAGCGATGTTATGGTTATTAAAAGGCCTTGTAAAAAAAATATGTCATCCCGACCCGCAAAACATTACACACATTGTTTTTAAGGTCAACAGCAAAACAAACTCACAGTGTCATGGTGTCTGTGTATGTGACTGACCTGTCTCACCCTATAGAAAGTGATTGGTCCATCCTCCAGAAGGCCCGCCTCTTTTATATACTGCAGGATGGCCTGGCTACGCGACACACCTCTCAACTCCACGTGTAACACTGGGCCGTGCCGCAGCAGGTAGTCTCGTCCGCATCGCTTTATCAGCTGTCAAAAGAAGGCATGTTACAATATGTTCTTGTCAACAGATGATATCTGACTGTGATTTGCATTTCATATTTTAAAGTTGGAAATAGGCTGTAACTGGGAAGGTAGTGGGGTATAGGCAAAATATTTTTTTTATATCACTGTTTATTATTTAATTTTTATAACAGTATCAATAGAGCTTTACGAAATAAGTTCTAATTTTCAATAAACATTTTTTTTTTCGTTTTGTACAATTAATTAATGGGAAAAAAAGTTAAGCCTCAACTCTTAAGAATATTTCTGGTTACCCTCTTTTCTCACATTATAGAAAGACTCACGTTTAAAAAAAAAGTAAGCTCCCCTTTTGTTTGTTTACCCAAGAGGGGAAGAAATCCTCAGGAAGAAAGTAATGACATTGCTCCCTCCATTCATTATCATCATCGTCAACACTCTCCTCTCTAGGCTCCAGGTCTCCCACTTCGGCTTGAAGCGCTGAAGCCGCCAACTGGAAGAACAGAGGCTCCTGATGGCGGCTCTGTGAACGCAGCACCTTCTGCCTCAGCTCTGTGTAGTACAGCTGCTGCACTTTGCTGCTCCTTGAAACCCAAAACCAAACGGGGACACTGAGTTTCCATTGATTTGGGCTGAACATTCGAGCTTTGTACATGTGTGCATACTAGACATATGAATATTCCTTATAACTTACAATATAAGAAGCCCGCTCTCTACATAATGCTGCACTCTCAGAAATAAAATGAAGGGGACCTGGAAATAAAGAGCAAAAAGAGAATATTGCTCTCTTAGAAAATTTGGTTATTACCCTCTACTGTCTTGAAGGTCTAGTAGACATCTGAAGAAACAAAACATACAATACTGGAGGTAAAAAAAACAACAACTCACCTTTAAGGATCCTCGGTTCCATGTTTTTCCAAAGTACTTGCTCAGCTTTTGCTCAAAGTCAACAAAGAGGTATTCATTATCTGAGGAAAACGAATATGGAGAAAAACATTGAGATACAGTTTGTTTAACCAGTTAGAACTCAAAGATAATAATAAATAATTCATTTTATCTATGGGCGCCTTTCATTACACTCAAGGACACCTTACTGTTAAAACAAGCAAAAACACAGTTAAATCAGGCAAATATAGTTAAAACAAGCGAGCCAATAAACAAATAAAATGAAACTATCTTTAACAATCTTATCTTTAACTTCACTGTGAGTTCTTTCATTACTGGCAGCCTCCCTAAAATGTCAGCCGGGCACGATTAATGAATTCAAAACATTTTCTCTTGGACTCCCCCACAGGCACCGACTGACCTCTGAGAACGGCCAGACCAAACACTTGGAGATCACTGACGCCGAGCTGCCTCAACACATGGTTCGACACCTCGCAGCCTTTGGCTCTCACCTGAAGAACACACACACGCACACACACACACACACACGCACGCACTGTAAAATCAGCAACACATTTATTTCCTTTAAACATCATATATCTTACTGGGGGTGCCCTTAGCTCAGTTGGTAGGGCGTGCCCCCCATGAGCCTCGGCCAGCAGCGGACCCGGGTTCGATTCCAGCCCGCGGTCGTTCTCTGCATGTCACTCCCCTCTCTGCCCCATTTCAACTCTGTCTCTACACTATCAATAACGCATAAAAAATGCAAAAAAAAAAAACATCATATATCTTACTGAATTATGATTTCCTGATTTAAAAGGACTGACTAGTTGAGCTATCTTTTGCCATGGAGACCTCATCCAGAGGGGTTTTAAAACCTTTTCCACTCCGCATACTTGAACAGTTTGAATAAGTACACTTAAGTTTAAAAGTACACTTATACTTCCAAAATAGATAAAACCTTCACATTGAAGTATACTTAAATTCCAAGTTATGTATTACAGCTAAAGACTAAATAAGAAAAATAATTGAGGGGCACTCACCCCGACAGTACAGTCCAGGTGCTGCTTGTTTGGTAAAAGGATGCACACCAGTCGTTTCTGCGTCGCCCTCATGATCACAAAGGCTCAGGTTGGTCTCGGACCTCCACATCTCCTCCTGTCTTCCCATGGGCCGGCCCAAAAAAAACACAAGTCAGCCCTGTCTCCCTAACCTGACACGTCAGCACTTTGTACTCCAGTTGATATAAAACAGAGAAAAGGCATCAAATCCCGATGGTGCTTCAAAAACTGTAAAAAGATATAACATTATGGCGAGAGAAATGTTAGAGGAAAATATAAAATGACCTGTTAAGAATTAGAAGAGTAACTGCTTTGTAATGAATAACTAAGAAGTGGCTGCAGCATACAGAGGGAAAAGCAACAGGTAGCATGATGTATGAGAAACCGATGGACGAAATGTTTGACCTACGATAAATCGTCTTGCAGTGATGAACAATATTTTAACTACCATACAACATTGCTCTGTTTATATATATCATTATGTACTGCCGTATATGTATGTATTCTTTTTTTATAATCATATTTTCAAATTGACGGAATGATACTGACGTTGATAGCCAGACACCAACTGCCTCCCCCTGTTGAAAATAACTAACTAAACAAACAGACAGACAAGACCATTGTTATTCTATCATTAATTTATTTAAAAACAAAATCTAATAATGCCAATTGTGCTTTGCTCTCAGAAAGCAAGAACAAAAAAATATTATTTATTTTTTCAGTAGCTGGTGATTCTTCTCATAGTAGTGACACATTTTGTTCTGCGTGTATGTGTTTTTTTTTGTTACAATCTACAGTGTTCTTTTGAATTCTCACACAAAATGATCTGTTAACATGCACAAAAACAGAAAAAAAACAAAAGAACACTACAGTGCATTAAAAAGGCACCTGCTCCCCAGATACAGGCTATTTTTTTAATTCTACAGTTACATAGTTGTCAGAGGGATGTCCTTAACGCAGCTTCAGTAGCAATGAGTCTCAAAACTATCCCTTGTGAACCATTCATTAAAAAAAACTGCATTGTATCTGTACCGTTTGCATCGAGTGCTCTACAATATCACATTGACTTTTTTTCTCGGGGGGCAGATGAGGTACATTCAAGAGGTAACACATTTAACTCCCATCTTACACAAACAACTATACCTTTCTCTGCAACATAATTCACACACACATACTAGACTGTAAAATACAATTGTCAGGTTAAGTACAGTTCATATTGAAGTGTCGATGAATAAAAGGCGACCAGAGGAAACATGCAGTACAGTAAAGTACGTACGTAGAGTGGTTTTATCTTGGCGGAGGGGCCGGGGGGCTCAGAAATGCTTATCAATTTATTTTTTGTGCCTCCTGATCACACTTCCCATTAAAATAACTTACTTTTATGTTCTTCGACATGCAATAAGGTGGCACTCATCGATCCTCTGCCAGCTACCTTTGACCCTTTTCGGGGATATTCATTTACACATACATAGATTTCTGAAAAAACAGCATGAAAATATGAAGGTTTAGAATATCAAATAAAGCAATATGTTGAGAAGAAGCATTAAAATTAGCTGTAACAAGTCCTTAAGTATAAATATTCATCAACATGTATACCACCAGACCTCCAGTTCCCATTCACTTTATTGCCCTGACTGATCAAGAATGTCCATTTTTATAACATTCACTCGGTCTTCACATTTTCAATCTAGGATTTGGGTTCCCCTGCTCATAATGCCAACAATTCATCAAACCTTCTCTCCCCTTCCCAAACACACTCCTTCTTCAGTTGATGTGCACTCATTCACCAACATTAACTTACATGTTGTACATTTATGTTGACTTTCAATGCAACATGTATTCAAATTTAGAATCACAAACACACATACAGATGAGACCTACATATCGAGTCCTGTCATATCGTTTTACAATTATAACAGAAAAACTGGGAAATGTGCTGCAACTAAATTCACAAGTAGTTTATAGTGAGGTTTCACTTTCAGGTTTTAATCTCACTCATGGAGTTTTTGGAGTGTTATAGATTTGAATGAACAAATATTTGTTATTCCCAACCTATTTAGACTTTTCTGAAATGATCAAGATCCATTCAATGGTAGTTTTAAATGTGTTTTAGACCGTTTAAAAGCAAAATAAAAAACAAAGACAGAAGTGCTGAGAACTTGAAGTGAAGCATTGCTTCAGGAAAGATAAAGAATACGTAAACCTGACAGTTAAGGAATATTATTTCCTTCAACTGGTCCTCACATAAGTCTGCATTTAAAAAGTAAACAGAACGATGTCATCTCTTTTCTTCAACAGTTTCTTGACAATACACCAAAGACACCATCTTGTTCTCACACATGGATAAGAGCTTTTGTTCAGATTGAGTACACAATGGATACATAACAGACATTTTCACCACACTATATGCAGTTCCTCTTTTCTGTTAATGCCCAACGACTGTGTTACGGTTACCATTAAAAGACTAAGGAAAAAAGTGGTGGTTATCCAAAATCTCTGCTTTCCCTGAAAGGCATGACCAAAGAGTTACTGAGCTTTGCTGCATTTGAACTTAACTTGATGTCGGACAGTGTAACTGAATGCACTTAGATATAGGTGATTTGAATGCACTTAACTGTAGATGCTTGTGATTATAGGCTTCAACGGCATCAGACTCTTTAAACAGGTACATTTAGTGTTTTCCAAGTAGATATATTTGCACGACTGAATAGATTTGAAGCCTTATTTTTTGTTTTATATCCCAGACCAGTAACTGTGCAGTATAACTGACTAGAGCCGTTTTTGAGGGGGAATTCGATTTTGACATCGTTTTGCAAATGAACATTTGGATATGTACGCATTTTGCAGGGACATATCTCTAGTTTATGCTCCTACGTTATTACATTTGATGACACCAGATTGCATGTATTTCAATGCACTACATATGGGAGACACCGTTTGTGGCCTATGTACAGGAAGTTGTTAGTCGTCAGCCTTTTATCAAACTACATATTAACATGTTTTCTACTGTATGATAGTGGAGCGCACTGGAAAGAAGTTTTACAAACGAGCAGAAGGAGTTAACACAAAAATGCCTTTGTTGCTGGTAAAAGTTTACCGTTATTTTCTATGCATATTTTGTTCACTTGTATAGACGAAAGGCAGCTTGCTTTGTTCGGATTGCTGTAAAGGTGATTCTTATTTACTAACCTGCTCGAATATATTTTTCTGATAGTTTAAAACTTTGATTGACGTGTTAAAACCTCACAACTCCACTGGCAAAGTTCACAAAGAGAGGATGGTTCCTAGAGGTACCGCTTCAAAGAATGATACGCGGCTTCTAATCAGCTGTACAGCTCTAAGACAGGCGAGTCTTAGACTGCAACGGAGAGAAAAAAAGGGAAGACTGGCTTCAAGTCTCTTCCGGCTAACAGCTAACAGTTAGCGGCTGTTACGTGAAGGCACTTCCTGGTAAAGCTTTCCACAGAGTAGCACCTGGGATTGTTTAGAAGTAACCAGTAGAAGCCCTTGATAGGATGGAGCCTGGGGGTCTGAGCTGGGCTGAAAGGTGTCTGGGTCACAGCAGGGCGAAACCTAAGATGTACTGCAGGAGTTTGTTCCGATTGGCCTGAGGTAGAAAGGTGCTGCTCAGCTCCAGCGTCGTCACCCGGTTCTCTCGTCTCTCCTTCAGGACCTACAGAAAAACAAAATCACAACACAATCTTAAGTCCAACTGGAGCAACCTGAACACCACCCAAACCTTACTTTCTAAACACTATACTGTATTTAAATAACTTGGCATCAAAACATGTGTTTAGCAACTTACCCCAAGCTCTTTGAATGTCTTCACTGTGTTCTTAACCAGGTAATGAGTCGCACTTTCTCCTGAAAAAACAAACAAACAATACAAATGGATCAGAAATACTGAATTTATGTGCGTTTGCATCAAATAATGACTTTTCTTCATATTATATTATCAAAAATTAACACATTCCATTCTTCATTAGTTTATTAAAACTAAGCCTTGAGGATGGATTTTTTTTTAAATGCAATTTTTCGTAAAGTGATGATAAGATCATAAGATGTACATAAAAAAGGAAAGTGTTTAACACATGTCAACAGTCAATAAATACACTACAGTGCAATATATAAATATGAATAAAAGCAAAACATCAGTTAAATAATATAAATAATAAATAAGCTAAAATTGTGAAGAGAAAAGTTAATATAATAAAGTGCAATAGGAATTGCACAGTATGTGCAGAAATACTTCTGTATTACCATAAGCAGCGACTTCTCTCTCGGTGCGTGTGAGCAGGTATCTGAAGAGCCTCTGGGTGTAGTCAGACTCAGCCATGGGCTTGCTCAGACTGTGGACGAAGATGGCGGCCCCGCTATATGCCTCCAGCACTGGGCTGAGCTGTCTCTGGAGGAAGACAAAGAACTCCTGGTGCTCTGCGGCAAAGCTTACCTGATTGACAAAAAAACAAAAAAACAGGGAGGAATTCAGTGACTGGATGTTGCCTGAGATTAAACACAACTTGAAAATAGTTTGAGAATAGTGCCATGGTTGTGAATTGGTTGGCTGTAATGAAACAAAGAATAAACTAGACCTTTAGGTAGCGATCTCTCTGCTCCTCTCCAAAGTCACTGTCCTCGTCCTCCTCGTCGCTTCTCCAGGAAAGGGGCTCCGGGAACTTTTTGGGCCAAGGTTCCTCTGTAGGGCTGGGACTGAGTTCCTCCTGGTCCTCCTGACACAAACAATCATTCACATTAGACCATCTGGGCCCATTCCATATTACACCTACAGTAAGTCATTCCCCATGTTGTTCACCATGAGATAAGTTCCAGCATAAGCCACAGTGATTCCCCACAAGCAGTGTGGTTTGTATCTTGGAACTGACCTCTGCTACGTAGAGAACTCCGTATTGGATCAGCCTGTTCACAGCGTCGTGTAAAACCTGGTAAATAGTCTGACAGGGCTGTAGGACAGACAGAAAAAAGGGAGAGACTCTGTTAAACATGACATAAACCATGTGGAGTTGTACTTGAAAATGTGTTTAAATTGATTGATCACACAGTCTGATGAAGATCTGACATTGACATGGTTGTTCATATGTTATGGTCTCATTGTAACCAATATAATACAATATTTCAAACTTCAATTCAGACACTGCGAAGAAGAAAATAGGGACATAGGGACTACTTGCTGAACTCATGCTGTCCAGTGCAAAGTTTAGAAACATAGACAGGACTTACCGGTGCCACTGTAACCTCATTGATGAGGAAGTGAGTGAGCCCTGCGGCCTTGCGGATGAGTCTCTCCTGACTGAGAGGGAGGCTACCGGGGTCACAGGGCTGATGATCAGACTCTGACTCCACCACCAGCTCTCTCTGCAGTGACAGGATGCTGCTGGCTGGAGATTGATCATATAAAAAATATTTAAAAAATTAAGGCTTTGGAACACTTGAGTCTCACTGATGCGATGTATACTGTTTAAAGAGACAACAAAAAAAAACACTTGGCTCAACAACAATATACCAATGATTGCATCAGAAATAAAGACGTGGAAAAGTCCGTTGCTGTAGAAGCTGAGCTCGAAAAGTGCTGGTACAGTTTGGCTGGGTGCGATGGTGAACTCTCCGTTGCGATTGGCACTGCTGGTCACGTTGACGCAGTTTCCAAGCAGGTGGAGGGCACGCATGACCACGTCCTCAGAATTCCCCGAAAAGCCCAGATCAAAGTCCCGCGACAGGATTTCCTCCTTCATGTTGAAGAAGTCTTCCACCAACTTAGACAGCACCACCCCCTGGTGCAAAGTGGAGGAAAAAATATGGACTCAGAACACTTGAAAAAAATAAAAACAATAAAAAAAACATGGTTTATGTCCAGAAGAATCGGTGACTCTATAAAGATTCAGTACAAGAAAAATGCTAGACTGAGATTGAGTTTGTTACATGCAGCCCTGGACAATTCCTCAGGACAGAAAAAGACAATTTTACTAATTGTTTTCCACCTCCACCCACTTACATTAGTGCGCCTGCAGAGGGCAGAGCCCCATCGCTAATGTACAGAGGTGGTGAGAGAGGATGCAGGAGGAGCGAGATCTCTAACAGAGAGAGACATTCATTACTACCATGCAGAGCTCTGTGACATTTGGAGGTGGATGAACAGGAAAAAGACAAAGACAGAAGAGAGGAGAAAAATCTGAAGAGGGCAGTGGTGAAGAATGAAGGAAAAAGGGGATGGGTTTAAAGGAGGAGGTTGAAGAGAGGACATGACAGACAGCCAGGCTCTTACCTGTCTGTGTCTGTACAGCAGCAGACAGGCTACGATGTGGGTAGACATGATCGCTGAAGACTTATTTGCCGCTGTGAAAGGAGACACAAAGAGGAAATAATGAGAAACACGCAACAGACTGACAATATCAAATCAGGGTTTCTGGTAGAGTAATTCTGGAGAGCTGGAAGGCACTGATTAACACAATAGAAAAACACAACATTAATAAATGTAGATTTTTATTTGAAAACAGCTGAATGTTCTGCTGTTAATTGTAAGTCTCTTATATCAGAAAGTGGATGGGGTTATGGCAACAGCAATTGAAATTCTTAACTATGAAGATATATTATGAATTTAGTAATAACTTTTTTCTACTTTCTTTGCATCTTAAAAAAAAATTCAACCATTTGTAATCTAGCAGGCTTTTTCTTAATTATGTATGACATTTCCCATTACACATACACAGCTCAAAAGACTCCAAACAGTTCATAAGTTTGAAAAAAATAGCAGTGAGATAAGTGTGTGTGTGTGTGTGTGTGTGTGTGTGTGTGTGTGTGTGTGTGTGTGTGTGTGTGTGTGTGTGTGTGTGTGTGTGTGTGTGTGTGTGTGTGTGTGTGTGTGTGTTATAAAGGTTACTAGTGGCCATCTTTAGCATGCCTAAAGACGCTGTAACACATGTGTGAGCACTGGTACTGCATCACTCCCCTCTTCTGCTCCTCCATCATCTCTTTCACCTGATTGGCTGAAAACAACATGCCATCCAGCTGGAAGCTTTGTGATTGGCCGAGAGGAAAAAAGGCAAATAGGCCTGGCGCAGGAGAATGCAGCTGAATGAGCTGGGGAGAACCGGTTTCTTTAGTGCTACTCCGGGGCAGAGAAAGCCCTGAGTGATGTGAAGCGGATGTACTGATGCTGTGCTGGATTTCAATTAACGGAGGCGGCATGATGGATAGCATTTCATGCGTGTTGCAAGCAGGTGCACCTTTAACGAAGGGTGAGAAGGAGACTCATGTGCAGAAGAAAATACACTAAAAATGTAATTGCTGATAAAGCAGTAAACATGTGCTCCAAGGTTTTTAATAAATGGAATACAAATAGCTGATATTGGTTGGGAGACTTTAAATAGGATGGTGTTTTGATGATTCAGGAACTTAGTCTCTACATATATTTATTTTTATTTATTTTTTATTAACCTTCATTTAACCATGTTGAGTCCCATTGAGATTAAGAATGTCTTTTTCATGGAAGACCTGGCCAAGACAAATCAAATATAATGACATAAGTTGCACTGTAAGTTAAACAGATTTAGTTGGAGATTTCTGGTGAGGGTAAAAATAACGCTGTAAATATTACTAGGAACAGGGCTATTGTTAGGATGACCCCCTGTCTACGTTAACTTAAGTTCCTGAGCTCAGATGTCAGAGAAAAGACGAAGCTGTGAAGTGGCAGGAGGCAGAAGTCAAGTTTGTGACCCGAGGGTTCATGATATTACAGGTGGGACTGTGTGGCGGCTGGTTTGCGTATGTCCTGGCCAAGACAAATCAAATATAATGACATTAGTTGCACTGTAAGTTTGAAATACACAGCTTTAGTTGGAGATTTCTGGTGAGGGTAAAAATAACGCTGTAAATATTACTAGGAACAGGACTATTGTTAGGATGTGTTAATCCAACGGTTGTGGAGTTGGAGATTCCTTACTGAAGAGGACGTGCTTGGCCAGGTTGTTAATGAGTTGTCGTTTTAAGATGTCGTCAGGCAGCTCTCTGTTCAGCTGATCCTCCTCAGGGCCCTCGAACAACTGAGCATCAGGTCTGGAGGAACAATAATACCACATCAATAAAAACATACATACAGTTTGGTACATTTCTTATCATCAGCATGATATATTATGCACATTTTAAAATAGTGGTTTTCCTTCTCTTTTGTTGTTTAAATATAGGTCTGAAGGGTAAGGGTCTGAATGAACACCAACAGGTATTTGCACTATGGCAAATAATTGATATTTAAGTCTTAATACAATAATAAAATTATACTTTAGACTCAGAAAAACATGGCACAAAAAGGTCTTCAGCTTTCCCTGCGTACTACTTTTCAGCACAATTGCTTTATGCTGCAAACAAACAGCCCTTTCTGTTATAAGTAAACACTAATCCGATCAGAAGTAAACCTAATATCTCACCAAATAAGATCCTTCATATAGCAACACCCTCTGGAGCCTCTGGCTATTTCTGCTAACCTTTGCTCCCCCAGCATGTGCCCTACACATGCTGTAGGGCACTTTCTATGAAAGAGGATTTGCAGTTTGTGTCCGGAGGTTTATTTTTTTCGGACAGCTCTACTGGTATGAGTTCTGAACTTGTGACTGCGGACCAGCTGGGATGGAACGCAGCTGTCCTTGTGAACGTACGGAATGTATTAGTTTTAAATATGAAAGGACAGCGCTGAACCAAAATGACCCCCTGCCTACGCTAACCTAAGTTGCTGAGCTCAGATGTCAGAGAACAGACGAAGCTGTGAAGTGACAGGAGGCAGAAGTCAAGTTTGTGACCCGAGGGTTCATGATATTACAGGTGGGACTGTGTGGCGGCTGGTTTGCACATGTCCACTGGTCGTAAGACGATAAAGTTGACTGTCAGAGTGGCGAGTTTGTGGGGAGTTTGTTTGTTTGTGTGTTTTCACTTACTGTGCAGAAATAATGATGGGCGTCAACGTGTGTTCCAGGGACGCCGATGGTGGAATATGCCGGTTTCTCTGGCTGTCCAGGTACTCCTGTATTTGATGCAAAAAAAAGGTTAATTACAAATACGTTACCTAACATTTTAGTTTTAAACTTAATACTGTATAGTATAAGACACATAGTTTATTTTCTCAATTTATAAATATTTTCAGAAACCAAAAGAAAGAATGATCTCTGAACGTGAGATTCTTGCATTTTAAGGTTTTGTAACAGTTGTAATGCTTTAAAATACTGACATCCAAAATCCTTTCTATACCAAGATCCACATGTGGCCATAGCAGCTGAATAAAAGCTGATGTAAATCTGTAATTCGTCACCTTTAAAGAGAAAGGCTGGTTGAAGTCGACTCGGACACAACCGTAGTTCTTCCTCAGCATCCTGAACACTCCACATGCTATTCCCCACAAACTCTCATTCTTCTTAGGTTTCCCCTGTAGGGATTGAGGGGTTAAGATGGTTCAAATGTAGACATGATAATCACCATAACAACGTATTCTGTATGACTAGACTACACAGTTGAAGTTATCTATCAAGCTAACACACCTTGTGTCTCCTCATTCCTCTACAGCTACAATTTCAAAAGCCAAAAACTATAAAATATTTTATTTTTTTTTCTTGACTAACAGCTTTGCTGCCAAGGCAAAAGTGCATACAAACAACAGACATCATCCAAGCACTTACCAGCTGCTCGCTATTGTAGTTGCCCTCAATGATACGATCATAAGAGATGCCAACTGGCACCACCAGTACATCTGGGATGGACCCAGTGCACAGTGCTTCTACCACGATGGACAGCATGCCTGCACGCGCTGTAGACGGCTTTCCGCTGCGGGAGCGGGTGCCCTCCAGGTAGACCTCCAGAAACTGCTGCTGACGCAACAACTCCTCTGTATACTATAAGAGATATTGATGAAACACAAAGGAAAATGTTGATGTAAGAATGGTTGGATAAATGATGTACATACTGTATTTCAAAAAACATCTTAAAATGTACCTCATTTTAAAAGCTTACGATACTTTGTGAAACTGAATGTATGTTATATTGTCTTTTTGCTTGTTAGTTACATCTTTACTTTGCTTTTTTACTATATGTACTTAAATGTATTTTCATTTTTGTAACATGACTTTGTAGTTGTTTTAGCTCTTTAATTTAATTTTTTTGTTTGTCTTTTTTTCCTTTAACTTTTTTTCTTTACCTTATTGTAATTTAATATCAGGTGGACATCCCTTATAAGCCCTTCGGGGTTTCTTTTGTCCCACCCGTGCATTTATGTATGTTTATGCGCATCTTCTTGCCATTTTAATCTTGTTTATCTGCACAAATAAAACTACGGTAAACTAAACTAAACTATATAATAATAATTATTATTGGGGGCGGGACTCGATAAGCCTTAGGCTTCTTCCGTCACCCTTCGGACAACACAAATTAAGATGTATGATGTGAAAGAGATAATTGTGTATTGTGTGGAATTGTCCGAAAGAATAATAATAAATAATAAATAAATAATAATAATAATAATAATAATAATAATAATAATAATAATAATAATAATAATAATAATAATAATAATAATAATAATAATAATAATAATAATAATAATAATACTGTGTATGTTATGGTCATAATTCTTATGAAAAAAAAAGATTGACAATGACTCTATTACAAGGTGGAAGTCAGGGAAAGGGAATACTGTGGTCAGTCACCAATAGTTTGACCCCCAAACATGCTGCACAGAATTGGGTACGCGCCAAGGCAGCCATGCTGAGTATACAGCTGTGTCTTGCTATGTAAACACTTTTGAGGAGAGAGGCTTTGTCCTGAAATGGATGTGGCAGTGTGAGCTGTGAAAGGGACACACGGCCGGGTTCGGCTTTCACAGGAGCAACTTCACAGGGGCAAATGAAATTAGAGCAGGTCATGGCTTTGTTTCCCCCTTCTCATGCTTGCACTTCTTCTACGGCACATTTATACAATTGACACAGGCATGCCGGATTAAAATCTCATCTCCTACCACATTTAAAGTATAACAGAATGGGTTGCTGGTTACATATTCCACACTTACAGTTGCTAACATGTACACCCTATTTGTTAATTATTTCCAACAGTTGCTCATGTCTTTACCTGATAATTCTTATCTTTAGGACACTTCTGCACTTATCTTAAAAGGCACAATAAACATTATGTGTTGCCTTTATTATTCTCAATTCCTTTTCACTATTTCCAAACACACAAATGAACAGCAATTCAAGTCTTATACACTGGTAACATTAGGTTAATCCACTAAGCAGCCTAACAGTTTTGTAGAAAGAGCATTCATGCATTAGACTTCATGCTACCAGAAGCTTATGGTGACAAAGCATTAATATCACCACTGGTGGTCACTCACATTAGTACTACTTCAGGTTTCTCATTAGCTAAAGCTATTTAAGCCATATTATCCAAATACTAGAGCTGAACCAAAGGTTCAGATTCCAGTATTAATCCGCCCCTGATTTCTCATTCAGTCCATTCAAAAAGCTGTTCCACCAGTGACTTTCTTGGGGTTGCAAAATGCTCACGTCCGGGTGGAGATACATCCCAACTTTTTACGTTGACTCAGCTTCAAAATGCTCCGAAACAATATGTCAACCATTTTACTGTTTATATTTGGGATATTATACTCCAACTGTCACAGGAGTCAAAACTCTGTACTACAGTGATGCAACCATCGGGTTACACTACTACAATATGTATTATTAATGTGTGAAAGTATGTAAGACGATGAATAAACCTACCCACAGTCCCAACAGAGCAGATTGACATGAAGTATGAGTTGAATCTAGGTCAGTTCAGTGAAAGCAGAATCTCTCAGCCAAACAGCATTTTACTTTTTCACAAGAAGCTTAAGAGATGCTTAGAGAAGTTATTCAGACACTGCTACAGCACAGGGGGAGGGTTTTTAGGAACTTATTTTAAATGCAAAATGTTATGATGTGTTAAATTGAGGCATCAATCTGTGCAAAGACTGATTTTACAGTAAATATAAAGACTAGAAAGCTGAGCTAACATTATATAATGAATGCCTTTAAAGCTCAGGAGTGAAAAGAGCACACAGAGGAGCATGAATGCATGAAGACCACCTGCAGTTACATGAACCAGCCATTACTGCAGAAGATAAACAGTGTCTTGGGACTTACTACTTGTAAGAGTGATCTGTACAGAATGTCTCTCTTCCCATCCGACGTCTCCTCCATTTTCCGCCGTATGAAGAATCCTCCAAGTTTACGGATCAGGGTGCTGAAAACAAAAGGACATTGACTTTAATAACCATTCCTCTGTTTCTAGGCAACACAAGCTAGTAAAAGATGGGGCCTGTATAATGAACTCCCATGTGCTAAAGAAGATCAGTTTAAGAACCTCAAGTACTATATCAAGGAAGTTTAAAAAAAAAAACAGTTTCCCAACCTGTTGTCAGGCTGGCCGGCCGTTTATATTCCCTCTTTGTAAGATCAGAGTTAATCTTTAGTCTCACCGTTTAGTTCAGCGCTCATGCCTTTCTGATCTATTTTCAAAGAATTCTTCAATCTCTGAATACAAACTGATCCTTTTTGATTTTACTTAAAAAGGGAGCAGGAATACAGATTAGTGCCAGACCGCTTTTTACCTGAGGATAGGGATGCTAAGGTTGTTTCCAGCAGCAATATGCGGGGCTTTGATGTTGTGACAGAACAGAATCAACGTGATGAGCAGGTAGTCGATGTGGGATTTGTGAACGGGCAGGAACACCATGGGCACATTCTGCTGTAAAGACAAGAGACCTTGAGGATTTTAACATAAGACATAGATAGTGGTTAAAAAGCTGACAATGGATAGAAACATTTTAACATCTAATTTGATCTTGTGTCTTATGTGAATAAACTAGTCATTACCATGTGTCAGAAATGTATTGTGGTGAGGTGATGAATAAATAAGACTGCTGCACTGCTAATAATAATTATTATTTTTTTAAACGTGCCAAGAGTTAATACAACTGTGTACATGAAAAAGCTCTGCTTGTATTTTATTGTGTCAGTTTGTGAAATGTAATAATGAAGTGCCTTGTTAGATACCATGTTCAGCCAATCAACGTTTGTCACAAATATGTGTATAAAATCATGGTGTGACAGTGTAATCCATTTTAGTTGCTGCTGACCTCTGTAGCAGCTTTCTTGACCATTTCCAGCTGGCCTTTGTGGATCTGGATGCTCCAGAAGAAACCGTTAAAGAGCCTCAGGAGGATCCACCCTGTCAGCCTGAACGAAAGGAACAAGGAGAACACAATCTTAAGCGCTGCAGCAGGCATAATCTAATCATAGCAAGGTGAGATTTTTTGGAACACAGTATATACCTGATAAAGGCTGGTGAAATGTTGGCCACCATCTCCTGAAGGACGCCCCGGGCTTTCTGCCTCGCTTTACTGTGAGCTTTGTGATCCTGGCCAGGCTGGCTGGCTGCAGTGTCCAAGTCTGTGGCTACCGTCACAATAGCGCTCTCCACCCTGCGAAGGACAACAGCACAAAACATAACATTGTGTAATTACTCAGAATTTCTCATGGGGCGACAGAAGTTACGCACTGTAGCTTTAATCTGGTCTCGTTTTTGTATCCCCAGCTGCAATTAATCAAATGTGTTTTCCATTCATGTGCATTATAATTATATTAATGTTGGTCAGGTTTGGAGTTTTATTCTAACAGGGGCTGTTACTCACTCTTCTCAATGGGATTTTGATGGCGCTAAATGTTCCATTGTTGAGTTGACTCTTACCTGCTGTTGTTGAGAACGTTGTCCACTACGTTCCTAGGGAACATGTCCTTGTTGACGTCTCTCTCCATGACAAACAGCACATAGCTCAGCCTGCGTGCCAGCCAGCCCCGCTGTCTGCATGAGCACAAACAGTCACACATGTGCATCAATGTACACACAAGACACATTCTGAAATGCATTGTGTGCAGGGCTACCCTAATGAATGCATTCACATGTTTTGTATAGAATGAATGCGATATAAACATCTGTGGAGACATGAAATAAAAATCTTTCTCAAATACAAACACCCATGCACAAAGAATAAAAAGGTATGTTCATACAAAGCTTGGTATTGTTGGTTGCAATATTGTTCTTGGTCATTTAACACATTTTCAGGAACCAGAGATCAGATGTGTCCGTCTTATCTATTAAAAACAACTTTCTGTGACAATGGTTTTGTAAGGTCAGTTTCATTACAACTTGCTGAGCTCATGCATAACACATTACTGATTGTGTTAGACAAAACTAAATGTACTAACTTGTCCATATTGGCTTTAGCCCATCTGGGTTCGGGGATTTCTACATGCCAAGAATAAAAACCTAATTATTTCAAATGATCCTGTGCAATATGGAAGATGATGGCTGATAGACTTATTTAAGGTAAATCTACCCAAAAGGATTGCACTAGACTTAAAAAAAAGCAAACTCTTTACATCGAGCCTGTCTTTTTATTTTTTGGATTTGAGGTCTGAAGATATCTTACTGCTTAGAGATCAATCACTTGAGGCAAGTGTCCGGTGTCCACTGACAAACACTTTAAATTATTAATCTGTCTACCTTTCCACTGTTTCCACAACATCGGTCCTCTTGACATAAAGCCATTTATTAAACATAAATAAAAAAGCCAGCGCCTGTGTGCACTGTGTTTATTGCACTATGCAGGAAGAGTAAGAGCTCTTGCTCTTGTTGCAAGCGACCATGTAAAGGTCATCAGATCCAAAAGAAACATGTGAAACCCAACCACGTCTACGAGTAGTTTTGAAACATGTTTCTCTTGCCAAGCCAATGGGCCACTGTGGAAGGAAGTGATACTATAATGGAGCAGATGTTGCTGTGTTTACCTGGTGTGGGTCTCATTGATGTAGATGACGTTGCGCAGTCCCAGAGATGGTATACTGGGGTTGAACAGTCTCTCCTGGGACCAAAACAAAGACAGATTTTTTATGGAAAGGAAGATAGGAACTTGAATCATCAACATAACTTCAACTAAGTTACACAAAGCCAGTCTGATTTTGTCTGCCTGTTTTTTATACTGTAGCTCTGTAGCATGAGCTGGAAACAAATTGTCTTTCTGCTGCCATTTCATTGGCTTGTAACACGTTAATACATCACTTGTAACTTTTACAAGCACATTTATTTATTTATAGTTGTTTATTATTAACATATATTTTTTCTTTAAATGATATTCCAAATTGGAGAACATGTCATGAATGATACCTTTTTTTATATTTCAATTGTGACTCGGTGGACTTCTTGAGAGCCACTATTCATTTTGACTGGAGCGGCAAACTAAATATTGATGATTTTCTTTTGAATATAAACATTTCCAATAACATGTAAGAGTTAAGTAGTTGATAGTGGCGTCACATTACCCAGCTCTGCGGCGTACAGGAGTGACAGCAACGGCCCACGAAGGGCCTCTTTCTGTTCAGCAGGCCCTCCTTCCACGTGCTGGCAACAGAGCGCAGGACTGAGGGGCTGGTACTGCGGTCCTGGAGACACATCCATACACAAACAATTACTTAAGAGAAGGTGCAGGTAAACCTGTTCTATGGAAAATATGCCTGCTAAGACAAGATTAAAAATCGATGTTTCAGTAAGATGTTTTATGCTGATCCTACAATATAAAAGGCATTATGAAGAGACATCGTTGATGTGGGTCTGTCTGTCTGTCTGTCTCACCGAGTCATCGTTGGGATGTTTCCAGCGGTTACACCATTGCTCTCCATTGTTGACCTGCAGCAGTAAGCCATCTGACACCTCCATATTGTCCGCTGTCCTTTCCTCTCCCTCCAGATCACACACCACTAGCTGGCAAGCTGCAGGGAAACAAGGATATCATAAGGTTACATTTTAAAAGATTAAAATGCATTACTCCATAAAAACTTTAATTTCTAAAGGCAATATTCTAAATTGACTTTGTGTGTAGTACCACAAGTCAGTCAGCTTATACTTCAAATACACCACATGAGCATCTACTGAGACACACAAAAGTCAGATTTAGAAGCGGAACTGGAGTCTCCCTATGAATTTGATGTCAATGTGCACGGTGTGTTTGTATACTGCTTGTTCTTAAACAAGGTGAGTGTGAAAATAACATGGAGCTTTAATTTGAAGCAGATACATTTTTATCTTTAACTATAAAGAAAATACTCAAGTATGAATTGCTTATGGTGAAAGAAATCTTCAAAGCAAAAATAGATTGCGCTACAATGTGCTTGCTTCAGATTTCAACAAAACAAAGATATCATAATAATGGTGCTGTAACATAAACATAGCTCTCCAGTGGCGCAACGTCTGCCTCGGCGACGAATCACACCCAGTCAATGTATTCAGCTCTACACATCATATAATTGAAAACCTGAACGACTACCCGAAGGATTGTAAGAGTTTAAGGATGAATCACTTTTGTATTCACTGGAGCTCTAATAATATCTATTACAGGTTAGTTAACTTTTGGGTGGGAAAGGTTCTTACAAAGAACTGAACTCTTCAAATACAGCTTTGAAAATGTAGCCTTCAAAATAGTAATAACATGGGAGAGGGGTGGGCTTAAAACATTTAAACAGAGAATACATGTAGAGATTCTTATCCCAGTGAAATAATGCTTTTTTGTTTTTGTATAAAGTTTTTCTTATACTTTTTTCCCTTTAAGATCTGGTATGATTTATTTATTCGACTGATTATTTGTGACGGTGTCCTGAAGATTAAAAGACTGTAAAATACTATTTCAGGTCATTAAGTGACTTAGCACATAATGGTCCTCCATATATATTGCTTGCTGTCTTGTTAAGCTGATATTACAATGGAGCTGTGTGGCATCTCTGGGCCCCAAATACCTACAAAAAAAAAAGCAAAAAAAAAAAAAAAGCAAAAAAAAAAACCTTGACATTGGCCCTGTTTGTTTTCCCAATTGTTTACTCTTCATTTGTCTCCACTTTCTAAACATGTCAGTGCTGGTTGAGAGACATTGGTCTAGAACAGACCATAACCAACATGTTCACTGTGATATTTACCAATGAACTGCTTTTCTGAGACAAAATGGAAGATAATTGATAGAAAACACCACAGAAAGTGCCCGTCATGCATATGGAAACAGGTTAATGAATGAATGATTTGTAGATTATGCGTGACAGATAAGAGGAAGTGAATCATCGTTCGAACTGCTTCTGTAAATAAGGAGATGTCAGTAATGCAAGCCTTTTAGCTAAAATGTTCCCCGGTTAACAAGTGTCCAACGGTGGATGAATGCTCTTTGAGCCATTGTTCTGTTGTAGTGGTAGTAGGTGATACGCACACTGATGAGCGGAAACTGGTTGGGTTTAGAAAAGGGTCAATGACCGAGAGTACTCCAGTGGATGGACTGACTTTGTCTGAGGCAAAAACAAAGACGCTGAAGAATTAAGAGCCTGGAGCATTAGGTAACAGGTGAAGGCGACCATCATTTAAAATTCCATTGCAGGTACATTGACTAAGAATAATGGCATGAGAAATAGTAAAATACAAAAACAAACAACTTAAAAAAATCTAATAAATCCCTTTTTTTAATGAAATGAAACGGGACATTTAGATAACACTTCAGGTTATTTTTTTTATTTAATAAGCCAATATCAAATAATTATCCACCCATTTAAAGAAGGCTTGGATTTTTACAGCCAGGAAGTGTATTACAAAGGAAGCTGTGGCTTTGATTAAGTTTGATTATTTTATTGTGTTACTCATCATGGCATGATACCAATCTGCAATTGATGGAATACTACATCATCTCACCACGTTAATCTTTCCAGATGATTACAAAAAAAACATTCCTCTTCTTAACACTGTACACAACTACTGGGTTAATCCTTCTCACATGCTCCAAGCTGTCTGCAATAAGCAGGTCAAACAGGAGAAGTCCCTGGGTGACAGATGGGGAGTACAAGATGACTAGCAGCGCAGACAACAATGGCACAAACCAGGCACCCCTTATGTCTGGGTTGGCTACATAAGTAACGCCGTGTTGTTTGGCCGCAGTCTTATTATAATATCTAGTTAATGGCTCCAGTTGCACCCTATAGAAAATCTAGTTATTAAGCCGTGACTTGAGAGGTTTCTGTCACAGACACCGGCTCATTGCATGGCATGCTGCCGACTGAGCCTCACGAGGCAAACGGTATGGGGCTTAAGGGACTTGCAATACCCAGAATAGAGCCCAGTTAGCTTCACGTTAGCGCTAGATACGTTAATGACACACGGGTCCACGTTTAAGTAATTGACTTAAATTCACTGTAGCAGACATGCCAAGGTTAAAAGATTATATATCCCATACTGTGGAGGGTCGTCTTGTACTCAATGTCAATGTAAAGTTAACTGGATAACGCGAGGTTATGACATTCAAACTCGGCCGATAATTTGCTTTTGGTATTTTACTGGTCACAAATGTGTCAACCAAGTCATGCGAAGTGCGAACATCTTATTGTCTCCATGACAATACACGCGTCGCATTAGTAACAGTTACTCCATACAGTATATGGGGGCGAAGCTAGGACTAGCCCGCTAGCCATGCTCGCGAGAACAATCTCTCCCTTACCTTGAATGTTGTGTTACGCTGACTCATATCTCAAAAATATATATATCGTAGGTAAAAACTCCAGCAAGCGTTCGGGTTTTTGAGGGACCAAATGAGAGCTCGACTCCCCTCGGGGGTATGAGCAGCAGCACGGCTCTGTCAGACAGAAATGTGACAGACGGCAGGAGCGCTGTTGTTTTAGTCCAGCGGGGAACTGCTGCTGTACAGCCGGGGGCCATGAGAGGGCAGCACTGCGCCAGTCCTACCCATAGACGATCCTACCATTCTGCCTTTTACCTTTGCGTGTTATGCCCGTTATGCCCAAGCCCCAACCTTCTTATCCATAGAGCATCTATAGTATCAAAGATTTCACATTTATACTTTATTATTATAATAACCAAAATACTATATTCATAAATATCGCTTTGCCAAATACCTCCCCCCATTGTTGATGTTACTTAAATGGGTTAATCTATTAGGGGAAAAAAGTTCAAAAACCTATTGATGAGTATTACTATAGCCCTTTGTTCCATTATTTAGCCTAGTTTATCATTATTATTTAGTATTATTTTAAAATATTGCTACCTTATTTGTCAATGCTATATGAATATTATTTCGTATGTAGTACATTATCTTAAAATTGACATAAATGGACAATTTCACTGGTTTTGTACAACTTGAGAGTGTACACAACGTTTGTATTATTTAAAAAATATGTTTAAAATAAATAAAAATATAATAATTTTGTTTCTTTCTGGGACTATTGCATTTACATCAATACTGGCAGCGTTTTCAAATAAAAAATAAAAACAATAACAATTTAGTCTTATAACGCAAATAACATTAATACAAAGAACAAAAGCAGTTCTGGAAAATGGATGTAGTGCGCCCTCCAGTGGTCAGACATTTACAATACATTTATCTGGAATGTACCACTCTCCTATGGCGATGGGTTATACACATAGTTTGATTTTGACACAATAAACTAACATATTTCACATGAAATATATGCATCCTAAAATACAATTGCAACTTTAAATGTCAGTTATAAATAACTTTCAATTTTTTTCTGGCACTGCCGCCTTCAACTCCCCCGTAGCGATAGATATAATGGTAGTGACTCAGTCTTTCTATTTCCGTCGTTTCTGTTAAGCTAGCGGCAGCCATGAGGTAAGCTACACATTTGACTTTTAAATATGTGTCTTTATTCCAAGCAAACGATTAACAATTTTGTTGGTTGTTATTCAAGAGAAAAGTAAAGACGCAAATTATTTAGTTCAATTAAAGTTACGTTTCTATCTGAACACGTAGCGTGTGGGCCTATGACGGTGAGCTAACATAGCTAGTTAACCAAGACATGTCATTACATGTTACTGAAACAACAAGGGTCCTTATCGGCGGATAGCTGGCAATTATTCACTCTTTCGTGCGTTTGTCAATGTTAGTGCCACAAAATGTAGATCAAATGAAATAGTCATACTGAGACGGCGCAATTTTAATTAGGTGCTCTCTTCGTCCGTCTCTTCTTTTCTGGTCCTTACCTTTTATACTATCTGTGGTCCTCGCCCTTTTTAAAAGGCATTTTTTTTCCAGGCATTTTTAGCATTAGTGCTTTTGCATTGTGTGCTTACTATTTATAGGCAGACCAACAAGCATCTCCTAAACTCACTAGTAAAAATATAAACCTGTGAATCACGGTCTGCCACCTGTGTCCAACCTTATGAACGACTGATTGGCAGCTGTCAATTGTTTGTCAACATTAAGATCTATTTCCTTCTTATAATAAATACAACAACGTGTTTTAGGCATATCGTCATGGATCAGCACTTGGACATTAATGACACATTTCGAGTGGTATATTTCTTCACTGTTGTCACATCAGTATCAGGTGATGGAAAATGCACGGCTAATTTAGCACATTTCACTATGAAGGTTTTATTGTTGTCGAATTGAATAGGAAATTATGTGTGCAATTTTGCGTTGTGTATGCTTTTTAATTATTAGTGTGTTCTATTTGTTATCCAAATGCACTTGCATCATGCCATTAACTTTGTCAGCTTTAATAAGGTGAGAAAATAATATACCCATTTCCCAATAAGATATATATTTCCTTTAAAGTCCAAGAAACTTGTTATATCTACAGTAATCTTTTCCATTGTATTTATCTAATATCCTCCAATCTAATGTGTTCCTTTTTTATCCAGCATGCTCAGGCTCCAGAAGCGCTTGGCGTCCAGCGTCTTGCGCTGTGGCAAGAAGAAGATTTGGCTCGACCCAAATGAGACCAATGAGATTGCCAATGCAAATTCTCGTGAGTTGTTTTCTTTGCGCCAGAGGATTAATTTTTTTCTCCCCGTTGGTTTGTTTAGTATGGCACCCTTATTACATTGTGTTTGTACCACAGGCCAGCAGATCCGAAAACTCGTGAAGGATGGACTGATCATCAGAAAACCTGTGACGGTTCATTCCCGCGCACGCTGCCGCAAGAACACATTGGCACGTCGCAAGGGACGTCACATGGGCGCTGGTGGGTGATTTTCCTGCATACGCAACACTTTAATTGCTGTCAAAGATTCTACATTGTAACCTATGCTAACATTATCTATTTCAAAGTTGTAGTGATCCTAGTAGTTTGCCCAATAAACAAAATAAGTCACTTTTGCATTTCTTTTTCCTTTTTATTTCTATATAAAACTATATACTGCTACAGTATATCTGCATATTCTTAGGGATTATCGTGCCAATTTATTTAATTTACAATTTTCCTCCTGCCCAGGTAAGAGAAAGGGTACTGCCAATGCTCGTATGCCCGAGAAGTTGTGTTGGATGCGGCGCATGAGAATCTTGCGCCGCCTTCTTTGTCGCTACAGGGAGGCCAAGAAAATTGACAGGCACATGTAAGTGTGAATTCCAGCTGGTGAATAAGCCAGTGTAGTTTAAACTCCCAAGTTCATCTTGCTTTGAGAATGCTCCGACGTATTCTCTGTTTTCTCCAGGTACCACAGTCTGTATCTGAGGGCCAAGGGTAACGTCTTCAAAAACAAACGCATCCTGATGGAGCACATCCACAAACTGAAGGCAGATAAGGCTCGCAAGAAGCTTCTCTCGTAAGTTGCTCTCTATCAATATGGTGTTTTATTTTATTTAAGATTTTATAAATTTCTTTCATTATTTTCCTGACAACGCTTAATAACACCTTATAGCTGTTGGAATTTTATTTTGTTAGTTATATTTCTGAAAGTTCACTGTTTAATGTTAAATACGTTCTCTTCTGTCCACCTCCCTTTACCCACCCAGTGACCAGGCTGAAGCTCGCCGCTCAAAGACAAGGGAGGCTCGCAAGCGCAGAGAAGAACGTCTCTTGGCCAAGAAAGAAGAGTTCATTAAGGCCTTGTCCAAGGAGGAAGAAGATGCAAAGAAGTGAATCTAAACCAAAAGTTTCCATTCTCAGATTACCCGTTTTCTTGTTAATAAATTTGGATAAAAGAAACTAGTTGTTTGTTGGTGATTATCGACTGCCTGATGTCTGCTGTAGTTTTGTTGTTAAAAATGACAAAGGATACAGTTGTGTTTGTCATTCTGTAGTGGAGTGCAGTGAGAAATATAAGCACAGTTGGCTTGTATGTATGCAGGCTTAGGAAAAGCTCTGCTGCATCTTTGGGGTATTGTTCTTAAAAATCCAACAGGTGGCAGCAGAGCACCAGAATCTACCATCACAAAGGATGTCTACATTCATTTCACTCATACAGATGTTTCAAACACTGATGAAGGTAACTCATTTAAAAGATATATCTAAAAAGCTATTTGGCCACTCATCCCAGAAGCTTCATAAATTCCATTGGGATTTTGCAATCTCATATTTGTTTTGACTGCTGTCTGACTCATTCAAAAGTAAACAATATGTACAGGTGAAACTCGAAAAATTAGAATATCGTGCAAAAGTTCATTTATTTCAGTAATTCAACCTAAATGGTGAAACTATTATATAGACTCATTACATTCAAAGTGAGATATTTCAAGCCTTTATTTGTTATAATTGTGATTATTATGGCTTACAGCTTATGAAAACCCCAAATTCAAAATCTCAGAAAATTTGAATATTACATAAAATCAATAAAAAAAGGATTTTAAATACAGAAATGTCGGCCCTCTATAAAGTATAATCATGCATATGTACTAAGTACTTGGTTTGGGCCCCTTTTGCACAAATGATTGCCTAAATGCGGTGTGGCATGGATGCTATCAGTCTGTGGCACTGCTGAGGTGTTATGGAAGCCCAGGTTGCTTTGATGTGGCCTTCAGCTCGTCTGTATTGTTGGGTCTGGTGTGTATCATCTTCCTCTTGACAATAGTCCATAGTTTCTCTATTGGGTTCAGGTCAGGAGAGTTGTCTGGCCAATCAACACAGTAATACCATGGTCAGTCAACCAGTTACTTGTGGTTTTGGCACTGTGGCACAGGTGTCAAGTCTTGCTGGAAAAAGTAATTCAGCATCTCCATAAAGCTTGTCAACAGACAGAAGCATGAAGTGCTCTAAAATCTCCTGGTAGACAGCTGTGGTGACTTTGGACTTGATAACACAGTGGACCAACACCATCAGATGACATGGTGCCTCAAATCATCACTGACTGTTGAAACTTGACAGTGGTCTTCAAGCCCCTTGGATTTTGTGCCCCTCCACTCTTCCTCTAGACTGTGGAGCCTTGATTTCCAAATGAAACGCAACATTTAATTTGGATCAGTGATGATTTGAGGTATCATGTCATCTGCTGCTGTTGGTCCACTGTGTTATCAAGTCCAAAGTCACCACAGCCATCTACCATAAGATTTTAGAGCACTTCATGCTTCTGTCTGTTGACAAGCTTTATGGAGATGACAATTTCCATTTCCAGCTAGACTTGGCACCTGCCCACGGTACCATAAACCACTGGTAACTGGTTGACTGACCATGGTATTACTCTGCATGAATGGCCAGACAACTCTCCTGACCTGAACTCCATAGAGAAACTATGGACTATTGTCAAGAGGAAGATGATACACACCAGACCCAACAATACAGACGAGCTGAAGGCCACATCAAAGCAACCTGGGCTTCCATAACACCTCAGCAGTGCCACAGGCTGATAGCATCCATGCTACGCCGCATTTAGGCAATAATTCATGCAAAAGGGGCCCAAACCAAGTACTTAGTACATATGCATGATTATACTTTCTAGAGGGCCGACATTTCTGTATTTAAAATCCTTTTTTTATTGATTTTATGTAATATTCAAATTTTCTGAGATTTTGAATTTGGGGTTTTTATAAACTGTAAGCCATAATAATCACAATTATAAAAAATAAAGGCTTCACATATCTCACTTTGCATGTAATGAGTCTGTATAAGATATTATTTTCACCTATAAAGTTGAATTACTGAAATAAATGAACTTTTGCACGATATTCTAATTTTTCGAGTTTCACCTGTATGTATGTATAGGTGTGTGTGTGTATTTAGTAATTGCATACAATCACATTCTCAACTTGTGATTCTGTCTTGACTATTATTATATCAAGAAGCACTAGGATATTCTTAGATGATATTTCTCTGGCTCTATAAAAAGCTTTGTCTATTGCTCGTAATATATAGCAACAGGTTTGCCACTCAGTGTTGACATGAATCTTTTATAAGGATCCTTTCAAAACATCCACATACATACCGGTAATAGTTGCTCCCCTGCTGAGGCTAGGAGTTTTGAAGTTTATAGAACACGCAGTTTTATTTAGGACTCTACCTGTCAGCGACTATTTTCATTCCAACATCCATTTCTCGAAGACGGCAACGAGCCAAGTTTATGGCCCTACACGTGGTTTTGACATGGGTTTAAGCAACATTAAGGCAATCTACCAAATGCACTGAAACCGTGCTGTCTTTTTTTTAAAGATAATTTGTTCTGTGCTTGCACTAGCTCCTCTTGGTTTATTTATACTTGCAGATGATTGAACATAAGAGTACTGCAGCATCTGTCCATCACTTACTACATCACACCTTCATACACAAACATTGGCCTTGCTCCACTAGCTTACAAACACTGTCAGACACATTCAACCAATGCGCTGCTGACGCTGCAGTCTTGCAGTCATTTCCCCTTCCTGCGCAGGCATTGAAGGATTCCTTCTGCTCATGCTCCCTGGAGAAGGTGTGAAGGGTTTGCAGAAGCAGCTGTCACTAACCAGGAAAGACAGGCTGCTGTTCGCATCTCTCTGTGGCCATAAGACAGAGGATTTTGAGGCAAGTGGATTGAGTGTCTTAATAACCTGAATATAATTGTTTGCTTAAGTTTAAGCATATTGGATACATTATTTGCATACTGTAATCAGCAGGCTAGAAAATGCAGAGTTGACTTTTGGACTAAAAGCTCAAGGGTTGGTGCTCCATAATCTTCTCTTGAGACTTAAATCGGCAGATGTTACCCTGTTTCAAGTCTTGTTGAAGCAGCTTCTGTTTGTGGATCATGCATAAACAATAGGACACCAAGGCTCGAGAGTCTGGCCGTGAATAACCCTCATATTTAAACAAAAAAACTCTGGGTTTCAAAGGCCTTGAGGAGCTGGGATGAGGGGCTTGCTCAGCATAATGCGTCTGCTTACCTTTGCATTCTGATTTAATTTCGCTACACAGTTGCTTAACACATTTCCCCCCCAAGTGCAATTCAAATGTATACAATCATGACAAATGGTTCTGTAGTTATTTATATATGCATAAAGTAAAAAGCCTCCATATAAACAAATGTGGGATCCACAGAGAGATGATGTCGTGGTGGGGAGGTTTGCTGGAGGATGAGGCAGGCTTTCAAGCGGCGAGGCCATTTCGTAGCTTGGTTAATGTATTTCCTCATTACCAGGAGGCACTACGATTTCCTGAAGCGTGAGGCTTAATGGGATTAGATAAGGAGAGGTGGTATGAGATGAAACCAAGCAGGGCTTTTTATTACAGTTGGCCTTCAACCCAGGCAAAACAAATAGAGCACAATGAAGAGTTTGGGGGGATCTTTAATAACAATCGAGAAGAGGGGATGAAAGCGATTATAGGGAGATTGTTTTTAAATGTAATAACAGTTATCTTTTATCAACAAAAAAAATAATTGCCTTGCACTTGCCAGTTTGATGACCCACCACCCCTCTACATTCTGTGTTAGGCTTTATCACCCTTGATTCTAATGTGTGACTAAAATGTGATCAGGTACCGTGAGACCATTTTTTGGATTCCTTGTTGATGAATGTCAAGTGGAATGTGTGCACATAATCCTCAGCTGACATCACAAGGACCTGCCTATAAAGTGACAGAATTAACCTCAACCTACGTGGTCAGTCTTTCTTATCTACCACAAGCGTTCACTTCAGTCCCTTCTATCATCTTAAAGCTTTGGTTTAAATATAGAAATGTAGAGTATAATACCGCCAGAAAACACAGTGCTATAGATCTGTAGGTAGGATAGTTAGTATATTGATAATAAAATAACATTCTCATCTTCTGGATTTTTTTTACATACTGGCCACATTTCACAGGGTCATTGCGTTCATGTTCTTTTGCACCATTTACACTGAAACACCTGTGCAGTTCAATTATAAATGATCAAATTTAAGGGGAAATGATCAAAGAAATGTTTGCTCCGATCAAGGGGGAAAATATTAATATAATAAAATATAATATATATATATTTTTTTATTTTTCCTTTATTTATCCTCGAAAGATCAATTGAGGGGTGACCCAAATATAAATTATTAAAAGAACAGTTCAATTGATTAGCTATCTTCTGTTTTGACTTCCCAGTTTTGATGTGATTTGGGAGCGGTCTAATATTTGGGGCAAATATGTCAAATCCAGGCATTGCATTGTAATACACCCCCCAAATACTGATTATAAATAGGGGTTATTTGGGATATATAATATGATATCCAAAATATTGAATAGCTTGGGTGCAACCTGGCAGTCCCATTCAGGGACTCATTAAACGTTTGAATATCACCCCTAATAGAACGTTAAATTCGTACACAGTTAGGATTTTTGGAAGGTACTGCCACTGCTTATGGTGATAGCTGCAGGAAAACCAAGCAAAATGGATCAATACAGCTATAGGAAGTGCCAGGGCCACAGCAAAGTAAACTAAACGCTTCATTTTATGATAAATGCTTCGGCTCTGCACATTCATCAATAACTGATTAAAATGCATAAATAAATCTGTTTTTTTCTGCCGCATGATCAAAGGATGATTTAATTTGTCACTTTTGCTTTAGCGAGAGGAGTTTGCGGAATTGAATTACAATAATGAAATTTCACACTCCCCAGCATCGACCACACCTTTACTCCTGACATTTAAAGTCCCCACACACAGTCTGGCTGAGGGTGCATGTGACAAGATAATTTAAAGCTGTAGTGCGTAACTTTTTCATATAAATGAGGAATGTCAGTTACATTCAGGCCATCGCAAATTGAGTTGACACTAAGTTGATTAAGCCTATTAGCTCCACAAAACTCTCTCTCTATTTCTCAGTGTGGCAATGTTTTACGAACTGCTGCCGGGAGATGCCATTGTAAGGCAGCAGCTCAGGCGTACAAGGAGTGATGTGTTTTACATCACAACTGAGTAAGGACAATGGCAGCATTCTGCTTTGAGTGTGGTGCACGATCACCGAAGGCTTACGTCTCATGTAGATTTCGCAAACAGTGTTGTTGTAATTAATCAGAAATACATATGGGGAGGGGGTGACAGAAGCTATGCACTGTAGCTTTAAGAAGGAAAAACGACATTTAGATACAATTTCTAGAAAACAACTATTGGATGTAGTTTAAAATGTGGACACAACACAAGAATGGAACGGGGAACGAGACTCTGGTGGAGAGAGCTGGAGGAGAGTGAGAGTTCATCATGTTGTACATCATCCGCCGTGAATCACTTTAAATGTGAAACCCCATCGCAGTTTAATGATAATCAGCGGTGATATTTCAATTCGGGTGACATACATGCTGCAGTTACATTTGGATTCCTTCGCCTCACCTCATTATAAACCGCTGACTGTGAAAAGCCAGAATACACTCTTCACAAACCTGAAACATGAAAACTCTTTCTTGCATCTAGACATGAATGTGTGCCTCAAAAATGTAAGTTCAGGCAAAACAACCTGATTTCACTTGGATGACATTAGTCATTTCTGAGTTACCACATATTTTAATTGCTCTGTACTAAGTCTCTTGAAGGTAACATAGCAGCAGGTTCAAGGGTAGAAAATGAATTTGGGGGAAATTTATTGTGCACAGGATGTGAAGTAATAGAATGCAAAAAGTAATTTAAGCTGGAGATGCATGTGTCCTTTGAGCTATAAATCTAGTTGCGTACTATCAGTCGTTTGGGTATTTTGCAATTCCACTTTAAGCAGTGCAGACAGTGCTATCAATGTCACAACTAGGGACAAGCAACATTCCCCCCCAGGTATTTCACACTATCTTCATCTTTCTCCTCACACTTGTTATTGCAGTCTTGGTATTGCATTTTCCTTTCTCCTTCTGCTCTTCCTCTACCCTGTTTCTCAAAAGCTTGCAATTTCATATGTAAATAAAATACATACCAGGCAAAGCAAGACGCATTACCAACTCTTCAACTATCTTGCTGATTCTTCAGTATTTTTAGTCTGTGTATTTGTAACACCAGAGTTGTTGACTTGCGCAGCAAGAAGGAAAAAGGTAGCTTCAGCTGAGACTGAGAGCAAGCAAAGCATCTTAAGCATAACGGAGCAGGCTCAATTATCCCCTAAACCCTGCGCCTTTAAGGCAGAAGTCTGTGACACACTTCAAATTGAATTTTGCGTGTCTTCTTCACACCAGGACAGGACATTTCTAGAGGGTCCTCAGAGGGAATAAGACTAAATTTATGAACTTGACTAAAGTGAGCAACTTGAAAGGAAAACAATAGACTGCTGGAATGTGAAGTGTGTCTGCACATACAGTAATACAGTAATATATATATATATATATATATATATATATATATATATATATATATATATATATATATATATAGTTGTATTATGAGCTGTAGGGGAAAGAGAGTGCAAAGAAAACCTGTCCCTTGGATTTCAAATCCTTTTTCTAAGCGACTTAATGGATTTTGAAATTCGCTTTCAAGATTTCTAGAGCATGTTGGATTTGGAAACCATTTAAAGGGCAGGGTGGGCTGAGGTTGGGAACTTGAGGCATAAAGCGGACCTGTGGCAGCCACACTCAGATCATATAATATGCCTGAGAGGAAACACGCAGCTTTCTGGCCGAGGCCTGAGAGAATCACAGAGCAAAGAGCTTCTCTTTGATCTCAGTGTATTTGTTGCCATAATAAAATATAAAATAGAATTGTTAATTTTCTTTGTAAAACCGTGAAATTGCAGTGTTCATCTGATCACCGTCTCTTAAGATCTTTAAAATTAAGGTAGCCTATTTTAACGTATCTTTTTTTCTCCCTTACAAACTTCAAACCCTTTGCTCTAAACACTACTGTTTCTATTGTACACTCTCAGCCTTTGTAGGGCAGCGTTTGAAAAAACATTTACTGTCGTGATTAATTTCCGCTGAACGCTGCAGGATAACATCCTCAGAGAGAGTGGTACAGTAGGCTACAGTGTGCCAGATGGAGTAAATGTGAACAAAGCTGTAAGTAAATAGGAAACCAGGACACTTATGTGACAAAAAAGATTGTTTACCCAACGATTAGGGTGACAGAACCACTGTCTTTTAGCTTAATGTGTAGATCAATCACAAGAGGCCCTGAAGCAAACTAACCTTTTAAAACCTCCTGTATCAAAGTAATGGATTAGAGCAAGCTGGGAAACAGACAAAGGGCCTACATTAAGAACACTCTCCTCTCCAGCCAAGAGCCACGTCTCTGTGACCTTGTTTGTTAATTGCGCCGCTTCAGCTCGACCTTCCTTGATTTTCCTTTTTGCGGCCAAGTCAAGAGGCCAAACAATGTCATCAAAGGAACATCATGGTGGTAAAAGGTTAAAGATGAGGAGGAAAAAATATATAAATTACTAATGAAAGGGCATGTTGGGTGAAGTGTTGTAGAGCGAAAGTCACAGCAGATGTGGAGGTGGGATGAATCTGACAAGACTGGAACTTAGTGTTGTGTTTTCATTGGGGTGTCCTGGGCTTAATTCAGAGAAACATCTGTGGTGGCCATTGAAACAACCATCTGGCGTAGAGTCCAACTAACCTGCAAACCCATTCACCTCAGTTTAGGGTCACATCATACCTCATACTGTATAGTGGTACTTTGACTGTCAATCAGGATCAATCTAAGCAAATTAGAAACTTCCAATCCCATAATTTCCAAGGGTAGACATTAT
The DNA here is from genome assembly GCF_949987685.1 of Ammodytes marinus. NCBI lineage: Eukaryota > Metazoa > Chordata > Actinopteri > Uranoscopiformes > Ammodytidae > Ammodytes > Ammodytes marinus. The sequence continues at coordinate 9,449,956 of NC_137224.1, read as the reverse complement.
AGGCGGATGATTAATATGACTGAGTGGTCTTCTTTGAGGAGCTGGACAGGGTAAGTTCAAGGTTATGACTGATTGGATGTTGTTATGAATGCTCCGGAGCAATCAAACCAATATAAATGTAATCATAGTAATTGTGGAAGACAATTCCATAAATTGCATGTTTAAAGGGTAATTTAAAGCAGCTACGAGTAACATTTAAATATCTTTAAAACAGCCTCATGTTTCCTCTGATAGTCATAAATTACCTTTAACAGCAAACGAGACCATCAGTGCAAAGAAAGAAGTTTTTATATAGTTTTCATTACTGCCTTTGGTCTGGCCGCACACCCAGTCCGATTTTCGGTTCGCGCATGCAGGCTCTATGGTCACATATCCGTATTTGTCGCAGATTTCAGTGTAGCGCTGCAACGAGATTTGAGAAGCCTATCCCTCCAGGTGAGGGAAGGGGAGCGGGAGCCTTGTTTGAGACAATTATTTGTCGTCATAATGACTGATAACGGGGCTGAACCATCAACGAAAAAAAAAGAAAATGCAATGAAGAAAAGCTAAAAGGGAGATTGATAGACGGGCGGGAGGAGGCGAGGGCGTTGCCAAGCAACGTGCACACAATTTCACGGGAGTGAACTAGACTGCAGTGTTTACTTCACCATCATCAGATGAAATAGTCATCTGAAATAGTCATTGTTTACAACAACATAAACACATTACCTCATCGTGATCCATACTAAATGCCGTCTCTCGCTTTCTGTGAGGACACATAATCTTTCAGCTCCGTGAGAGTAGTTAGGTGACACTGCATCAACTCATTGCAATCAGGTGTGTGTGGCACTGACTGGCATTAGTTGATGCAGTGTCACTAACCACTCTCACGGAGCCGAAAAGAGTCCGTGCCCTCACGGCTTTCAACACAAGGGCATGCACTAGGCTATATTGCGTCCTAATCAATTGAGACTGGCACGACTGGCACGCGCTAGAAAACAGCTTTACGACAGCTGGCGTCGTAAAAATACTACCGCTTTTGTCCAAAGGGGCCGCCAACAGACAAAGTTACTCGTAGTGGCTTTAAGAAATGTGTGTATTATCGCTGACAACAACAACAAACAAACAAAAGATTCTGGGATTCTTGGCACTGGATAAAGGCTATTGAAAAAAATAATAATAATAACAATAATGTTGAATATAGTGCATTCTGTAGGCTAAATACGTAAATACCTAATTAGGCAGAAGACACAAAAGAAATTACAATGTCACAAGATCATATAGTACCTTAAAGTGTAAAAATAAAATATGGCTTTCTAACAGGATTTCATAAATATCGCTTTGTCTCTGCCTATTATTGATCATTTGTACTTTTGACTGAAAATCGAGAAATAGAAAATCCCCTTTCAGGTAGTTTGATCCTGCAGAGATCTACTCTGTTTCCTATTTAGTGTGTTCTACAATCTTTGTCATAAATGTTTTATCTATAAGTCGATACTTTTTATATGATAGCAAGATGCTTTAGGAAACTGTTCAGAGGAAGATAGTTTGAGGCATATCCATCCTCATAAATAAAACTCTCTTGATCTCTTTTTATTCTGCGCAAGTGTAAACAGTAAATCACCCTGGGCCTCCATTACAACAGTGATTCTTTAAAGGCAAAGAGGCCTATGCGCTCCCACAAATCTATCATTCCCAGTGTAGCATATTCTTCAAAGACATACTTCATGTGTCAACCCCCAGGGGCCTAATTTCTCTGTCCTTTTCACCTTCTAAGATCAACTCAGAGGGAATGCAATTACTTTTTACTATTCAGGCTTTGAGCGCTAGAACTCGGTGCACTCATCTTTTACCTATATGTTCCCTCCCATGCTGTGCTCATCCCTGTCACAGAGAGTGTGTTTGTTGATGCCGCATCCTGAGCGAGCGGAGTCGGCCTCAGTGGCAGGAGATGAGATCATGCATTAAACATGCCCATCTTCCGTTTACCTCCTCCATTTTTAATGGTCCAGTTGGCCAGGGGGTCTGGAGGAATGTAAACATGACTGGAGCCTGAGGATGGTGACAACCATTATGTCTATGGTGACAACGCCAGACAGGGAAGGAGGAAGTAGAATCAAGGGCCTGGTCATCAAAAGGGCATCAGCTGGAGCATGAGTCTATTGGTTCTGACCTGTCATCGGATGCAAAATGAAATATTAATACTTTGCTGAATCCATTTTAAAACTTGTTGAACTTATATCATACACAGCAATGCAACAATCTTGTTTTGGTTTTGCTGATAATATATATATATATATGTATATATCTTAATACCAGGGAAACAAAACCATATGGTGATTACAGCCATTTAAAGCCTAAGCGTCTAACAACAATGAGTCACAGTTCTTTCCTTCGAAAGCCGAGGTAAACCTGTCTCGCTCGAAGTGCTATAAATAAGTATTCTATTATTAGCAATGGATCGGATGTGAGGTGTGTATGAAAGGGGCTGCTTGTAGTTAGTAACTGAAAAGGGAATCATCAATCAAATCTGCAGTTCCCCTCCAGGCATTTCAGCACTTTCCATCGCATCATTGTTTTGTTTTGTTTTGTTTTGGTCCAGTCTCACTGCTCTCGTCGGCATATAGATTTGGTTGGGAGACACCAAAAAAAATATCAAAAATTAGACCGTATATCACATTACCCACTAACATTCTTCATGTGAATGCAAACACATCCAAATGAATGTGAATGCCTCTAGTGAATGCCTCTACTTTTTAGTTGGATTTGTAAATACAACACTGTTTGCTAACAAGTTGGTCATATAGATTTAAAAGACAACAATGTGTCATTGTTGCGTTTGCATATTTGTTTCTCTGCCTTCAAGTAGCCAACAAAAATGACTTCATGTTTGAAATGAAAGAGGTTGAATTCTGTTACTCTGTTGTTTTGATCTCTGCTATTCTCGGTTTGGTGCATGAGTGTGTTGGGAGTGACACTGCCAAGGCCCAGGTGCTAGGCATCTGCTCTATACAGTATATTCACATAAGAAATCTGATCCATGTGAGCTAGCCTTCCTGGGGGAAGCATCCACAAAGTATGACATTATAGAGCAAAATGAAGCAAGACTCACACATTGCGAACCTTGTATAAAGATTTGTGTGTAATAACCGCTGAAGTACATTGAATAAAACGGACCGTAAGAGGATGTGAGGGACAGGGGATTATTTTTGTTTGCATGTGTTTTACGCATAGATTAAATATAAAAGAGGTTTTTATGCGGGGGTCGGCATGTGTTTATTTTTCTTCTGTCTGCCAAGCACAGGAAAAGCTTCATTTTCCTCTGACAGTGCTTTCCTCTCCTTCTGCCTAGTCGTATAATCGAGTGCTATTTTGAGCATGGATTTGTCTTCTACGATTGCCTTTTTTTGTTGTTGCTTTATTCCTGTTGCCTGTTAATGCCCCCCCAACTGTGAGTTCATCCAGCATCTGCTTCTTAGTTTCAAAAAGACACAAAGTGTGTGTGTGAACATAATAGGATGGGGAAAAGATTGTGTAACAAATCACACATTTAATGAGCCATTTTACTTTGCCCTCATGCTGAAGACGTGGTACGCTCAGTCAGGACCAGCCTCTTCGATGCTCTCGGTTAGGATTTGTTGCCCCAAACTAAACACTGGAGTGTTTTGTGCTGATGTGGATGAACGAAGCGTGAAAGAGGAGTGAAAATGATTTGCTCAGGGTGAGACAGTTACTCAGTCTTACGTTCTCTGCTTTTCACTGCAATTTCATAGGAGGATTTTAACTTGCTCTGCTCATTGTCACGTTATAGACAGAGAGAGAGAGTGAGACCTCTGTGGTACATTAGGTGGAGAGCACCATGCCATCTCCAGCACCAAAGTCAGCATTTTTATAAAATGTACAAGTTGCTGGTTGCACTGCCAGTTGCACACATTTCTTTCTGTCTCTCTCTCTTTTTCTCTCTAAAGAGACGGAAATCACATTCTATCCAATTTGATCACAGAACTAGGTCATGATTTGAGAAATGTTCTTCACACCATAGCAGGGGCGCACACACACACACACACACACACACACACACACACACACACACACACACACACACACACACACACACACACACACACACACACACACACACACACACACACACACACACACACACACACACACACACACACACACACACACACACACACACACACACACACACACACTTTGCCAGTTTAGTCGATGGCCTGCCAGCAGCTCCTCCATTGCCAATTAATTTTATTGGGAGTTAATCATATTATTTATGGTCATTAAGAACAAGAAGTCCTCTCAGGCTTTGCACTGTCAACTCAAAAGAAATATTTCGCTGTAATTCTGGGGCCACGAAGGGAGAGAGTTTCTATTTGGATTTAACTGCTTAGGAATTTAGGTGTGAAATTACACTTCGGGTGTGAGGGTAAAGTGCAGGCTGACAGCCTCATAATGAATGATTTTAAAGTACAAAGAAGGCAAAAGTGGGTGCATGAAAATAGGACCCTTTCAAAGTTTCTTTCTTTAGTCATGCTAAGGGCTCTATGGATAGCCATGCCCGTCTGTTGGTCTCTCTCTCAGCTGTCCATTTCAACTACCACCGGATGTATTGCCATTAAACTTGGCAGATATCCTATTCCACTTAAGGAGGAATTGTGGTAACTTTGCAATCCACTCACTTTTCTTCAAGCCCCACCATAAAGTCAAAATTATGCTTAAAACTTTGGTTTATGACACATTGTTGGCAAAACTGTGTTGTGCCAATAAGCAAATGTATGAATGCTAACCTGGTAAAACTAAATAACTAGACTTGATGAAAATATAATATACATAGCCAGTTTCTCTGTGAGTAGTAACATCCTTTAAAAAAAAATGTGTGCGGAAAAAATGGCCTTCACCGTGAGGTCAAAGCTTAGGTTTGTGTCTGAACAAACTGATGAAGCACTGTGAAATATGTGGCCCAATCTCCCTGTCATTTATCATATCTACTCACGAGGAAGTGGGGTTGACAGCATCACTAATTAATATCAAGGTCACTGTCTGATTAGTGCCGATCAAGGCCAGTGCTTAAGTGACTGGACGGACAGAACATAGTTTGACCATATGAAGGATACACAGTCTTGACTGGGGTACAAGAAATTAGTGTGGAAGGACACAGATACAGCTTCTCCAGTTAGTAGTCTACTGTAGTCATCTAAGCAACAATGCACGTTTTAAACAGTGACCAAAGCAAATAAGTACATTTACTGAGGTGCAATGTGTAGCCTGCTTTACTTGTATGTCAATTGAAATCTACTTCATACGTCTTCCCACTATATTTCAAAGGGACATAGAGCACTTGTTAGTCCAGTCCACCAATACTTTCACAGTTAAGCTTACTTTTCACATTCAAAATTGTACATTCAAAACATATGATCAGTTTGATCTCGTGTTTTGCGGAAAAGAAGAATTGTTCTTCCAGAATTAATTAGCACCGCAATAACAGAGAGGCCAAAAGCACACAACGAAGGAACAGCGAGTGAATATTTCTCAAATAAAAGAGTACACAATTTTACAGTTCATCTGACTTTATTGAGAGACGTGGGGATCACAGGGCAGCTAGCCATGCAAGGAACTAGCCTGCTTGGGTGTGCATTAAGGTAAGAAAGGAGAATCACCTGGGTACATACTGATCCTGAGCCAAACTTGGTTCTAGCCAGTGAAGGACATGTTTGGGATTAGCATGGCGCAGACTGATCCAAGACATACACTTTGTAAAAAGCTGCAATATACTCCCCGAGCTGGAGTCCAAATTCAAATCTTTGCAAAAAGCACAGGTCTACACTGACAATGTGTGTGGCTACGCTGGATATCAGCTCAGCCCCAAGTGAGCGACTAGAACTGTCTGTGCATAGTATTTAGAAAGATTTGTGCTGACAGGGCTAGATGTTAATTGACCAAAAGGGTTGCTTACATTGAGTGAGTGGGACGATAAATAATAAGCTCCTATAATTTATGACTGTGAAGTTAATGCCCTTACTTGTCTCCTGGATAGCTGCAAACTTTTTGGTCGGAGTGCTTTTCAGAGCCAATATATCCAGTATCTTTATAAAGCTATGTACAAATACCGTCATATTTCTATTTACAGTTATTGCCAAAACAAAGGCAGTTTGTCACTGCCTTATGGTTTATGATGACAGAGTAGTGAATCAAATTGTGTGCGGTGATTTTGCCTCCTATCCCCATAAATGACAGCAACAATAACAGTCCCTCAGAGTTACCTTAAAGTAATCACTTGTCCTAGGAGAAACATGAGCCATTCATCAAAAAAAAATCATCACATTTTGGGCAGCTGAGGTTTGGTACATGACCCTTTGAGAGACTGTATTATTTCTTTTTGACAAATAACACTTAAGTTTTTTTTTAATCCATCATCCTGAATTACAGTATTCCCTTGCTCTTCCATGCAAGAAAAGCAAGCTCATCAGAAAGTCAACACAGCAGCACACCATCTTCATGTTGAAGACCACGAATCAGATATGGCAGCGAATGTTACAGGACATTACAGATAAACAACGCTGACAATATAATGACAGGAAGCAGATTTTAAAGATACATGGAACATGGTGTGACCTATAAATATAAAACCTATGTGTTCTAGTGTGTGCAAAGTGAGTGAGATTGAAGGGCATATTGAGAAAAAGAAGCTCCCGGAGGTGCACGCAAAGCATTTGTCACATTGGAGCTGTGAAGAGCACAAATGTACTGTAATCTAAATCACTAGAGAGTAGTCTGTAATACAGAAACCCCAGTGTATTGTGTGATAGTGTGTATTTTGACTTTCATTTGACCAAAATGTAACAGAGAGGTATTTTTTTTCATTTCTTGGATATACACACACACACACACAATGCAATACCTGAATCCTTTTCCAGCCAGAGCAGGAGCGAAACATATGCACACATCACGAATCCCTATTACCACAGCAGACATGTGCACATTGTAAGCTGCATTGCGCAAATACAAAACCAGATCGTCATGGTTTACACTCTTCCAAAATTGGTTGAAGTGTTTGAAACAACTAATCAAAATGTATTTGCACAAGCCAGTACAATAAACAGCTACCATATTTCACAATATCTTATGTCTTGTTTTCTCTACACAGATGAAAAATGAAATAAATAATAATAATAATAATAATAATGCTTTTTATTTATAGGCGCCCTTCAAAGCACTAGAGGTCACCTTACAAGGCAGAGAATGCAGCAAGTGTTCTCACAAAGTCCCCTTGACTTGCCTTGACATCATAGTAAGGTAGTCTTCTCCTATTTTCACACACCGATGGCCAATGGAAATGGCTAGTGAGGTAGCCAGAATTCCTTCACACTGTTATCCTCTTCAACATGATGCTACATTTCTGTTGTGTGTATACAACCACACAAATTAAAAAGTTGTGCTACGAGGAAAGTAGCTCTAGAGAACTCTTAAGAAGCAGCCCCTCTGCCCCTCCTTCAAGTCTTAATATTCTGCAGTAAAAAAAAAGCAAAGTTGTGGGCCGTAGCCACTCAAACTGCTAAATCACTGCCACTGTTTTAGAGAGGCAGAGGTGGGTGGTTGGCAATCAGCTAAGTGTTGGGTAAACATTCCTTCCGAGTATTCCTCCGTGCAAAGTGGAACTTTTTTGTCAAACTGAGGGTCAAGGAGAAGTGCGCTGCTGCTGTCATATCTCTAGCAGATACTTCACAGGGACCAAGCCTCTCTTCTTCCCGCTGCTCAGCCGCAGGAAACCGTCACTCTCTTCGTTCTTCCCCACACAGATCTGCATGGGGGGGAAGAAGAGAGAGAGAGAGAGAGAGAGAGAGAGAGAGAGAGAGAGAGAGAGAGAGAGAGAGAGAGAGAGAGAGGGTTATACTGTAGAGAAGGAGGAGGAGCCAGTGACATTCAGTAATGCGAGACAGTTTGTGGACTGCAAACTGTGGAGTCCTCTGTAATCTCAGCAGTTTTCTGCATGAATTTACATATGTTTATTCAGCGTCTGTGTATGTTTATCCCCGAGCGAGCGTAAATGATTTTGTGTGTGTTCACCTGAGTCTCTTTCACACTCATCTGGCCTTTGTCTCGGTTGCCGTGGAAACCAGCGGTGACCTTCCACACCCGCTCGCCAGGACGGACGCGCTGCACAAAGTTGGCCGGGAACAGTCCCACCTTGTCCCTGATTTTCCCCTGGTACACACACACACACACACACACACACACACACACACACTTAGCCTGCTATAAATAGATATTTGCTATACTGAGTTGGCTATGTTGGGGAAAAAAATGCATTTATTGCTTTCAGGCCAAAAATCTCCAACGCTTACTTCTTCGCTTCTCCATTTATCTAATAAGTCACAATGTGCGACCATGTTGACAACAGGAACAACCACATTTCAATTTGCCTGCTCCCGTTTCTACACTGTAAGAAGTACAGTGTAATAAGTACAGTCCTTGACAGTCTTCTGCTGAGCATACGCAATTACATTCTTTTGTGGTTTTGTTTTTGTTTACTTGAGCAGTTGCCTAAATAATATGCATCACATTTATATCAAAGGAACACATTGGATTTGAATTAAAAATCCCAATTAGCAGAAATATGTAAATAAAGAGTGTTTTCATTCCCTAATTAGCAATATCAGTACTACATCAAAAAAGCATCTGTATTTTCAGAGCCCTTATCCCCCACTATTCTCTGACACACAGGCGTACAGAGCCAATGGCTGCCTATTTAGCCATTTTGCTCATGTCCAGATGTTGACATCTAGCAAAGGGCATGTTTACTCAAAATTGGCAGGTTAAACGGTCAGTTTTCTGTAATGGAATGTGGTTTGTATGGGTGAAAACTACTTTCAATACTAACAAGTGTTTATATCTATTAACATGTTCTTTGATTTAATTGTATCACAGTCAAACTTACAAAGTGCAAATTAAGTTGCCTCAATATAAGCACTCCAGTATGAAGTGGACAGTGTTTGTCTTGTATCCAGGTTAGGACTCTGTCTTTTCGGGTAGCAGCATAGAAAATAACTCAAAGTATGTGTTAAAGGAGCCACTTTCTGCCATTCGACTTAAATACTAAGCTATTTACAGCAATAATATAAGCTATAGACACATGGTAACTCTGCTAGATGTTATTAAAGTATGTTCCGGTACTTTTCCCTGTTGTTTTGTTTATGTAAAGAACCTTTCTGTCCTTCGGCAGGTGAAGGTTAAGATCTTCAGCTGCCTCATTAAACACAGACTGCAATCTGTCTTCTTACTGTTTTTTTCCTCTTCATGCTAACTAGCTCTGCTAACACCCACACCTGCTGTCCTTCAAGCACATCCACCAGCTCTTTAGTATCACGGTCTCTGAACAGCTCTGCTTTAAATGGAAGAACTTAAACTGATGCAGTGTCTTTACCTGAGTGTTAAAAAAAATCTATTCAAAAGGCTATTTAGAGATTTGCAATGACAATATTGTATTTGCCTTATCACTAGCCTTGTAGAAAGATTGAAAAAAAGAGATAATGTGATCATTTTGGAATAACAAATGGTTTTCTGTAGCCCACCTTCCACCAGTCCTCGTTGGAGTCATCTGTGACTTGAACTCTGTCGCCAGGTCTGGAGGAAACACAAAGTGTTTATCAGCATTCACAAATGACACCATCTAAAAATGTGCTGCACAGTAGTCACATTATATATGCTAAAAATAAATATACAGCCAGGCTCCAGTTAGCTTAGCATAAACACTGGAAGAAACGAGAAACTGCTAGCCTGGCTCGGAATCTTGTTTTCGGAATCTGTACAAAAACATAAATGTGGAAGAAATTCCTCATGTGCTGTCTTCTTGCACAGACGCATCTCCCAGATGCGTGGAGAGTACCACACTCAGCAGTTTCCCTAACCTACTAACATACAAAATAACCTTTTTTATGTCACACACTCAAAGCAGTGGCCTCCAAACACACTAAGCCCTCAACCCCCTATGATCATCCTAATGAAGAGGCAGATGGTGTGCCAATTTTAGAAACATTTTGGCCAGGTACAAACTTGCTCGTCTTTTATCTGATTACTTTCGCACACGCACACGCACACACACACAACAGTATATATGAAATGGACTGACTGTAGTTCCAGGTCGTTCATCTCCTGAGGCAGAAACTTGTAGAGAGCCACATAGGTGTGGATGGCGTGAACCTCCACTCTCTTTGGAGTCTGACAAAAAGAAGGAGTATCACAAGAAGAGAAAGAGACAGAGATGATGAATGATATCCGTTTGTTCCTCATGTGAAAGTCCAAAACTGAGAGAAAAGGATAAAGAGTTTGAAGGTGGTTTGCTAGAGTGCATCACCCCCCCCCCCCAAAAAAAGGTAAAAAGTGAAAGAAGAGAGGAATGCTGACTACTCACCTTCAGACTGACCCTGTCTTCTGAATCAGCCTTCTCGCTTTCAGGAGGGGTGAGCACTGGAGAGACACAGACACAAAGAGAGAAGGATGGAGAGGGGGAAAGGAAAAAAGGAGGAAAGACAATATGCGTGAAGGAAAGAAGGGAGAGAAAAGGGAAAAAAAGGGAGGAATACACAAAGGGTCTTATTTCTTTGCGGCTAACAGAGGCAAGGCTAAAGCCAAGGTCAATTACTGTAAAATGGCAGCAGAACAAACAGAGATGATCCCTTCTCCTGGGAATGAAGGCAGAGAGGTTACAGTACCTCTGTGCGGGGGAGAACACACACACACACACACACACACACACACACACACACACACACACACACACACACACACACACACACACACACACACACACACACACAGACACAGACACACGTACATTTATGTAGTTCTGTAAAGTTCTCACATTCAGCCCGCAGTGTTACTTTGCTGCAAGTAACACCAGCAACATCAGTGAAGTCTTTTAAAAAATCTACATCCCTGGATTCAAGAGATTTTCTTCAGAGTTAAACAAGAGGATAATTTCGACTCTCTACTGTAAATACGTATGCAGCAAGCTTAGCACGAGTCTAAACAGCTAGCTAGCCTGCTGGCTCTGTCCAAAAGTAAAAAAAATTCCAGTACCTCTCAAGCTAACTAATCCACACATTTTTGCCTCTTCAGTATTTATGTTGAAAGCTGCCAATTATCAGGTAGAAAGATTAAAAGAAAAATTATTTTACTTACTTCCTGGGATATGGTCCTCTTCAGCGATGGGCTGGTTTTCTAGATTGTCTTGCACTTTTTCCTCCTAATAAAAGAAAGGGTATAGCAGTCAGCAAAGTCAACAACAACAATGATTCATGTCGACATGAAGCTACATGAATGACTGGGGGTTATCTGTGTATTTCATGTTGCATTGTTGTACCTCATGACAGGGAGACTCTGAGATACTGCTGAAGCTGGAGCGACTCAGCTGAGCGAGCGACGTCCCGTAGCGCAGTGCCTCATACACGGGGTCAACAGTGCCATTATCGGCCTCTATACACACAGCCGGACAAGACGGAACATAGCAACACATTCAATTTTATAGCGGACACACGCACACGCACACGCACACGCACACGCACACGCACACGCACACGCACACGCACACGCACACGCACACGCACACGCACACGCACACACACACACACACACACACACACACACACACACACACACACACACACACACACACACACACACACACACACACACACACACACACACACACACACACACACACACACACACCTGTCGGGCATCAAGGATCGAAGGCCAAATATATGGTGATTATTAGTCATCCTGAGATTACAGTTTCTTTTTGGGGTCCGATAGGATATCGGCCAGTATTTGGATAACTCACCCTGGTTAGCAGGAGCCTCTCTGACCACACCCAGCGTATCAGTGGTTAGCAGAGGAGAGCTGAAGTTTCTCTTGAAAGCTCCTGTCTAACGGTGCCAGCAGGGAGACAAGGGGTAGGAGAAATGTTACTCGAGACAAAATAAATAAATAAAACCCGCCAAAGGGCAAATATTTTTCTGTCAGACAATACCAGTGTGGTTTTATCTGGGAAAGGTGAGATGAAAGCTGAGTATCTGAAGAGGTGAATGTATACAGTTCAGCTAAACAGTAACGCTTAAATATGTTATTCCATTTGTCGGAAGGTAAAAAAAAGAAAATGGTCAATACAAAAGACACAAACGTAGAACATCTACAATATGTAAACATACTGGACATTTACCATACATGTGCTAAAGTAAGCAGGGGAGAGTGACAACAAGACCCATATACTAACTAACCTAAGAAGATTAGAAGACTGAGGTGTTCTTCCCCCATTTCCTGTCACACAGTTTTAGTCTACAGTCAAGCCTGTATTAAAAGCAGGCTTCATTTACTTGTCTGTAAATGTCCATACCAATATAACATAAAATGTCCTAAAACGGCTGTAGAAGAAAAAAAAGGGTTAAAACAAATACAGTTTAAACCTGGGCTAAGGGGGCTATCAGTCTAGGAATTAAAATAATCGAAGTTGCCGCAGTAATGCGAGACCTCTAATGACTTGATACTTAGACGCAAACTGTACTAATGATTAAATGAATCCCTTTGGAGTACTTTTCCATTGCGACAGATTTAGGTTAGATCATCTGATATGATCTGTGAGTCTTTCACTGCCCACTGATGGTCGCATTAACACACACCATTAGTTTTAACAGGGAAATGCTGTAGAAATGTCCCCCAACACTGTATGCCCAATGTAGCATGACTTAACTTTTTCCTTTCCTGCTTTTGAGTCGAAAAGTATCCACACATAGCACCACAAAGGTCTGCAGATCTGGTACTGATCCACTTTTACATCTGATATTGTTTCTTTTTTTAGCAAGAGAAAGATGTAAAGCTACAGAACATGACTCATCGGTCTAAGAGATGAAAAAACAAAGTCCTGTTCTTGACAGATGCTGTGATGAATCTCCTCTCCAAATAGAGAAACTTTATAAAGATAGAATATCAGCTTTAGTCATCCTCTGTTTCTCTTTTAATCTCTTAGTAAGCAAAATATGCTGAGAACATGGCTTCAGAAAAATGTTGTCAATCTTTGAGTTATGATTCTGACATTATGAGAGATCTTGTGACTGTAGACCTTCCGAACAGTACAGAAGACACCATCCAAAAGTGAGACATAGCTGTGAGACAAGAATTGGCCTAGAATCTCTTCCTTATCTGCTCGTTCACAGAACACAAACTTCCTCTCTACACTGAAATAACAGCATGAAGCTCTGCATTAAAACACAACTGAATCATGATGCAATTCTGATATAATCCAATAATATTTCAGACACCCCTTACAAATCATTATTGAATACTCTCCATTATTTTCTCTACCAATTTATTTATCCTTGGGGGCATGAATAAATTCAATCAAATAATTATCGATTATTAAATCAAGCAATCAAGCAATTATTGTAGCGGTAGTAAACAGAGGCAGAGACATGCATCTCTGGCCCAGTATCACGGAGGAGTGTCATTATCCGCTTTGAAACACAGGACACAGACAAACTAAAAAGAGCTCTCTGTAAATAAACTTGGCGAAGCTTCACTTACTGTGGGATTAGGCTCCTAAATGAGTGGCAATTGACCTCATCTCCACTGCCACTGCTCCAAATTGAAAACAAACTAATGTGATCAGAACTGGAGGTGGATTAATTACTTGTTCAGCCTTGGAAACCTTTCACATCTGACAGCCAAACACTAACCCTACAAAGCCATATCAACATATCAGCAACGGTGACTCTGGAGCATGAGTGGAAAGTTTTGGATTTGTCAAAATATCACAGAGCAGAAAAGCTGAAATTTCACACTTTGCTAAGTTGAGATCCACAGAAAGCTTGGACTCTCTGACCGCCATATATAACAGAGGACACTGTTTTACATTAGGATGCGAGTGTGCGTGCGCACGCGTGTGTGTGTGTGTGTGTGTGTAAAGTTTTCCCGCAGAAGCAAATATGTTGTGCAGAGCTCAGCAGGCCTAGTTCTTTAATCAAAGTGTAATACATCTTTAAGTTTAATTAACATTGATTAGTAAAATGTTGTCATGATTCCAAAGTGGTTTAAAGCTGCATGATTCCGGAGATATCTTAAAGTATTCAGTCACATACCGGTGCACTCAGCAAATGGGCCGAGATCAAGCCAGAAGAACTGCAGCCACCGATATTCCCCGTTTAATATTTAATATGCTACTTTACATAAGAAAGCATCAGCTCGTGCCAGTTGTGCCGGCTAAATGTTGCGTTTTTTATGGCTTTTCATTAATGAGCAGTGGTGGAAGAAATACTTAAGATAAACATAAAATAAAAAGTATACTCAAGTAGGGGAGAACGGGGTAATATGTCACACGGGTTGGTTGTCACAATCGTTATATCTCGGAACCAGAAGGCGCTGTCTGTGAAATTTTGGTATGTAGGGGAGAACGGGGTAAATTGTCACACGGGTTGGTTGTCACAATCGTTATATCTCTGAACCAGAAGGCGCTGTCTGCGAAATTTTGGTATGTAAATATCCACAATTGGGGTCAGAGGTCACCTACATAGTCTTCCTTGGAGTTAGACTGCTGAATTTGAGGTGAGAGGACTGTTTGTGTTTTTCATGTCAAATTAAAAATATTTAGCTCCTCAGTATTTTTCTTCTAGGCTTTTACACAATGGGTTTATAACAAAACACTTGTTACCCATAAAAAGTGTGAAGGGTAAACTATAGTTTAGATTGTGGTTAGCAAGCTAATTAGTTGTCAGATGGTTGTTGGCCTTGATGCTAGCAAGAAATTCAAGTTGGGGTTGGTCGTCACATTTTTTGGGGGGTTAGTTGTCACATGTTATCCAAAGGCTGCAGCCAGAAAAGGAACCCAATAACGAAATAAATTGTCAAGCTGTATTCTCACTGACACCCCAGAGAAGGAGAGAATAGAGCAGGAAAAGGCAGCTAGAATGCAAAAGAAAAAAGGGCAACAAAATCAAAACAACCCAGTGCATCTCAAACTAGACCAGCTGCCAAGGCTACAGTAAGTTATGAAGGCCTATTTGTCAACTTGAAAATGCAAATAAACTTTCAAATTTAGTACTTCTTTCTTGCCTTCTTTTTAATATTATTCCCATTAAGATAACATTGTGACAAACAACCCCGTAGTGTGTGACAACCGATCCCTTGATGGGGTTGGTTGTCACAATGTGTAAGGGTGACTTTGATGATTAATTTCTTCTTTATTAAAATAAGATAGAAAGAGTGAGGGGTACACATTTCAAGCCAACACCTTAAGCTTCAATTTAATGTAGGAATGACTATTGAAAGATGTTTAGGTGATGAGCAACTCTCACTAGAGTAAAAAGTGTGCCTACTTACCCCGTTCTCCCCTACAGAACATGGGTAAATGTTCTTGGTTAGCTTATGTGAATGTGTGAACTCCATACAGTACTTGCTACGTGCTGATATGATTAATCACTCTAAGATGGCCTGTTCGTCACTGGACTCTGCTGCTAACAGACACTCTCTCTTCTCCCTGCAAAAGCTACAGTACATCTCTGCTCTGCCTGTCTTCAAGTCACCATGACAAGTGTTCCCAACCAATCACTTGACATACATTAATTTGGTCAAGATAGTGTCCAAATTATTTTAACATTTCTATATCAACAACAAGAAATGATTTCCTAAAATCTCTTCCCGGCTTTGGTGAAAAATCACCACAAAAGCCTTGGATGACTGACTTTTGGTTGTGAGTCAGTGAACCCCTGACCTTAAGGTAGACGTTAAAGAAGTATAGCCTCAAAGTCCATCCAGTTTCAGTAAAAACCCTAATCCTTGCTTTGACGAGTGTGCAGTGATGGGAATGGACACTGCCGAAGTCTTGGCGAGAGCCTGCCGTGTCATATCCTCGAGGGATTGTGTTCGCCTCAAAAAACACTGAATTTCACACTGAATTAGCCAAGCCAGCTGGTACAGGGAGATATTGATTTTCCAACAGAGTTGAGCGAGGAGGAAGGAAGTGTAGCATCCAGACAAGAGAGAGTAGGGCATTATGCGAGTTGAGCAGCAATTGCTGAAAGGAAGGACAAAGAGGCCGAGTGAAAAAATGCTTGGACCGGTACACTGAAAGTGCATCAGTGTCACCCTTCCTCAGATTTTTCCGCCTCTTATGGCATTTAGAGCTGGCGGATAATTTTATCCCTCTGCTGCCCTTTCACAAGTATCCCAGTGTCTACTATGCAAAGTGCTGGTCAGTCCACAATCAATTTATAACCTCTACCTTTTTATTTCTGCATGATTGAGAAAAGGGCTTTATCCTCTTTCTAACAAGGCGGGGGCTCTGAGGCTGAGCACATTACCAGGACTAAAGGCTACGCCAACTGAACAGTGGGAGACAATTATAGCATCCGAATGCTGTTTAATTACGCCGACACAATGCATTGTGGGTTAGTCTTTGACCTACAGAGGTCATGCATTCCGAGTAAACAAATACACAAAATATAAAAATGTATAACTATGCGAGAAGAAATGTTTCCCTGTGGTAAACTGGGCTACTAGGAGATAACTGCAGCAAATGAGCAAAGCAACACAGGAACACTGAATTGAATAATATTAATGAATACAAAGCCACTCAGTGATTAAGCATTTCAAACTAATGAGAGTTTTATGTTTTGGCCTTTCATAAGTAAGGAAGAGGTGTCATTAGAAGAAGACAATTACAATGAAACTATAGAAATAAAACATGAGGATAAAAAGGTTGCCACTTTTTAAGGTAACAAAAAACATCACAATCATGGAAAAAACATAAAGACAACGATAAAATTAATTCTGAAACATTTTAGGTAAATCTTTATGATAATTATTTTTGTTGAAACAACAGGACTAAAACTAAAATAGTACATGTTTATTGATACACAGTTTTCCTCTCTTATTGACCAGGTGGCAGATCCAACTACTTTTTGGAGTGTTTTGGAGAATGTCTCACCCTTGTTAACACCAGATGAGCACAGATCTCTGGGTGTCATATCTCTGCCAGACAAGTGCCAGAGACTTCAGAGGAAACTTTGTGTTATTATATAAATTAGGCTATATTGTACTTTCACCCATTTAATTTTAATTGCTGCCACTCTTCATCACTGTGTAAATGTTTCAATTGTTTTTCTCTTCACCTGTTGTTGCGTATTTGATGTATTTGCATTGAACATTGTGTATGTATTGTTGTTTTTCCTTTGAATTTGTTTTGAACTCAACGTCATTGTAAATGAGGGTCACCCCTCAATTGGTCTCTCGAGGATAAATAAAAGTTAAATAAATAAATAAAATTTGATGTGGACAGTAATGTGTAACTGATCAGTTCATTAAATGATGCATAGTGTTTGGTAATGAGACTTTGGTGTTCTTACCTTTCCATTACATGGCTGCAGGGAGAGCTCCGACGAGCACCAAAGGTGGGTCGCCAGCTTACAGGCTTTACAACGCAGCCCCTGCTTGGAGTTGCCTACATGGACACAACAATTCACTTTAACGAGCGGTGTTTAATCAATCATAGTCACAGGTCACATTCTCTAGATTTGTGTCCGTTTTCCTTTTTTGGGATTGTAAAGTTTGCAACTGTGGGTGCTTCAAACATCAGACTTAAAATACATCGTAAATCAAATGACACCAAAGGAAATCCCCCACAAACGATAAACACATTTTAATTTAGAAAACAGGGAAATCACAGTAAGCCGTGGCCGTGAGTTGTGACTAATCAATGGGCTCTCAATAATGGTGAAATGGACTCAAAGTTTAGACAGTAATTTAGCATTTCACAAATGTGTCCGCCCAATCATGCATTGATCCTGATCAACAGCCAAAGGACTATATAGATAGTAGAGAAGATATAGCCTAGATACAATAAACTGTGAAATAAGTTTTTCTGCTTCACTACTGTTTGGAGGAACTGACTGGCCATCCCATTTTTAATGATTGGTGGAACATTCTGGTAAGACAGCTCAACTGACTGTCAAGAGTATCTATTGTAGGAAGACTCCCAGTGGAGGCATGTGAGCAAGGTTGGACCACAGAGCTTAATTTCAATATTTTTTGGCTGGGACAGTTTTCTGCTGGGGAAATAGATTAATTGCAATTGGTCCACAATGAGTTTTGTGGATGATCCTGAGTTAATATGTTTAAATTCAGCCAGGTACAGTATATTATTGACCCAGCTGAACTTCCATCATGGCTGCAGAATTTCCATGAATGTCATGTTCTTGAATTTTACTGGCACAACAGACCTACCTTGAATCATGTGTTTACATCGCTGGCAGCAGGTAGGCCTACGGAAGACGTGCTCCTGGAAACAGTGGGTCTTGACCAGTTGGGCCGTCGGCTGCATGGGCTGAGACTTGACAAGGGTTTTACAGGTCCCGGACCGCGAGGGACTGACAGCAGGTGAGCGTGACAATGAGAGGTTGGGACTGGTAGTTGGCGAATGGGAGGGAGAGCACTCAAAGGCCAGGGAGGATTCGGAGAAGGGTGGAGGAGATAGCTGCGCCGAAGGTGTGGTGATGAGGGCTGAGGGAGGGCGGGATTCGCCGTTACTACGCTGGAAAAAGTTGTCCATGCTCTTGCTGCGCATGACAGATTTGAAGGACAGGGAGCGCTTCAATCGCTGCAACTAAAGACCAAGAGAAAAAAGAAGTGTAGAACTTTGATGAAAAGTGTCAAATTACAACCAGTTTCAAGATAATTTTGCACTGTTTAAGACAAATGAGGATAAAGTAACTAGAAATAGTGTTTGACTTTCTTTAAACTCTTAAAGAATAATAACTAACTTTGATTGTAGTATTCGATGTCAGACTTTAAATTCCTTAAGTAATGATTTATTGTAAATTGAGAACCTTTCTTTTAATTGTAACATTATATGCAGAAATAATGGGGGACATTTTGAAGTAGGAACAACTGAAGTGTCGAGCTTGAGGGCATGTGCAGTGTTTGAAATATCAATCTGTTTAATAGCAGTCTGTTAGCTTTGCCCTCTGACTGCCCTTGCCCTGCCAGGCTGGCTTCTGATCTTCCATGTTCAGCTTTTCCCCTTCTTTCTTTAGATCTCAAATTTGCCATCCCTTGCGTATCCACACAAGTCAATACCCCTTAAAATTCACGTTTGATTAGTTTTATTGAGCGGCCTGCACCTTCGCATTTCATGCAGTCAGTGATGCTTGGCAAACACTGTGTTTGCCTTTGACTCTGCCTGTCTCAATTTCCTACATGCTCACTATCCAGTGCTTTTGGCTACGATAAAAAGGGGGACTGATAATGACAAACAATTACAGGGACTTAGGAGCGATTGGATCCAATATATGAAAGTAATAACTGCTGTGGACTCATACATCAAGAGAATGGCCTGGAGAATAAGGACAGGGATGTAATAGGTGCCTGAGACTGAAGAGTACCTCAATTTACACCTAGCTCATTAGCTGCCTATTATAGCGACTGGGTTGGGGACACTGTTTTGTTAACCACTATCGTGCCTCAAACTTCAAAGTTAAACAGAATTTAAATTCTTAATTTTTTTCTCCATCATTCATAATCCAGGAAACTGTTATAAAAAAATTATGAGTTTTTTTTTAATGTATGTTTATGGGTGAGATGGTTGCAAGCTCATCATGTTTATTGCACCTTTGAGCCTTTACAAGCCCAGCATCGGCCATCTCACTCCTTTGCAGGTTGTAGGATCAATATGATCGAGCAGGTTCCTCTTTTTCTTCTTTAAGCTACAGATTCACAGATGCCAATTAGTTTGAGTGATGAAAAGAGTCCTCTCTGTTGACTCATTAGGGAGTGCGTCTCGTAAATGTTTTCTACAGGGAGCTGAGTCCATGCTTTCCTTAATGGCCTTTTCTTGGCCACCCGGGCGGCCCATTCAGTAATGGATGTTCCTCTCTATTAGATTTTTAACTTGTCTGACTTTGGTAATCTTCTTCACGGTCTTTGCTCCAGTTTCAGGGGAAAAGGAAACATTTCTTTCAGGCACATAGAAGGCCACACTTGACTGATGATCAATAGTTTTATACAATGTACCTCCCTGGGCTTTTAAAAAGATGAAATAAACAGGACACATAGGATCCTAAAAAATAAAAAGATAGCTCAATGCCAAATCTAAGTTCTAAGTTGTTTTACAGGGTTAAATAATCATTCAACTGGACTCTTATAATAACACACGCTAGTGCTTCAGTATCTACTCGGCTTAACCATCCATTAAAGATCAATTTTGTCCACATATGTGCATTTATTAAAGCAATAAATAATTATTGAACAAATAAAAGGTTAAGCGGTTGGTTTTATATATTCCATCAGTGGATCCATATAATTCAGCAGTTTCTGTTTATACACTACCATCCTGGTCTATAAAGTTTAAGCTGAAGCACGTCAAATAAATTGTCCAGAGAAATACGTTTTATGACTGTGCTCAAACAAATATTTAATGCAGCTTTTGCAGCTTGAAAGCGAGGCACTTTTCCAGTTCAGCATTAGGAAAAACTGAGGTACACTAAATGGCTGGAAATATTATGGACATCCCTGTCCATTCGTGTATATCTGATCTGTCTGATGCCGCTTTTTTAAGCCGCTTTACTTAAAATTAACGGACATATTACTAAATATATATAAATGGTTTGTTCTTTTCCTTTTTCAAATGACAAAGCCCACAGGAACAAAAAAGTAAAAAAAATGTCCAATGTACAAATACTGTATTTGTACGTCCTTTGGGTGACGCACAGTAGTGTACAGTATCTGACGCTCACATTCAGGACCAAGGTCAGTTCTTATTCACAATACTTCTTGTCCTCTAACATACTCTGTAACTGTGCATTATAGTTTGCACCAAAAGTCACACATACTAATCTACTGAACAGCATGTTCAAATTGCAGATAAAAGCCTTGGTTTTCCTTTAACATATTTGGGCAAGTTTGTTGAGAGAATCATTAAACAAACCGAGTTATTCATACCGTATCTATTATCAGTGGACATTGCATGGTACAACGAGAACATTGCAGCTGCCTGAGCTTCTCAAATTTCGGAGCTGCTGGGTATTACAATGTACATGCATGCACCACTATCTTGATTACATCTATACAAAATAAACTGGCTTCGCTGTTCTGTCTTATATCCTATAACATGCTCTGTTGAAAACAGAATAGAAATTCAACAGCCGTTCTAATAAATGCAATTCTCCGTGTTTCCCTATGGCACTATTGTGTCTCTCTGTAAGGTTTTGAAAAGTCTATTTATGGATCACAGAACTGGCGACTAAATCACACTATGAACTATTGACAGCAATTATCTCATCACAGTGCAAGTGGTGTAGTGTACTAGGACAGACTGTGGTTTGATAAAGAAAAGAGTACGAGAAGAGTATGAGTATGTGAGAGAAAATGATGGGTGAAAAATGGGTGAAACATTAGGAAGAGATAGACCATAGTGAGAGAAGAGATGGACTAAAAATACCACTGTCAACCCCCCTCGCCTTTGAAAAGCCCCACGAAGCACCAGGGCCTTTCTCTATCACACCTCTGACAGACAAACGGTACAGTGCAGAGAAGGAGAGCAGACGTCTCCGCCTTGTTCTTTGGCTGTTTAAAAATGAGCACAGCAGAGCGCTGCAAAGATGTTTGGTGAAGGCTTCTAAAAATAGGCTGTTGTGAGCCATGCCTGGATAAATTAATGATTAAGAAGATGGGGGGCTGGGTGTTCACACGAGACGTTCTGTGAAAAGACAAAAAGTCTTCCTGCTGCCAGTACAATGCAGCTGCATCTCCCATTTTTATCCACTCAGTTTTTTCCCTTCTTTTTTTACAATAGAAATGATTTGTGAAAAAAAAATCTCTCAGGAACAGGAAAATCTAAATGAACAAATAATGGACCAACAATTACAAGGCAGCTATAATAAAAGAGCCCCTAGAAAGATGCTCCAATAAGGACATTTCTGGGTGTAGATAAAAGAGAAGCATGTTGATATTTGCCTGGCCACAAGGCCGACTGAATGGCAGCTGCCACACAAATGTCCCAAGTTGTCTGGTCTCATCCTGGGTGAGCTGGGTGCACATGTAAAACTCAATGTGTTGGTCATACAAATATACACAAATATGTTTAACATCGGGTATGTAACCGTCATTTGGAAAATAAATGCTTGTCTGGCGCCAGTATCATCCTTCAACAGTGCCAAAGCTGCCCTTTCTGACTTTGTGCACAGCAATTACAAAGTAGTAATCTGTACTGTATGTTTGATAAATCATGAAATAATCAAATACAGTGTGTGGTTCAAAATGCATATCTTCTAATTCAAACTGTCCGATGTCTACCAACTCTGGCAGCGTTTTCCTGACTTTTCTATCTGCTCCTGATTCTCCATGTATTACTGAAACACAGAGGAACCTGATTAAGTTTGGCATTCCTCTTGCAGTGACCTGGGCGTTGAATTAAAGATAACCTCATTAGGCAGTGCTCCAGCTGGACCCTGTTTTATAAAAGCGCACCTCCCGAAACGACCTTTTGTGTGTGAATGTTAAGTTGTAATGCCTCAATGCACATGCTGCATTGCTGGTCAAAGGGAAGAAATTAAAAACTCGCTAAAGGAGTGCCAAACTGACTTTTTTCGGTAAAGAAAACATTATATTTCCTCTATCCGTCTTGGGGAGTAGCATACTGAGATACATACTAAGGGAAGTGAAACCATTCCAAAAGCAATTCGAAGAGAAGTTGTGAGTATTTTTAGTAAAGGCACTTTGTCTGACCTTCAAATATTCAAAATTGTGTTAAGATATAATGATATTTACTGTGTATAACAGTTGTAAAGCCTATTTGGAGGTTCATGTGATCTTTTACAGACAAATGGCTCATTTGATTACCAATCTATTACTTACCAAATTCTTATCGTCATTCTTTATTAAGGCAACTACGTATAAACTTGGAATAAAGACGGGCTAAAGCAGTGCTTCTATTTCAAGCATTTTCCTTCCTCATCTGTGAAAGTGAACCTCTAGAATCAGAGGTGTCTATGCAACCTATTATGCTACATCTTAGGTGAAAGAATAGGTGTGAATCAAGGTAAATTATTCTCCCATGCTCCTCTCATTATCACATGCACAGCCCAGTCTGTGTGTGGCTCCCAAAGACCTGGCTGTTGTTTAACGGGCTGTTTCATTGTGATCCTTGAGTCCTTTGCTAGCACAGACTGTGCCAGCTCCCAAGCTGTCAGCCTGAATGTGCAGCAAAATAAGCTTGCATTTCCAAATCCAGCCGCTTAAAAAGGGCTTAACTGCACAAGAAGCTTTTGCAGTTAGGCTTTAGGTGACTGCTCTTTGATTTTCACACAATGGTGAAGGAACAACACTCATTTGGGGGTTGCTCATAACGAGGTGGTTACCCTTTAAATACCCACCGGGGCTATATTATCTTACATTTAGCACAGACACGGATTCAATTGTGATCTTCTAGTTTACATTAGTTACTGAAAGCTCTCGGTTATTAATTTGCAAAACCTTTTCAGCCCTATACCTATCATACTGTAAGACAAGATCATTATATTTGTATTGAAGGCATATCTTTCTTAATTGAATATTGGGTACATTCAGTAAATCTTTCCTTCAGATACATAAGGGACAAATGTAAATGGAGAGATCTTCTGTGCATGGGAGGAAATATTCAGTTGATAAACCATACCCTTAAACTTGGAGAAAAAATGAAGACTAATTTGTTTAAACTTTAAAAAATATGTTATTTCAATACCAGTAACCTACAAGCAGGAAGCTCTTGACGAGTTGCTGCTAATAAAGTAATACCATCATTTCTAAGCAATATAAGTTTAAAATAATAATCAATTGAATCAAAGGTGTATATGTTGTCAAGGTGAGTCTGCAATTTATTGGAACTGACTTATGTTATAAAACTTTAATTTTCACAGTCCATTAAATTGACAGCTTTGCCCTTAAAAGATAGAATACCTTTAGAAGTTCACTGTCTCTAAAGCAGTATACTAAGTCCATACTTATTCCAAACTGACTTACCCTGACACTGTACATGGGACTCTGCTGGATCAGCAGCATTTTAGAACTCAATCAAGGACAGTAATCCAATCACTCCATCGTTAATCAAAACAGTGATGGGTCAACATTGGACACATGAGCATAGCGGTGACACTGTGAAGAATGGGAAGTTGGTGTATCAGTTTGCAATGCATGGACAAGACAGCGTCATCTTTCTGTTTCTTTGTGTGCTTTCAGTACTTCGGAGCTTCCATTTTATTTGTGTCTCTGTCCGTCTCTAACCCCTCATCAGTTTTCTGTGCAGACTATAGTTTGTTTCCAAAAAGTCCACAGTACAGTTCAATCATTTTTGGCAGGCGAAAAATATGTCATGGTCTGTCAGAAGCTAGGCGAGTGAGTGATGTGTCCCTGCTGCTAATAGTGATACGGATGAAAAAAAACACAGGGAAGCAGAGTACGCTTTGTTCAGAAATGTCATCTACACTGTGTAATCATATGCACGGTACGGACACATGCTGCGACAACTCAGAGAAGTTCATTATAGAAGAGGTTCGGTTATGTACTGACATAGCAGTTCAGACTATTAACTAAGAGGGAATGAAATGCCATTGCTGTCAAAACTTGTCCAAAAGTAATAGAAGAGGATCCGTTTCCAATTTACAGCATTTGTGTTTAATGCCTCGTTTCATGAAGTGTAATGAAAACCAATTTTCAGAATTCAAACAGGACAAAGACAAGAAAGGTGTGAAGTCTTAAAGCTATAGTGCATAACTTTGGTTGCCCCCGTGAGGAATTCTGAGTAATTACAACAATAAAATCAGTGACATCTACATGAGGTAAGCCTTCAGTGAAGGTGATTGTGCATGGATTTCATACCTTCTGCTGTAAGTTTGGGTTTTTTTCCTCATCAGAAGAATCAACTACTGAAACATTTCTTGGGTGTTTGTGGAGTTTTGTTTCAACTTGTTTGGCGATGGCATGAATGTAACCCAACATTCACTTATATGAAAAAGTTACACACTATAGCTTTACTTTGCTTTTTCTTATACCCTCTTTGCTGCTTCCCCCCCCCCCCATACTTGTACTTCACTTTTCTCCTTCAGGGCAGGACCTCTATCTGGCTATCCTATTCTTAAATCTCCCTTATCCTCCCAAGCACTCAGGCACCCATCACCAACCAGACACTCAGAGATATGGAGAGAAAAAAAAACACAATTTTGGAAAGAAAGGAGGAATGGGAGAGTAGAAGTATAAAGTGAAAAAGATGATGACAGCTGAAGTGAAGGTGGAACAAGACACGATTTGGGGTTTCTTTTTAATAGGCTGGAGTCGATAGAAAAGGGGGGATGAAATACATAATCTAAGTGGAGAGCAGGAAATAAATTAGATGACGACAGGAGAAAAAAGGGATGATTGGGAAGTAAGTGAGAAGAACCGCAGACGGAAGAGAGCCTGGAGAAAGTTAGTGTGAAGGGCAAAGTCGGAGAGGTACGTTTGCAATAATTTCACCTCATAAAAACGTCTTTGTCTTACGATGAGAGTGCAACGGGCCGTGTGAAGGCTCTGTGGACCAGGGAGAACAAGAATACCTTGCATTGTCAGCATTCACACACACTGTCTTCTGTGGATATGAAACAAACGCTAGCTGCTGATTCTGAACACAGCTTTTATTTCCTCTTGTGACGATGTGTAGAGTTTAAAAGGTCACCTATTATTAACTGGGTGGGACAAAGATTATAAACTGGCAGTCAGATTCATGGCCAATCAGAGCAGATTGGGTTTTTTGGAGGGCGAAGCTTAAAGAGACACGCTCTATAATGGAGTGTTTCAGACAGAGGCTGAAGAGATGGCACTGTGAGAAATGTAACTTTTTTTGGACACTACACCATGAAAAGTAATTTATTTTTAAGTGGATTTTAGTAAAAACCCAAAAATACAATTTTGAACGTGAAAATTAGCATAATATGTGACCTTTAAATGAATAGTTTGTTTTATGAAAACATTCTTTATTTCTTGCCGCGATGCCAATGAGCAGATTAATAACACTCTCCTGTTAGTAAATAACACATTTAGCTACATGTAGCCGGCGGAAACAGGTAGCCTGGCTCTAAAGATCAATAATAACCCAATTAAGGTGTTTTTGTCTTTACGCTAAGCTAAACTGACTAGCTGCTGGCTATAACTTCTTGTTGCCTGGTATATGTAGTGTACAGACTTGAGAATGGTATCGATCTTCTCATCTCACTCTCGGCAAGAAAGCGAGCCCACGCGTTTCCCAAACCTATACATTTAACTGTCTGCCTTTCTACACTTCAAACTGTCTTCGTCATCCACTTCACCATACCTGAATAAATGATAGACCCTTGAATGGCTTGAGCTCGATGTGATTAGAGAGGAATAATAATATATTGGAGCTATCGTCTTGCTGCTCATCTCTGTCACAGCCTCCATTACAAGCACTCTAGAAAAGCTGGTGGGCCCACACTTAGCACTGTAATAAATACTGTGAGAGCCGAGGGACGTTGGGAGACGGAGAGGGTAAGGCTGAAGAGGAAATGAGAAAGACTGAAGAAAGAAGCAGCAAAATGAACTGAAAGAGTCAAAGAGGTGGAAGATGGAAAGAAGAAGGTGGAATTTGTTACAGAATGAATAGAGAAAATCCACAGTTGTAACACACATTTAATATTTCCCTTGTTGTTGCCCTCCATTCTTCTTCTTCTTCTGCAGGATGTGAAGCGACAGTGGCTGGGGCTCAGCAAACATACAGCATCACGGCTGACGTGGCTCAGAGGATTGCTTACCCCCCAGTTCTGTTTTTTTTTCTTTTCTGGACACCCATTTGTTTGAATTATGACCCGACCCTTATAAAAGACATAGCAAACATCTGCTATCTGATAGGCTCATAAATGTACGCAGCAACTCAACGGCCACCATTCATTGTGTTGTCTGTCTGTGCTCAAATAGAAACAACAAGAGACCCGTCCTGCCCGGCATGATGCATGGCCCCTGTGACAAACGCCAACAAAAGTGATTTGTGGTTGTGATTGCTCCTGCAATTAAGGCCGTTCTTGAAGCATAGTAATAAAAAAAAAAATGTTGATGCTGTTCTGAATTCAGCTACGAGTACCAGCTCTTGTTTTTTTTTATAAATAGTACCAGGTTGGATTTAATCTATTTACACACCTCTGGATTACCAAGAAAGCAGGAAACTGCCTTGGGGCCCAATGTAGGTCCCCAGAGCACTAAAGTAATACTCCAATTACAGATGTTTTAGGGAGTATGCACTGCTAATGCAAAAATATATGGACATCATTAAGGCTTTAAAATACGTAATTTACTCCCAACATTAAGGCCTGCCTTCTTGTGGAAGCTCAAAATCCAGGGTTTAACTTAAACGATATTGGTTTTGTGCTTATGTCATCGAATGTATTCAACTCCTATTTTTACAAGCCATAACAGGAAAACAAAAAAGTCAAGAGAAAGAACAATACTTATAACAGGTAACAATGTTTAAACAAAAAGTTAAGTTAAGCTATGAACAGAGACAGTAGAATTTTTTTTTTTTTTTTCATTAATTTTGACTTGACAGAAAATCCAAGGGATGTCTTCCTGATCTCTGTCCATACATTATAAAAGGCAGATATAGGTCTTGTGATCTGGGATAATGATAGCAAAATGAGCAGCAAATCTGGGGCCATGTCATATTGTAGGAGAGAAAACATAGAAAAATGATGTATATTGCGCACATGGACAAAGTTAATGGGATATTGGCTGCTAATTTTTGACCCCGGGAACAGGTTAATCCAACCATTTCTGTCTCTACCATCTACCACGTTCACCATGCTATTTTAAGTGATGATCCTATTGGTTTACCAAGAGAATGGCCAAGAGAATGGATGCAACGCTCGGTGCAAAAGGTACAGCATCATAACTTTGCTGGTTCGACAATGCACCTTCCACATTTACTGCATGGACAGAATATCATGGATGTCTTCCTTTAAACTTAACCGTAGCCCAAACAAACAAAATTAAACTGTCTCAAAGCATCTTTCTTGCACCTGTAACTCACCTTATTTTACTGGAAGTCATAACCTGCGTTCATTTCATCACAAAAACTCTATCTCTTCTTGAACTGGTGTGTCCTTATTGCCTATAGTTTTTGTGCATTTACTATTCACGTGCCACAGAAAGTACACACCCACGCACACACCTTCGTGTAATCTCTGCCCTCGAACATTGAGGACAGGGTAATTACAAGAAGTAAATCAGCTTAGAGTACTTATAATAAGGCAGGCTTCACTGTATTAAGCCTCAGAATACATAAGACAGCTTTGTCAATATTTTCTATTAAAAACAATGTCATTAGAAAGACAGTTACACCACCCCCAAGTCATACTTAAAGAAAACATAACAGAGCACCAACTTCAGAAACATAATTTGATTCAGCTAAATATATGTTACCCATCATCCCCCATATTTACCTACGCAGGTGTGTTGTTACCTTTGATTCGGGATGGCTCGGAACGGTGGCCTGTGGGGGTCGGTGAAGGTTTTGTGGTTCGTTCTCCTTTTCGCTGTTTTCTGTCATCTCGGGCTCGGGAAATTGCTCTTTCTCACTGAAACAAGTCCACGGCGACAGAGGAATGGATGACAGCTATGCACACAGAGGTTTAAACATCGCCACAGTGTCACAACCGAAAAGGTAGTTTTAACTGTCCAGTCATTTTTCCTCGGCAGGGAATTCGATTTTTAGTAGGCTATATTATGGTATTCCGTCGATAAGTGGCTCTTGTTTTCTGGTTGAAGTCCGTGAAGAAAAGAACAATAAAGATGTATTCTGTTGAGGAAAAATGTCCAGTTGCCGACGCCGGTAGGTTTATCCACTTCTCTCCGGTGCCTCGCTCCTCTCTCTCATCCACACTTGGCCAGTTCTCCTTCTATCGCGTGCTCACACACGCACGAGCTCTTACAACAACTTTGATTTCGCCGTGATAAAGTACTCTGCTCGCTCTGATTGCTCCAGGCAATGCAAGACACGCCAAAGGGACCGGTGGAGCGCGTCGGGATTGGTTGGGAGGTGATGACGCTCGAAGTGGGCGGAACGACAGCGTTAAACTTTTATGATAAAGCTTTGCAAACGCCTCTGTTTGCATCTATAATTGATTGGATGTAATAATTTCATCAACATCATGTTCTACGTTTTATTAATATCATAGATACGAGTGACAGATTAAAAGACAATTAACGAATTGTGTTATTAAGTGTTGCTTCTGGACATCGAAGTCTTTAGTCTTATCAGTTAGCATCAGCAGGATATTGTATCCCAGTTTAACACCATTCTAAAGTATTTCTACTAAATTTGAGTGATTCTTTTTCAAGCTTTTTTACTTGTACTGTACTCAATTCCAGATAGAACTGTCGTAGTATTTACACTGCATTTATTTGAAACCTTAACTTTAAATATTTTACATAGGCCATCAAACACATCATAATCCTAAAAGGTAAACTATACTTGTAAATGTATTTCAAATAGGCTCCAGCCCGAGAACCATTAAAATTCCTTCTAATCAATGATTTGAGATCTATAATAATTATATATAAAGATAACAACATTACAATAGCATCAGCCCTTTGTTTATAAATATTGTTTTTGCATGAATGCATCCCCTATTATCGAATGTTTCACACTGTTTCATTGCTACTTTTATTTTATACTTATTTTAAAAGATAGTCACTCCACTCGTTTATTTCAAGGGGTTTCTTAGATCACACTTCTGGAGCACTTGAACAGTTGCTTTGCTGATTTCAAAATTGACATACAACAACTGAAGGGATCCACTTGAATCATTTGGAGGGTGTGGTAAGCAAACTAAAGGCTCCCGTAGTGGCTATATCCATAATCAAAATCTTGAAAATCAAAAGGCTGCAGACGGGCATGATTTATTGAACACAAGTCAATTGTCCTTACATACGTTTTGATTTTTTCATCCTTGGCAAGCAGTAAACAGAACAAAGATATCCTGACTCTTTGGTTATGAAATTTAACAATTAATCGCTAACAGGTGCATGTCGGCCTTACCTGCTTACAAGAGCTTACAGTTCTGCAACAGTCGATGCTATCTACTGCAAACTGAGTATGGACAGAGCAAAAGAGTAAATCAAATACTTAAAACAAAAATTACCTTCAGAATTGGTGCCTTAATGAATATAAATGTAGATAAAATAACAATGTACAGGCCACCAGTCAGCAGACAAAGCAGTCCACAGAGAGCACCAGCAGCAAAGCATTGGTGGCTGATTCAGCACCAAGGACAGCTCCTTTGCCTGCCTGCCTGCCTCTTTGTGTGTGTGTGTGTGTGTGTGTGTGTGTGTGTGTGCGTGCGTGTGTGTGTGTGTGTGTGTGTGTGTGTGTGTGTGTGTGTGTGTGTGTGTGTGTGTGTGTGTGTGTGTGTTGATGATCAGATTTACCTGTATGTTTGTGCTTTCATACTGACCAAATATTTTTTTATTCCTAATTTCGACGTTGATACACACTACCGGTCCTGTGTACTTAATGCAGTGTATTCCAACAGTCTGATCTAAGTATAGAAACACGTTAGAACAAAGGAACGGCCCTGACTACTAATCATTTCTGCCCAGGCAGTTATGTAAAGTTAAAAAGGACAATTGTGGCATAATAATTAACAAGCCAGATGCTGGAAAAGTGAATGTCTATTAAAATTCAGCAGTTTGGCACAGCGTCACCCTTGAACACTATCTATCTATCTATCTATCTATCTATCTATCTATCTATCTATCTATCTATCTATCTATCTATCTATCTATCTATCTATCTATCTATCTATCTATCTATCTATCTATCTATCTATCTATCTATCTATCTATCTATCTATCTATCTATCTATCTATCTATCTATCTATCTATCTATCTATCTATCTATCTATCTGTCCGTCTGCAACAATCAAGACTGGTCTTGAGCAGCATGACAAAGCAAAGCCCCTGCCATATTCCATCACTGCTAGTATCAGCTTTAAATTGCACTGTGAATTAGAGGATATGACCTTACTGTATATAATATATATATATATATATATATATATATATATATATATATATATATATATATATATATATATATACAGCTGCATCTTCACAATTTGTATCCCCTGATTTCATCTCTCTTTACATACAGTTACTTAGTTTAAGGTCCTCAATTGGGACCGCTTTTGTGTGCATGCCACATATCTGATTTGTGTTAATTTTTTTTTCCTCTTATGCGTGGCCTTTCAGTTAGACAAGATAGGATACAGAGTTTCAGTGTTTTTTACTGAATCCTAATGCCCATATTGCTGTTTGAGTGTTATGTCACTGGCAAACAGCAAATAAACAGCATCAATCTTTCACAACAAAACACATGGCAGACAAACAAAAGACAAAAAAACATTCATAGTCTTTGCTCTCTTGTCATGTCAGGGCTCAAGATGATATCCATTTTGCAGTATCATCTTTTATTAACTGCTAGGGGGGAACTTTTTTCCTTGCTCTACTTACGATACACTGCCCTCTATCTTCTCTCATTCTCTTTTACCCGCATGCACACACACACACACACACACACACACACACACACACACACACACACACACACACACACACACACACACACGCTGAAACGCTGTTTGAAGGGCTTCCAAAATGTCTTGTTTTTGGAGAGAAAAGACAACCGACAGATTTTTTCTTCCAAATATGAATAATTTTTTACTTTACCTCCATTCCTATTATTTTCCCTTGCAGCTTCAGGTGTCATACATCACACCATTCACTGCACACAATCTACAGTACAGGGATATGCATTTGTTTAAATGTGAATGTGTGAAGAGTTGAGCTGCAAGGAGCTATAGCGAGGAGAAGGCACATGACCTAATATGACTATTAATTCTCCCCATCCACTCAAATTAGCATATCCCCATTTACTATGCTCTTCCTGACCATCCATCCTTTTTTTCTCCTCTCTCATCTCATAGTCCATCACTCTACACACCCCCTCTAGTTTGCTCATTATAACTAGTAATCTATGCCAACTTTGTCTTTCATCTTTTTGCAGCGGGAAAGGAGACATCTCCCATCAGGCGGTCAAGTGGCACAGCTGACGTCAGCTGTTTCTCAGTGCAGGGTGTCCAGAAATTGTAACTTTTTCAGTTGGAGGCTTTGGTTAGGCTTGCCTTGGTTTTGTGGTTTTATATCGAGTCTGACAGGTTCCTGTGTGGTGCTGCGTGGCCACAATTCAGCATGTACCCCTTCTCAACAGTAATAAGAGAGAAAATACAGGTAATGCTGACTGTCTTAGATGTGTGGTGGTTTCTGAAATCTATGCTGTTTATGCATATGAATAGGCACCCATTTCCTCAGTGTATGATGAATGGGCAGATATTGTATTTTTCATCATCATCATTAAACTATTATGCAAAAACAAACCACAACATCACTCCATTAACTTTGCTGCGTTGCTCTCATGCCGCATGCAGCACAACCCAAATGCTTTATTCTCCCTCATTATATGCACTCCACCAAAAAAGGGGCGTCTTGCCCATAATTAGAACATTATACTGGTGCATGACCTTGCTAATGCAAATGTTATCTCTCTATCATCTTATCCCAAAACTTCAAAAGGAAGTACAGCAAACTAAATGCAGTCTGTGTAACACATCTAACCCAGGGCTCAGAGATCTTCCCTGCATGGTGCCGACAGATTTTATTAAACCAAGATTATAGCAGAGAATTCTCCTGGGTAACAAAAGCATTCATTAGTCAGCTGCTGACCTTGTAAACTTAAATGGGTCTCAGAAGGAAAAACATTTTAAAAGTTAAGAGTTATATATTAATATATCAGTGAGTTAAAAGTTAATATCTGTGTAAAATATGAAACTTAGCAAAACACATTCCAATAGATTCCCTTTCACTCACACTCACAGCACCCATCTTTTCCTCATGTAACCAAAGCCTGAAACACACGGCATGGCTGTGTAGGCCATAATTGATTTTTTCAAGATTGTGGAGATTGTGCATGTGTCTGTGTCTAAATCGGATAGGTCACTGAGGACAGTAGCAACATTTTATCTTCAAGTGTGCAGCATACTTTAGGATTGCAGATCTCTTTCCTTCCAAATGGGCCTCAGAGCAGTCAGAGGCATCATGATTTGAACTTTATGACTGGAATATGGCCCATCTGTAGTTCATTCTGTTGTCAAAGATGGTTTATGATGGAAATGTAAAACAAAGCAGGTCAATATGAGTGGTTATGGGGCTATACTATGTTTTTGAATTGCTGTTGTTTTTTTTAAATAAACAAGGGGGAAAAACCTCATATGTTGGTATAATGTTGCTCTTTTTCCCTTTGCACAATGTTAAGAGATGGAACTAACAATGTTAGATATTGTATCAGTGAGAATTTGAATTCACAGGGAAATTGGAGAAAAACTTAATTTCCTGGTTGTCCCGTGATAAAAAAAAAAACAAGCTCCAAGTCAATAAGACTGGCTTAAAGCTGCAAGTCGAGATGAGACAAGTGTCTTATGTTAAATACCCTTTTCTATTTGAAAGAGAAGGTGTAATTTAAACTCTTTGATGTAATGAACATTCACATGGTCCCTGCTGTATCTAGGTCGAATGTTAACCTACTAAGTAATTCCTGAAAATCTCTTTCATGATGTAACAAGCAAACGTTTGCTCATGCTTGCTTTTATTTATCACTTTGAAGTTTTTATTTATTTATTTTTAACTGTACACTTGCTCCTTATGGAATACATGGCACACTTTTTTTCTGCAAGGATTTGTTAAGCACATGTGGCGTGAATCTATGTTGCTTTATGAACATTTAGATTTAGAAAAATAACTACTACGACTAGAGTTTGGAGCCAGAGAAACAATTCAAATGCATTACTATTAGACCCAGCTTACTCATATAGGCTGGAAAACAACCTCACACATTACTAGAATCAAAATATCATGTAGGTTATATGGACCAGAATAGTCATAATAAGACAATAAGTGCAAACAGAATGGACGGTTTGGTCGTTAGATTTGAACAACAGATACTCTTCAGGTGTCTGACTGTGAGAAATGTGTAAGAACACAGTGTCAGTGACAGTTGAGCCTGAGAAAGATGACTATAATTTGGTTAACCAAGAGAACATGTGGTATGTGTGTACAGCACTGAGATGACACTTTCCCTTATGTGCTGAAGTGTTTCATTTACTGTAGATACATGGGAATATGGGAACTCAAGAAACTGTCTCTTTCTGTACTGTTGCTTAACGTCAGTTTGGCAAAGAACAGAACAGAATCATAATGAAGATTTATTTTCTCCTCAAAATGTAGGTTACTGTGCCATGGCTTAAGCCTTCTTTACGACAAAAAACTCTCAAAACTCTTGTAGCGTAACAATACTATGAGTCTACAGCCGTTCTAGTGGTTAGTATAGAAGATAAATAAATTGTTCCAAATGTATTTATAAAAGGTATTGCTACAAGCCTAAAGATAAAAACATTTTTTAGTTGCCTTTAACATATTGTAATAACATTCACACCAGAAGATGTATTAGAATTTCAGATATTAATCTAGTGCAGAAAGGATTTTGGGGGACTTTAATATGTCCCTAAAGAAAAACTAAATTTAAAATTAGATTTAAGCATGACAGTACTATACAAGTTAAGATATTGCACGGGGGTTACAGCTAAACTTAAATCCCCCTGGGAGTAATATAACAGACACTTAGCAGATAATGTGCCATAAAGAACAATAAAGACTCTATAACCAACAGTGGAGCAGCAAACTCACAGCACACCCCATTAAGTGTCTGCAGGAGTATTACAATTGCGCTTTTTCAGAGAGAAACAATGGATCAGCAGAGAGTGAGAGAGAGTGAGAGAGAGAGAGAGAGAGAGAGAGAGAGAGAGAGAGAGAGAGAGAGAGAGAGAGAGAGAGAGAGAGAGAGAGACAGATGGGCAAGTGGCCAGAATAACATTGGGGTTTGTGTTGGACATGCCAAAGGGGGTTTGGCACTGCCATTTGCTGACTCACACCCCGGGCCCATGTGGATTATCGGGACAATAGACTTCCATTTATTTTTAATGAGTGCAGATAGCCTTACAGACATATCATCGTGCAGAAATAGAGCTACTGACAGGAGAAACGAGTTAAGGACTCAGGCCAAATTACCTGCTCTAGCACAGATACTAATGCCCTTTACTTTGAGCTATAGCCCACGGTAGTGTATGCTTTAGGTGGTGGCTGCAATGAAGGGACACCTCATTGCTACATCTATGGGTCTATTCTGTATATCTTCTGAATTGACTGACATGACATTCTCCATTACCTTGGACAGGAAGTCAGTTAGGTTCTGCTCAATATCTTTCCCCTGAAGAGGTGAAAAAGTAAATAAAAAATGGCAAAACCAATAAAAAAGTAAATGATGGATTTCCCCATGGCTTATACTTTCTCAACCGAAAAGAAAAATCATGGGGTGGGGGTAAGGGGCACACTAGGAAATGACTGTGAACTGTTATTAAAATGACTTGACATTTTAAAACATGTTGTATTTGTGATCGCAAGGTCAGCTTGCCTGTTTATTTCCAAAATGGAGCAGATGGAGTTTGTTCATCATTATTAGTTTGAGTAAGTGGACCTTGTGATTAGAATTCTAAGTATGGAATGAATTCAGTCTCAATATTAATGAATGCACAGAGAAGGATTCACACTTGTATTTTGTGATTTATATATAAATGACTCTCTTCTCACAAATACATTTCAATGCACACACAAATGAAAACCGTCATATATAAATGTAAAATAAATCCATCTATAAGAAAAACGTTTCACAAACACATTTCCGATCCACACACAAATGTGTATTGTTTTAAATAAATGTTATATAAATCCATAAATATATTAATTTAAAAAAGATTTGCAATTTTCATCAAAAATGTGTTTGGATGTTATTACATTTATATACAAACTGTTACATTTGAATTTACAAAATGCTTTTAATTTGTGAACTTCCTTGCATTCATGTGTGAATTGGTCTGTATTTGTGTGTGGACTTTTGAGACTGCCCTGAGGTCGCTGGTTTCACAAATGTGTTTTTTTCAACCAGGAACTACCTATAGCCAATCGGATGTCTTCCTCGTTTTCAGCCAATCACATGAGCGCAGTCTCACAAGGGTCCGTTTACGCCCAGAGACAGAGGACGGTACGGTACGGCACGACTGAATGAGCTCAACCTCAATGCATTATTTTTAAAACTGCCATGGAGTTGTTTTGCTGCAGTGGACCACGTTTTTGGTGAATCATAAACGAGTCACCAAACACCAAAAATTCCAGCATTTGCAGCGTCCATTTCTCCAAAGAAGAGTTTAGTAACTTTGGCTAGAAGGCTGCTGGCTTTGCAGAGCGGCTATGTCTAGCTGATGCCTGCTGGAGCTGCCTTTCTTTCCTTCAGACTTCACCGACCCGTGCTGATTGCCGATCATGTAAGTCACTTATCAGCTTAGCTGTACATTACATTTTACTGTCTCATTAGCTTTAGTTATGCTACTACAGTGTATTTCACTTGTGTGTGTTGCTAACATTTAGCCCTAGGCCCAGTGTTTGAAGCTAACGTAGCTAACGTTGTTATCATAGTAGCCTACTACCAAATGTTTATTTTTAGCATGTCATGCTAGCTACCTTGATGACAATCACACAAAATATAACCACTGAATTAAGAATTATATTATACCCTAACAGAATATCTCTGTATTACAGCATTACAGTCAGCCTGTGCCAGAGTGAATGCCAGTGTGTTGAGGGCTAATGCGACATTGAGCCTGAACCTCTCATCTCAACCCGGGACCCTGGAAGACAGACGATGTGACCTACACCTGCAGTACCATGGAGAAGAAAAGGAACAGAGGTATGATGAAGAATCTACTCATGCTAATGTAGTTAAAGATATCATAAACTGCATATAACTCTCTGTATATTCTATTTGATTATTTCACTTAATAAGCTTATTGGGTGAACAAGCACACTGCATTTATTCTTCTCATAAGGACTGTTTTCTTCAGTGTCATCATTGTAAATATATTCAATTTCTTCTTAAAAGCAGAAACAAGGTTTTACTCAAAGACATCTCGAAGTGCATCTTCACAATCTCACAAAAGTATTCATACCCCTTATACCTTTCCACATGGATAAATCACACGTACATTTATTTTATTGGGATTTCATGTAATAAACCAACACAGCATTGCTTATAATTGTGATGTGATGATACATAGTTTTACATTTTTTATATTTAAATAAATTAAAAAAACTGAAAAGTGTGGCTTGTAAAATAAGTTCAAGTGGTCTGAATACTTTTGCAACCCACTGTAGATCATTTGACAACAGTTAGCCAGGTCTGTGTGTGTTAACCATAAGCAAACCTTTACCTATTTTCTGTCACTGTGCTTTTGTGTTGCAGTTATCAAGAACTGGACGAGAAAGGACAAAGTGTTTTTGTGGAAGTGTCCTGCTCAAAGACCTACTGACTTCAAACTCTTTAAATAAAGCCTCACATATTTTCATTCAACACTGTGTGCATGTGTATTTATGCATTTTAAAATAATTATTTTAATTATAATATAATTGAAGTGTAATAAATGATGACGCATTTTCAAATAGTAGATACAGTATTATTGAAGAATGATGGATATTGAGTTATCTAGTAAGCTGCTTTCCCTCTCAAAGGCAGGGTTCCATAATGTTCCCTATATATACGTAGAGCAGCTTCTAAGGCATAAGGGTTGAGAAACATTTGGTTCAAGGCCTTGAAGAAGCGTCCTGCTGCACCTTGGATGCTCCAGAAGCACCTCGTTCCTGACCTGGAGAAAGTATTATTGTAAAGGGACATGCACTGGTACAGCAACAATGTTTTTCATAGTAAAAGTAATTTAGTTTATGCTCCTTCAGCCAAGGTAAGCCATCACAGAATATAGATAGAGATTTGAGAGGTATAATACATTTATTATTTACTGCACACCTATGTTACAAACTGCGATATACAATTTCTAATAGTTACTGTCGTCGTCTGGCACTCTCCACGGGAACACCTGCAAGTACAATATGTTGTTTGTTAATTGTTTATTGGGCATTTATTATACATACACTATAAGATTAGCATATGTATTCATAAGTACCTGATCTGCATCCAAAGTATGAAAATGAGACAACCAGAGGACACTCCTGGACAACACCTTGAAGATTTCCAAGTTGGAGGTCTGGTACAGTGGGCTGAGCTTCAAGATGTCTTTGAGTAAAACCTTGTTTCTGCTTTTAAGAAGAAATTGAATATATTTACAATGATGACACTGAAGAAAACAGTCCTTATGAGAAGAATAAATGCAGTGTGCTTGTTCACCCAATAAGCTTATTAAGTGAAATAATCAAATAGAATATACAGAGAGTTATATGCAGTTTATGATATCTTTAACTACATTAGCATGAGTAGATTCTTCATCATACCACTGTTCCTTTTCTTCTCCATGGTACTGCAGGTGTAGGTCACATCGTCTGTCTTCCAGGGTCCCGGGTTGAGATGAGAGGTTCAGGCTCAATGTCGCATTAGCCCTCAACACACTGGCATTCACTCTGGCACAGGCTGACTGTAATGCTGTAATACAGAGATATTCTGTTAGGGTATAATATAATTCTTAATTCAGTGGTTATATTTTGTGTGATTGTCATCAAGGTGGCTAGCATGACATGCTAAAAATAAACATTTGGTAGTAGGCTACTATGATAACAACGTTAGCTACGTTAGCTTCAAACACTGGGCCTAGGGCTAAATGTTAGCAACACACACGAGTGAAATACACTGTAGTAGCATAACTAAAGCTAATGAGACAGTAAAATGTAATGTACAGCTAAGCTGATAAGTGACTTACATGATCGGCAATCAGCACGGGGTCGGTGAAGTCTGAAGGAAAGAAAGGCAGCTCCAGCAGGCATCAGCTAGACATAGCCGCTCTGCAAAGCCAGCAGCCTTCTAGCCAAAGTTACTAAACTCTTCTTTGGAGAAATGGACGCTGCAAATGCTGGAATTTTTGGTGACTCGTTTATGATTCACCAAAAACGTGGTCCACTGCAGCAAAACAACTCCATGGCAGTTTTAAAAATAATGCATTGAGGTTGAGCTCATTCAGTCGTGCCGTACTGTACCGTCCTCTGTCTCTGGGCGTAAACGGACCCTTGTGAGACTGCGCTCATGTGATTGGCTGAAAACGAGGAAGACATCCGATTGGCTATAGGTAGTTCCTGGTTGAAAAAAACACATTTGTGAAACCAGCGACCTCAGGGCAGTCTCAAAAGTCCACACACAAATACAGACCAATTCACACATGAATGCAAGGAAGTTCACAAATTAAAAGCATTTTGTAAATTCAAATGTAACAGTTTGTATATAAATGTAATAACATCCAAACACATTTTTGATGAAAATTGCAAATCTTTTTTAAATTAATATATTTATGGATTTATATAACATTTATTTAAAACAATACAAATTTGTGTGTGGATCGGAAATGTGTTTGTGAAACGTTTTTCTTATAGATGGATTTATTTTACATTTATATATGACGGTTTTCATTTGTGTGTGCATTGAAATGTATTTGTGAGAAGAGAGTCATTTATATATAAATCACAAAATACAAGTGTGAATCCTTCTCTGTGCATTCATTAATATCGAGACTGAATTCATTCCATATTTCTAATGTCATGAGAGCAAAAATCTATCACTACATATGAGAAAATGTCAAATGAATATTGAATTCAATAAACTGTATTGTCTTTGTAGAGTGTGTTGGAACTGTCCGTAGTGCTGACATCCTGCTGTGGTCATGCAAAGTCAAAAAAAGAAAACATTTACAACATTTAACATTAACAGTAGCATGACATTACCAGCCATGCATTCAAGTGTCATTCACATTACATTCATTTTGTATTTCAAGCAATGATTGCGTTGTTTTGATTTCCATAATGTCTGAGTAAGACGGAGACTGCAGTGAAATGCTCAGTGTTGACACACCACAGTCATGAACTTCGGTGCGCCTTCACATCCTTCAGTTTTGCTGATGTTTCGCAAACAGCAAGGTTTTACAGCCACTTACATCAGTTTGCCTCAGCACAACTCACTAAAAGCTTGATACAGTTAGAGAAACTGGCCCCAGCGCTGCATTTTAAAAAGATCTGCAGAGCCACAAAAACAAAAAGTGTTTCCACAATGCAGGCAAGGGCAAGGAGGAAAAAAATACATTTTCATGGTATAGTTTGCAAATAAAAAAGTCGGTTCAGTTAAATTGCATTCTCAGTATATTCAGCTGTGATTGCTATTCCTTGTCATAACAATTATTAGTCAGTGCCTGATCCTGATATACATGACCATGCACACAAAAAAACAAATTATTTGCACAGTGATAACATTGCATATCTGTCAATGTTGCCTAAAATCATGGAATTGTCATCTAATTCAAGGCTCAATTTTGCTCTGACAGCCACCCCAGAGTGAAGACAACATTTTTCAATGCCCTCATGTTGTGAGCTGCTGCCTTACTCCAGAGAGCATAGCCTGAGTTTTTCAGTGACTCTCTTGCTAAAATAGTATTCTTAGTTCAGGATTTAGCACTCTCAGGCTGAAAATACATCTATACACGCTCTTTTCCTTCCTCCTGCTTTTGCATTTATTCTGCCCCCTCTCCCCCATTTTTTACCTCCCAGTGTGACGGCTATAAAGCTTAACTAACTGGCAAATTACTGCCTCCACTTAATTTATTATAGAATAGGATAAGCTGGGAGGTTATTTCCATGCTACACAGCTCAACATCAACATTCACAAACTGCTGCCCTTCCTTAAGTGCTGAAGGCGAGACAGCAATTTTTGCTGAACTTGACACACTGTCTGCACATTTTGTGTCCGGCATGCCTGCAATGTAAGAACTCTGCACGCCAAAAAATGCATGGTAAAGTGACGAGGTTGTAACAGACTGGTGAAACAGAAGAACAGTGCGGCATCCTATTATTATATTATCCTATAATTTTAAATTCAATATTTTTATTAGATGAAAATAGATGAATAGATGAAGACAGAAAAAGTGTTCAAAAGTTATCAGTGCTACTGTTAAAGGAGCGCAAGAAAGTCCAGGATATAGCTGAGATAGCAGATTTTGTACAAAAACAAAGTTAAAGGGCGCACAAGATGAGAAAATAGGGGATTGGCCTTTAGATACAGTGGGGCCCACTAGCAGAGATGAATTACATGATGACAATGAGGTGAACATTTACATAAATGATTGGATGTGTGAATTGATGTTGGACCTCTGTGTACTACAAATTGGGACTAAAGAGAATTAGTTGCATATTACATTTTCACTGCTGCAACAGGAGAGGGGAGTAACTAGAGACAAGGGAGACATATGACGAATGAAAATGGACAGACCAGCTGTTGCAATGATAACCCTTTAGCAGGTTGTGTCTGGTTTAAATGGTGAAGTCAGCGATTTTGGAGAACGTTTCTTGTCAAAACACTTCACAGTGAATATCTCCTCTCGATCCACTACATGTACATACTGTATGTGCACTGAAAAATATCTGGTGTTAATATAATACACAGCCTAGGCTCTGTCAACTGGTATGTAAACAAAGTGTGTGTAAACAAACGGGCCCACCATAGAAATAAACATTCCCATTTACAAAGCCTAGGCTATGAGTACACACAGTATGGACAGATAGCTGATTGTGAGGAGATATTAACAGATTTTGACAAAAAAGCATTGTCCAAAATCACTGACTCCACCTTTAGGGCTGATATATAATAAATAACAAGTCCCGTTCTCAATTTTGTTGTAGTGTGCTAACATTTAGTAGGCTAAATAGCACTAAAGATATATAGATAGATCTATTAAAATGGATAAAAAGAATAGAAAGTGGTATTTATGTCAGCCGACCAGATCTGAGAGAGCTCAGTGTCATAACAGAGGCCCTGCTGTCGACCTCAGCCTTGTTTTTGAGAACCGATTGAGAGAGTACGCACAGGATGAAAGAATGAGATTGAAAAATAAATAATGTGGATATGTTCCAAGCAATAGGACTGAATGTAAAGCCAGGCAGAAAGTTTGAGTGGCAGGGTCGACAATGGAGAAATTTGCCGTGCTTGGGAAACGCTCAGATCAGCAGTTTGAAAGGGCTTGACAGGCAATCGAGAGTCAAGGAGCTGCAGATGCGAGGAACGAGGAGAGGAGAGGAGCTTGCAGTCTCAGCTTTTCTTATACTGTCCTCGAATTTAACAAATTGGTTGGAAAGACCAAGCAGAAATTAGTACAACGATCGCAATGAGGCGATTAGTAGATGGGGGGAGGAGACATTTCTACGCCGATGGCCTTTTTCACTGCAGACATGATTTTGACTCAGTCAGAGTAGGAAAATCACATGTGTTACTAATGATATTACAGTGATTCTTGAGAAGCGGGACAAAAGGCCGTCTTCCAATATCAACTGCTGTTATGTTTAAAAGTAAACATATTTAAAATTGTAGATGTTAATATGGATTAAGAATAGAATGTCTGGAGCACAATATCCCCTTAAATGTAATTGTATCATTATTATGTTAAATATATGACACTTGTAATCTTCTCACAACGTCCAAAACAGTGTGTCCACAGAGAAGGGTTCAATCATTCATATGCAATAAAACCTATTAAAAATGTACTTTAATGATAAAAAATAGCTTTCCTCATCAAAAGCAACAATAAATAATCTCTCATATCAATAGAAAATGTTTTCTACAACACATTCATGTTTTATAAGGTTTCTAAGTGGTGGGACACTTTTTGTCACCACCATCAGACAATCCATTAAAATGTAATACAATCAGCCAAAATAAGGGGCAGCTGTCACTATGAAGGACCTCTTGTCACATTCTACCTCTGCAGAGTACATTAGAGTCAGACAGGCTCTGATAAGTGTTGTAGTTTTAGAATATTTTACATTCAATGAATGTGACTGACTTTTAGATCTTTCTGTCAGTTCAGTTCCTGTATATGTCCTTTTCATGCACCTTTGTAGAATCAGGTTGTCCACTATAGCAAGAAAAACTGTTGAGGGTTTGCTGTAACCCCTGTGTGTGAGGTCAGGAGAAACTGAAGACGTGGTAGTAGGTGAAATACAGACTTGCTTTACAAATCATTTGTGTAGGCCTACCAGTGATTTTGTCTCCAGCGGCTATGTAGGATAAAAAAGTAAATGGCATGTAATTTTTTCATAAATAGCTAATTTAATATATAAAACTTAAAATATATCCTTATTTGGTAATGACGATAGATTGTGGTTGTGTGTTTACTTTTTCTTTTTAAGAATATTTTTTTGCATTTTTTATTTTATTTGAGAGTTGCAATGGGGCAAAGAGGGGCGACATGTAGAGAACTGACCTGGGATTATCTCATGGACACTAATCAATGATTAAGTAAACCCAATGTCAAGAAAACCAAAGATTCATGTATACTTATCAGAAAGAAAAAAATACAAGTGAAATGCAAATTTTTGGTATTTTAAAGCTGAGACAGGAGGCAGACTGCACTGCAGCTCAATAGCAGTGATGTATTTTAACAAGGATAGATAAAAATCACAGTTGCAGAAGTGACATTCAGGAAGCCCCCTGCAGTGATTGTTACATAGTACTTATCTGACTATGACACTTCTGAGCATCCGTCCTTAGGGTGAGTTGGCATACATACAGCACAAAGGCTGAGATCAGGGGCCCTTCATTCGGGCTCTTTGGGACCCTGACAGGAATGGGAAGCCAACCAACTGCAAAGCAGACGCCCTAAGCAAGCTGCTGCCTATTAAAATTGTGCATGGTTGATGATACACTATAGTGTTGTTTGAGCTGAGCGTCACGTTCCTTTGTCCTTTGGAGCAACTAAATAAGAGATTGTTGAGCTGCCATTGAAAAAAAGAAACTGTCCAGTCAGCATAGCTTGGAGAAAAGTGAGGCGGTGGGTCAGAAGATCAGCTGACTTGGAGCCTTGGAGTCATCTGGTTTGCATGGTTTCACTTGGGACATGACTGTATTTCATTTGTTCTGTCTATACAGGGAGATATCGCATTGATTTACTACTACACTGTATGCTCCACTTCTAAGAGCCAATTGAAAAGGAAAGGCTATTACTACTGCATATGTCCTCAAGGAAATCTGACGGGACACAAGGTGATTAAGAGAATAAGGAAACAGAAAGTATGTACCTGTCCTGTGCAAGATAATTATCTATTTTGTCAGAATTTTATTTTGATCTTATTTTCATTTGAATTGCTGGATAAGTTCCATACAATGCAAGGGGAAACAAATAAATAAGGCAGCGGTGGACAAGGAGGGAGTGGTCACTATGTATACTTATTGGTTAGTCCCTCAACATGCCTTGTAAACAATTAAACATCCTAAATGATTGGATTTGTGCAGCTTTAGCTGTATGCTTTTTCAGTGCCTCGGGTTGTTGCATCATGATTTTAGAAAAACGTTCTCCTGTAAAACCTGTGAATAAAGGCGTGAAATTTAATTTAACCTCTGGGAGCGAGTAACTAATTGCAACAAAAAAAAACACAATTTGTTGCCAAGAGTGATCAAGAGTGTATTGCTGCAGCCTGTCACACTACTGCCACCTAGTGTAGCTTCAAGGATGAGCTTGACTTGCGAATAGAAAATAGACTATATATTTAACTGCCAACTCTACCGGTTCATTCAACATTTAAAATAATTAA
The DNA here is from genome assembly GCF_949987685.1 of Ammodytes marinus. Classification (NCBI taxonomy): domain Eukaryota; kingdom Metazoa; phylum Chordata; class Actinopteri; order Uranoscopiformes; family Ammodytidae; genus Ammodytes; species Ammodytes marinus. Next base: position 9,405,117 of record NC_137224.1, on the reverse strand, counting down.
AAAGTTGTGTTTATAAATTACTTTTACTTTCGATTAATATGGAAAATAGAAAAGATACACACTGCTATTGTTGCTACATTAACATAAAATACAGATATGACAGTTTTTCAGAAGTGAAATGTTTATTTCTATCTTCCAAAACTTGTACAGTCAAAATGACCAGCATGTCACTTTTCCTCCATTATCATCATCATCATCATCATCATCATCATCATCATCATCATCATCATCAGATGAGTCTTCTTTACCTACACATCAACAGTTTAAAATGTATAAAAATCTAAAAAATTCCCAACTGGATCCAAAAAACAAGGCAACTTAACACTGCACCCTCCTTGCTTTACAATACTTTTTCTTTTTAACAGTTAATAGATGTCAGACTTATGAGAACATACAGTATAGTGGCAATCTGGTATGTTTTTAACGACAATGTCATGATGAACAGCAGATGTATTAGTTGTGAAAAGAAATAACATTTACTGAGAACACAGATTTAATATACTGACGCCAAAGAAAGCTGAAAAAAATTAAAAAATCTATTTATAAAGAAAAAATACTGTTTTAAACCCACTTCTTAATGAAGCTTAAGGAATATGGTATTCTAGGGGGATTTGGATGACAGGGAAGCATTTTATGAAACTGGCATCCCCAATCTGATATTCAACAGTGATACTATACCCAAACAGTAAAATATGCCATGAACGGGACAATGTGCCACAGTATTCTTGTCTTAATTTCCAACTTGTGGCTTGAGTTAAATAAATAAAAGTTTAGTTTGTCTCGTTTAACAGGCATGTATTAAGTAAAATAAAATAAAATAATTCAGCCCTTCTGAATAAAATTAAAGGTTGCCAGTGAGGGCTGAGTCCATGAGGTCATCATCTTCATTTCTCATATACATTGGACTGGGCCGGGATGGACGCTCTGAACCCAGCATGGACAAAGAGGAATCGGAAGCCGAGATGGGTGACCGGGACCAACTGTCTGGTTTTATTGGATGCGTGGACGGCCCCATGGACATAGAGGACTTCTTTTTCTCTTTGTCCCGATCCCGTTCTCGGTCTCTGTCCCTCTCCCGCTCCCTCTCTTTCTGCTTCTTCTTCTCCTTCTTGTGTTTCTTGTGCTTCTCGCCGGAGCTGAGAGGAATGGAGCTCATGTAGTCCTGGGGTGGAAGCGGGCGCATGGTCTGATCGTCGTCGGAGCTTGGGCTGTTCTGGTGGGACTTCTCAGCCACTGAGCTGCTGCCCGACTCACTCTCGCTGTCATGGTTGAGCGGGGTGTATCCCGGTGAGCGGCTGTGGCTCGGGGACGAGCGGTCATGTTTGGGAGTAGAGCCGCTGAAGAGGGGGGAAGCTTTCAGGCTAGATATTTGGGGACGTATGGAGTCACCAGACCCTTCCCCTGCTTTCTGAAGGGTCACTTTGGCCTTGATGCTTGGTGAGCCCCCATCAGGTTTACTGATGATAATTTTGGCCAGACCGGTCGCGCTCACCCCTCCTGTTTTTGGGTCCATCATCTTTTTATCCCCACTGCTCCCCCCTGAAACAGACACTTTTGCTTTTGCCTCTTTGTCAGACTTTTCCCGCTTATAGTCCCCACTTTGGGAAGAAGAGGTATGCTTGGATGGACCCATGTTTGAAGGTCCACTGCTTGGAATATTTCCAGGACCACCACCACCACCCGGAGCAGATCCCGAACCAGGTCCCCCAACTGGTGGCCCTACCTCACAACCATCCTCCCCTACTCCTCCTCCGCCCACACTCTTCAGTTTGTCTATGACTGCCGTGAGAGAGGGTTTCTTGTTTCGACTGGGAGACTTCCCTTTGGCGTTAGGGTTATTTGCATTGTTCTGGCCAGACCCTCCGCCACCGCCACTTCCTCCCCCTCCCCCTCCACCACTGCCTCCACCTCCACCTGCGCCACTACCACCACCACCACCATACTGAGGCTGTGAGCCTCCTGAGAAGGCCATAGAACCAGAAGACGAAGAGGAGCTGGAGGACGATGAGGAACCAGATGAAGAGCCCCCACCCAATGGCTTCTGGGAGCTCATGCTTCCACCAGAAGACGATTTGGACCCTCCGGAGCTGCCACCTCCCGAGCCCATCGGCGATTTAGCCTTGGAAGACGGAGGAGTTCCTGGAACCTGAGACTGCTGCATTTTCATTGGAGAGGACATTTTATCACTAGAGCTGCTGGAGCGTGAGTGAGAAGGGGAGATGTTGGGCTTCATGTTGGGATTCATTAGAGACCCAGGAGGCTTGCCCCCCAGAGTTTTCATTTTGTTACCACCACCGATTCCACCCCCACTACCGCCAGGTCCTGACAGCCCATGTTTAGTGATTGGGGAGGATCCTGGTTTTCCAACGCCCATTCCTTGGGAGGAACCTTTAGACTGGGATTGCCCACCGCCACTGCCCATTCCTGCACTCCCGGGCTTGGAGCTATTGCCTTGTGTCGTGGAGCCTTCCTTGGACTTGATCTTTCCAGAGGAGGATGAGTGAGAATGATGGCTTTTGCTGCTGCCGGTTCCCCCTGCTCCTCCAGTGCTGCCTGTTGCTGAGCTACTGGAGGTGTATCCGCTATGAGATGATGCTTTACCCCCAGTTATCGTCCCTTTTGCAATTTGAATAGTGATTTTGGGAATTGGAGGTGTGGCACCACCAGGAGGAGTTTGCGAGCGCCCTGAACTACCAGGAGACTTGGACCCTCCACCACTTATGCTTCCCCCAGAGCCTGACCCACCACTAGGGGGCGTATATGGTCTTCCTGAGCTATGAGAGGGGGACTTTCCATCAGGGTCCATCTTTTTGCGTTTAGGAGGCTTTTCTTTAGACTTGCCCTCACTGGATGGGGTCCTGCTACGCTTGACCTGTTTGCCCTCAGTTAAACTGCTCCCCATCCCGAGCCCAGAACTGCTCCCACCGCTACCCCCATTCTCATCCTTTGTCCGCATGAGTCCTTGTTGCTGTTTAACTTTGGTTTCTGCACTTTTAAAGTCACCACCTGCTCCACTTAGGCCCATTATGAGGGGGCTCTGGGACCCTCCACCGTGTGCGTCAGCCAAATCAGGAGCTTGCCCCAGAAGCGGTTTACCACCACCGCTGTTGCCTACAAAAACCATCCCCATATCAAAAGGGTCCTTCAGTGAGGGCTCTGGGGTGCTCTGTCCATGTGGAGTGGGATTCTGAGGCGTTCCTGAAGGAGTATTCTGCTGGCTACTTGCCCCAAAACCCTTGACCAGGTCCATGTCCCCATCAGCACTTGGAGAGCTGTCGTCAAAGTAGTTCTGGGAGAAGCCATGGCTTGAGGTCAGAAGGTCAGGGTTGAAGTCAGCAGGATCAGGGAAGAAGTTTGTGGAGGAAGAATCGCTGGTGGGAGTGGCAGCAGCAGTTGCCTCAGCAATCATGTCAGCAGCGTCGGTGAAAGGATTTTCATTGCTGTTGGTATTGAAAATGTCTGCAGAGTCAAACACGGCGCTGCCCTGACCTGAGCTGGAGGAGTCACGTATGGGGGTTCCTAGGGGGCCTCCATCCTCCCCACCACTGCCAATGGGATGCTGCCCATTGCTGCCTTTACCAGTCTGCTCAGGCAAATCTGACAAGATTTCTGTGATATCAGGTCCAATGCTATCAGAGCTAGAGAGACGGACCATACGAGGCGGTGCAGTACCTGGCGGTTGCTGTTGCTGTGACTGGACATGAGACTGTGAATACGGGATGTTTGGGCCAGAGGGCGGTGTTCCACATTGGCTAGGTGCAGGTGTGATGCTATGTGGTGTGTCTAGGCCATCACCAGTTAGGTTAACATCAAAGATATTTTGAGATGCATCCACATCCATAGAGAGGAGCTCACGGTGGAAGTCATCCTCATGCGTGGCTGGATGGTGCTGCGGCATGTTGGATCCCTGTTTCATACCTAAACCACCGCCTCCGCCACCTGCAGCAGTCCCGGGCAACATTGCACCCTTTTCTGTCCCCCGTGGGCGCTTCTTCTTACCTTTTGTGCCACCTGCAGGGCAGGGTCCACCCATACCATCTGTCCTCGGGGAGCCAGAGGAAGAATTCTGCCTCTCCAAAGGACTGGAACCATACAACGTGGCAAAATCTTGTGTGGGGTTGTCTTTCAGCAAGTTCATCAACATAGGATGATTCTTGGTGTTACTAGCAGGTGAGGATGTCGAGGGTGGAGTTTGGTGGGGAGCTGGTGCATTTTGGGAGCTGGGACTAGAACCCACACTTCCAGTTATCTGTAATAGACTTGTCAGTATGGGATTCTGGGCAACTTTGTTGTAGTCCTCTGTTTGGCCTTGACCAGCCTGTTGTTGCTGTAGCTGTTGCTGGCCAGCCACCCCTCCTTGGTTTGGACAGTCTCCTCCTTGGGCTTGCCTTTCTGTTCGGGAAGTCCCAAACAGAGAGGGGATTGGACCTGTATAATTAGGCCCTCCAGGGGGTCCTCCTCCAGTGGGTGTGTTGTCACCAGTGAGCCCAGGCAGTCCCATAGGGTTAGTTGCATCGCCTGTGGCCATGTTGTAGGTAGGACTACCAGAGGGTGGCAGATTGTTCTTCACCATGATCTCCACTGTCTGTGCAATTAGTGAGAGGGCTGGGGTGTCAGCCTGGATGGTCTCTGCTTTCCTCCGAATGGCTCGCATGGTTACAGGGATGGACATGCATCTATGTGGGGGAGGAGACAATTACAATAAATAAATTGTGTATTATACACATATATACATTCAGGAGGAATTAACAATCTCACCGCTGAACCACTTTGGTGATGAATTCATCAGTGCAGATCAGAGCATCTGACAGTCCTTTATATAGCTTGCAGGAAACCTGTCTGGAGTCAATCACTTCCATCACCACTAGACGAAGAAGGACAGATAGAACACGTAAGCAAAACACTGCAACAGAGTCCCCAATTCACATTCTCTGACATCACTACAACTAAAGGATATTGTTGAAGCATTATCAACATCTGCAATTGAGTGCTCACCACAGACTAATGACTCATTGACTGGATGCTGGAAAGAGACGCTGAAACTTGCTTCAGTAAGAGGACATACTTCAAACTGCAGCAAGCCTGCGCTGTCTGAAGGAACAACAGCAAAAGATGCCACATTAGTCAAGAAAAATATCGGACGCAAAAAAACAGGGTGCATACAGTTGATCGAATATAATAAAAGAGAAGCAATATATATTTACCTTCTTTGATGGAAGTTCGTTTCACACAACTGCCAATCAAGGTGTTGTATGCTGCCTGGTGCCGGATGATATCCAACAGGAGTGGCACTTGTGCTGGGTGGCGGAAAGGGATCTTGGACACCAGGGCTCCTTGAAGAGAGCGACCGTCCTGCACTGGGGCATCACCATTCAGGAAATAGCAGTGCTGCTGATCTGCCAGCACCTGTGAAGCAACAGAATAGCTGTTTTCTAACACCAATAGTCATTTGATTATGATAACAATCAACAATGAGCTGTTTGTATTGGTTATGTGTGTGTCTTTTATTTTTTACTTGTTTGATGTTTTCCCTTTCCCTTTACAAATAACAGACCATGAATGTGGCTGTCTTTCATAAGCAGCAGAGCATTAATCTAATACCATTAATTATTTTGAACAGAGATCCTGACAAAGAAATGAACATAATAAATCTAAGTATTATAATAAATTATTAAGAGCTGCGTAATAATGTTGCAATGCTGCTGACCACATCACGTTGACTCAAGATAAGCCAAATAAATAAATAAAATAAAAATAGAAGCAAAACAACAGGTTTTAATTCCGAAATAGTCAATTTACAAGCATCTCCGGAAAAACAAGAAACGATAATCATGTTAGCAGAATATTTCTTCAACAACAGAAAAATTATGAAACCATAGAGCATAGGACGGAATAAATAAGCATTTTAATCAAATGTGAGACGAAAGATTCAACATGGTAATTATGTGTGTGTCTACTCACAGCATAGAAGTGCATGTTGTGTGATGGCGGCGGCGAGGTGCTGCCCTCCTCCAGGAGCTGGCGCTGGCTCTGGACTACTAACTGATAGAGAGGTGAGAGGGTGGGGGAGCTCTCAAACACTGGGATCGCTTTAAAAAAAAAAGTGGAGAGAGTTTTAGTTTGAATCCACAAACATCATCCTCTAAAGCACATGTTTAGGATTTAACAATACAGAAAGATTTTTTGAGCTAGACTCACATGTAGCGTTGCCCATCCTCTGAATGAAGGACAGTGAGAAAGGCATGGGGCGGTTCATCTTAAGGAAAAAACAAGCTGGCAGATCCACGCAGTTGGAGTTGGTCACAGTGGAAAAGGAAGGTGTCCTAAAATACACCAAAAATGTTATAATCTCTCTATAATGGGATAGAATTAGCCTTATTATTTCAAAGAGGCAGCTATTCCAATATTATATGTTTGACAAATTCAAATACATTTTCTTTTGAATGTCCAATGAAAGAATGATAGTTCTATCATTTAGAGGTTGCTACTTGCTACAGGATTTTAACTTGCCTGATAAGGTGAGTTACATTTTCTTACCCTTTGTTGTCCACTGGATGGGATCCAGTTATGAGTGGAGCAATTGGGAGCTTGTAGACAGCGGAGGTTCCCTCAATTGTCACAGAAACACTGACACCCAGAGAGCGTGGTACTGCAACACGGGGACAAACGACAACAAAGCAAAATTGTTACAGTTTAAAGCAAATTGTATGTGAAAATCCCCATCCTTATCCTTCTTTTGTATATTCAGGAATTCATCCACTTCTTCTATGCATTTACCATTGTCTGTTAAGTTGAGCTGCGTGCCCGTTCCCTCCTCAAATATATCATAAGGGGACACGTAACACTGGAGAGAAACAAGATGGCCACCACTCCGGGCTGTCAGCAAGCCCACACTGCCATGAAGAATAGTCTCCACTGCATTGGCATTAGTTGCTAACCTAGAAAAACATACATCAATTAAAAATGATTGCATTACAAAAAGAGATCTTGAATTCTAATTCATTTTTTCATACGTACTACTTAAGTTAATGTATATTCAACTCGGTGCACTAATATCCTGTTAATATCACACCGTCCAAGTTGCTTCCTTACTACTTTGAACAATCAGAATAGGTCCCGTTCCCTGAATCACTGAATAATCAAAGTGCAGCATAAGTAATAACATTACATAAAAGCAGCTGCTGTTACATATTTTCCGTACACCTGGTAAAACTGCTAACCAAGGAGATGACATGCCTCTGTCGCTACAGGTGCTCGTCACCAACAGTCCATCTGGCCTTATGACAGTTAACACAGCTCCACGCCACTAATTGAATCTTAAAGCGTTTATCACATATATAATCTTATTTAGTGTTCGTTTCATTATCTCAAAGCATGATATCACAGCCCGCCAGCATTTGCTAAACACTAGAAGCCCAAAGACACTTAGTATATTGTAAAAGGCAACCAAAAGAGAATTTTATGAACATACCTAAACATGTGCATCATCTTGGTGAGATCAAGCTCCAAAGACTGCAGCGCTATATACATCTTGGTTTTCAGCTTACTGGAATAAAAAAGAATTAAAACCATAACACTCATAAACACATGTGGCATCTGTTTCTCATAAATTAACAGTTTTTTCTTGCAAGTTATTGCAGATAAATGTATTTTATGACCTTATAATACAGGTAAAAAAAAATAGGGTGAAATAGAACTTTTTAGAAAATGAACTATTCAGTTGATCAGATGTGTGGGAGAACTCTACATCTACAAACGGCTATTATTTTGGATACAAAACAAAAGAGAAATTATATATGTTTTTATTTCTTAAAGAGATAAGTGTCATTTCTAAAAAATAAATAAATAAAATAATCAAAAGATTTTTCCAAAATGTTTAGGTAAGATAAGATTCATCTATACGTCCTTATAGTCTACTTACTTGTCCCCTGGGAGCTTGTACAGATCAACCAGCCCCTTCAGGTGTTTTGAAAACTCTTCAAAGTTCTTCTCCCTGATGAGAAAAGATGGATTAAGACAGTTTCAAACACTGATACAAGCATGTCTCACATCTGCCTGCATCATTCCACAAAACAGAAATAAGATAAGTTTGTGTAGTTTATCACATGCGAGTGTGCAGAGAGGCGTATTTCTACTCACCTTAGATGCTGAATCAGCTCAGGACAACTCTGTGAAAAATAAAGAAAATAATAATATAATACACTTTTGTGGAAATGTCTTAAAGAATGACTAACTCTAGGGGCAATATGGAAGTAACAGTAAACTGACCGTTGGGTTTTCTCCTTGATGAGCCACCTTGACGTCCACTAGCTGGCCGCTGGTGTCCAGCTGCACCTCCACATAAAACATGTCTGATGTGATGTAACACTCTGTCCCTGATGGGCTGAGGTGAGAGCCCAGCCTGTTCAGACAAGGGAAAAAAAACACAATATTATAAGTAGTGGTGGGCCGATAACGGCGTTAACGGCTGCGTTAACGCCAGACTCTTATCGGGCGATAAAAAAAATATCGCCGTTAATCTCTTAATTCCACCTCCTGTTCGGCTCAGGGGAGATGCTGTTCGCCGTCGGGGTGAACCCCCTTCCGCACGTGAAGCTATAGTGTGAGCGGCCACAGCTTGTATTTTGGTCATATCTAACACTGGACTGCAGGCCTATATAAAAGTGTTGTACCTTTGCTTTCTTTGGGTTAAAAAAAACTCCATCAACTCAGTATCCGTCTAGTCCAAAAAAACTCTGTCAGCTGCTGCTGCAGACGGTGTGCAGACGTGCTCGGAGAATCGGCATCGGCGCATCAACAGTCATTCAATGCAGCGGCAGTAATCATACAACCGAACGGTGTAGAAAGTCCCGTCAGTTAAAAATAGTGATCCAGATTTTAAATCCATGTTAAAATCGGAAGGATATAAAGCTAGTTAGCTTAAAAAAAGTAGCAAACATGTCAACTGTGATGTGTTCAGGCCGGCTCAGTAATATGATTGATGTGTTCAAATGCAACACAAAAAAAAAGAAATTTGAGATTTTGGCGAAACTTGTTTTCCCAGCAAGATAAAATAGATAGTAAAGATGGAATGGAATTATGACCTGTTTAATGTCCTATCTAGAGCTATGATCATATCAGCAATTAAAGCAATAATACAAGTTCTATTTCAACAAAATAATAGAAAATTATCAATTTTGATATCAATAAAGACCTGGATCGTTAAGGAGTCTTGAACATGGTATCAATATCAATACAAATTAACTCTCCTGTCATCTGAGAGAAATTAAGATGATTTTATTTTTTTAACCGTTAGTATTTACCGGTTAAAAATATTATCGGTTGACTGGTTTACCATGGACATCCTTTATATACTGTATAAATGTATATCATACATTGTATGTTTTTTTTTGTGTTATCCCAGTTAAGTTTATTATTAATTGTTTATCATTTAATATTACTTTTAATAGTTCCGGGACGTTGGAGCAATAACCTGGTGTTTTGACACTTCAGTGTGCACTGTGAATTTGAAGTAATGTTCAGTTTTTGAATAAAGATGCAGCATTTACAAATGTTTATTTTTTTTATCCGATTCATCGATTAATCGAAAAAATAATCGACCGATTAATCGATTATTGAAATAATCGTTAGTTGCAGCCCTAAACAATTCATCGTTACCTCTTATGGCCTACAGTTCAAAGTTCATGTTTAACTGAATAAACAGTTTGTAAACACAAGTACATCTTGTTGAACATTATTTATTTTCATCACCAATTATCATAGTAGAACAGCTTCCTCAAGCAGTTTGTGATGCATGTTGGAAACAGGAGATGAGCCCCTGGTCTGATGCGCCACCTGGCTTGAGAAACACGTTCTCAAAGACTTACTTTGAGTCATTATTTAGGAGCACACACATATTATGAATGAATTCAAATGAGACATTTTAATCTAGATTAATCTAGATTAATTTCAAAATTAATCTAGATTAATCTAGATTAAAAAAATTAATCTATGCCCACCTCTAATTATAAGACAGTAAGCGCTTTCACTTTAATAAATTCCATTTAAAAATGGTTGTAGGCGTATATTGACCAAGCAAGTGATTATCCTTGCTTCATTTGTTCACACGTATTGAGGGATCTCGGTATAGTATGCGATATTCCCCCCTCAATTCAAGTCAGTTTTTTAAAAAATATATATAAAATCAACCACCTTTCATACTCTTGTCAGCTTCTATTTGCAGTCCTGTTTCTTGAAAAACTTGAGCAAAGGGGGGAGGGGAAAAAACAAAAACTCACATGTTTTGCCGAGCGATGGATTCCAGACGATCTGTCATGGAGGGCAGAGATGAGACTGAAAAAATAAAAGACAAGAGAAAGAAATTCTGAATTATTTTATGTCATAAAATTGTTCATGCTGTGTACTGATGCAACAAGCCTGAATGCGTAATGCTCAAAACAAAAGTGAGGTATGCTGCATTCAAATAACAGTGGTTGGAGATAATTTTTTTTAAATTTTAATACCTTTATACAGTATTATTAGTTTTCCTGAAACTGTCTTGTCAGTACCACTGGCACTTTTCATTCAAATTGACTTGAATTTCAGTCTACAGTTGTTTTTCTCCTGTCTATGATAAAGACTCCAATGGAAAATGTTTCCATTAGAGAGAGAGAGAGAGTGTGAGTGTGAGTGTGAGTGTGAGTGTGAGTGTGAGTGTGTGTGTGTGTGTGTGTGTGTGTGTGTGTGTGTGTGTGTGTGTGTGTGTGTGTGTGTGTGTGTGTGTGTGTGTGTGTGTGTGTGTGTGTGTGTGTGTGTGTGTGTGTGTGTGTGTGTGTGTGTGTGTGTGTGTCCTTAGAGTTGACAGTCTCACCTTTCAGCGCTCTCTGCAGGGTCTCCAGACAGGTGAGCAGGAGCTGGTGACCTGCTGCGTTCATAACACCGCGTTTCTCCTGGGAACGAGGTGTCAAGAGAAATAAGGAGGATTAAGATCACAGTTGGGAAAAGATAAAAGTGCTTCATCAACAAAATAATTTGATGCTCCGCTTAGTCTGCAAAATGGGTCAGGCATTTAAATGTCACCGCTATAGTTTATCAGGCCCAGCCGGTAAGTTACTGAAGTAAAAACTACTTTGTGCATCTAAGTGATTAATTGCTTATTAATGCATATTAAACAGGTACGAAGAAAGTGTCTTTGGTGGTTTATATGCTTTTCTAAAGACGCAGAGCTGGCAATGCTGGGGAATTATGCATATTATATGTGTTGTCTTAATGGCATTTTTCTAGCCTGTTAAAAATGTGTAGCTTGTTATTAATAACTCAACTATAAATATACAGAACAAATTATTTATTTTCAGTGGAGGGAAAGTATTCTCTTCAATAAGGAATGAAAACCTTTTACTTTAATTTCTGTTACCTACCTGTAATGCTTAGTCCTATTATAATAAACCCATTTAATTTCATGAAATTGCAATCCTTCCAATTCGAACCGGGTCTGCTGCGTTGAGGACTGAGCCTCTAGGGGGACACTCTAAACACTACACCATGAGTATCCCCATGTAGATATCAATCTTAGTGAACTTTGATATGACGGATAATGACTTCTCACGAATGTTCGAGTGACAATTTGTGGGAGTGACCTCTTCCTCATTAAGAATTGATTGATGCCCTTTTCATGATGAAAGAGTGCAATGAGCAAACTACATCTAGCAACGTGTTCTTGTAAACCTGGTGACATGTTTTTTTCCCCCTGTTGAATTTGGTCTTGTCAGTACAGGTATGAGTATAGCATCTGGCCTCCAGTCTGTTTGTTTTGTCAAAGCATGACCAGGAGGGGTGACAACCAATTTAATCACCAAGCCCACGTCTAGTGGTTCCAGGCCAAAAGACAATATTCAATTCTGAAATATGCCTCAAGTTAAAGAGGTACATTGTGACCCAAACAGATAATTATTTTCTCTGTGAAAGATGTCTCAGTCTCACCATGGCCTGGCGCACAACCTTGCAGGTCTCCTGCCATGGCCTTGCGGCGTTGTGTTTGGCATGAAGCCTCTCCAGTAAAGCAGCCATGCGACTATGCTTCTCTGCCTCTGTAAAAAGGATACAATAATATACATTAGATAAGAGTTAAACACAAACAAATAAATCAACTATACACTTTTATTTTACTGAATTTCACAGCCTAAATATGGAGGTTGGGCTGAATGTATAGGCTAAGAAAAATGTGGTTTCGTCTAGCTAGTCATTTTATAACAGATAACAGAATTTGATCAACATGTGAATCAGGTAAAACTCTCAGCAAGAATACCTTGTCTATTCAATGAATAACTTACAAAAATGTCTGCAAATGTATACATTAGGGGTCAATATGATAGCAATAAATCACATCACAACAGTTGAATTCAAATTGGTTTTGTATGGAAGGCAACGACAAAAGTTCTTCTCTGAAATCACCACAAATATTAAACAATTCACATTGATATCTCCCTGCAGTGTCTGTTCATTATGATCCATTGGAAAGATGTGGCTTTGATTACATAGCAAAAGGAACAAACAAACATTAAGCGGTCTATCAATCAACGCCACAGAGCCTGATGTTTTGTTATCGTAATCTGTCAGAGAGAGCTACAACAGAGCTACAGCTTGTAAGCTTATCTTGGGTTTAGGTTTGGCTTTAAGTGTCTCGATCTGCATTTTTCCGGCAAACAATAAGTCAAAATAAGGCAAACTTGTGTAGTGCCAATAAAATCCTTTCAGAGACCCTTGCGTTATGAGTGTTATAGTGTTTCCATAAAGTTGATGTTAGCCTTTAGCTCATGACAGGGAGTTAGCTGCTACTTTACCAAACACAGCACCATGCCCAATGTTATTAACTTAAGATTCACGAGTAACCGTTTTACACATGTTGCTCAAATAGATGAAAATGACCCCCAATGTTTATGTCCAACACGTACATACAAAGCAAACATTACAGACAGCTTATTTAAGGTAGCTGTTAGCAGCCATTAGCATTAGCCAGACTAGTACAATAACAACAAATCGGTAAGGCGAAATACAATTAAAAGGTCGCGTCGCGTTCCTCACCTGTGGACTCTTCGGGTTTGATCCGATCTCCATGAGTCTGATTCCCTGCTTGCTGAACCGAGAGAGAAAGCTCTCTCGCAGGGCTACCGCTCTGCATAGAGACAGGCCCCGCAGCCGCCATTGTACCCCTTTCGCCGTTTCTGTTTCCCCGGCTTCCGTACGGCTGCTCCATGCTGTGATGTTGTCTGGTTGGTTCATGGGCTTGATGCTGGTGAGTTGCAAACAATTTTCCTCAACTTTGAATTGTTTCCACTCCACATTTTAATCCAATTTGGAGGTTTTCTTAAGAAGGTCCATACAAATATGTTTTGGACCATAATTTAGCCGAAACCCCGTTTGAAGAAAAAAGTAGGATAACGACTTTTATGCCAAATTCAAATTAGTAGGCCTATTATAGTCCTACAGGGTATTTCTGGTCTATTTATCAAAAATTATTTGAGGAGAAAGTGGCCTTTGCATTTATTGCATAACTCAAATCCCTTGTCTGGACTGCCTAAAATATAGGACAATGTCAGATGAAGACTCCAGATGGCGTACAATCGCCGCAATTAAACGATTCATGAGCTGCCAAGACCAACCAAAAGCCAAAGGTAGGTTGAAATATTCATGTAAATGGACTTCAAACACAAAATGATGCAGTCTTAATAATGATGATTGTTTTTCCCCTACAATGTGTACTTTTATAAAGCAGTAGGTCTAGATAATTAAGCTGTAAGACATTTTAAACAGCAAAAAGCAGCCATGCGCCAGCACAGGCAACCACACACATACACACCTGAGCCTTTTGTACAGCTGAGCCTGTGGCAATAAGTGCTCTCTGGGGAGGATTTCCCCACCAACCATTGTGACCTGCCTAAGATAGGGAGCAGGAGTGTGTTCATGAATACATGTGCATTTGTGCATTTGCAAAGATATATTTGTGAACATGGGCTTACACACACACACACACACACACACACACACACACACACACACACACACACACACACACACACACACACACATGCACAGGAGATAGCTTTAGACAGTAGTGGAGATGAAGAGGGACCAGATTGGCATCGTCTGAGACAGTAGACAGACCCACAGATAGACATGAGAAAAGAGGGGAGGTGCCGCTATGTAATTGATGTGCCCACCAGGAGCTTTAGCTGGCTGCCTGGCATGGATGAGGATGTGTGCACCTCTGCCAAGACAGCCGTAGGAGAAAGGAAAGGGAGGCACGGGGCCTTGGGGAGCACAGTAGCGAGCTGAAACCTTGCCCATCAATCAGAGGCTAGTTCACCTTGCCATGCCAAGCGGGACCCCCCTCTGTGTCGAGGGAAAGGGGTGGCACAGGGAGTGAGGCTGGCACGGTCACTAAACCCTCCCTAATCCTCTTGGTGGGTGTATCAGTGCCACGTCCGAATGGCAGTAGAGTGGACAGATCCAGACATTGACGAGGGGGGAAAGAAAACAGAGTTCAGCCCCTATTCTGAATCAGGAGGCCCTGCACGTAGTCAACATGATGATGTATAAATGTTATTTAATTATTTCAACTAAGAACTAAGAAAAGGGGGGTCTTGGCCAATCTATTATCTAGACATTCTTAGCATTCCGTTGTCTATAGCTTTGGAAAGACTTTGACAAAATAAGGCCAATCTTTCCATTAAATGCTGTGTGCCATATGCTTTGTGGATTTTATGATTTTTTATTTAACGTCATGAATTCATGCCTATTAAAATGGCTATTGTAACTGACTAGTTTGAATGGCTGACACTACCCCAAGAAGCCAATTTGTACTGTACATACAATGTATACTGTATATGTTTCTACATACTGCATAGATGCATACAGTATACACTGAACACTGATCATACAAATTGTCATGTTGAAGGAGACGACTGTGTAACATCTCAATAAACACATGTATTTGATTTCCTGTGCATGTTTCCAGCTCTAACACAGGGGACGGACACGTGTGAACAGCTTGGCAACCTTTGAGCGCTTTGAAGTCGACTACCATCTCTCTAGGTGAACTCCCATTTTACCTGCCGTGAATAAAGATTGCCTATTTGCCGCATACCACACAAATTAACCAGAGAAAGCAAAATATTACAGATCTGCTACAAGGATTTGTCGTGTTTAGTTTACATGCATCCTTATTAATCGCACAAATGCGCCAGACAAAGGGGATAGCGTTCTGCTTTTCACCTATCACAGAAGTTTGAGATGAGCGAGCTAACCCGAAGGCTGGAAACGGTCCAGAAAAACAGTGAAGCATTATCAGGACACAGTTTCTGCTTCCTTGGCACCGAGTGCCTCGAAGTGCAAGGGCAGCTGGGAAGACTAGCTGGGAGGGTGGTAGAGGGAGGGGCGAGCAAGAGACAGAGGGAGAGAGAGAAAGGAGGGGTCGGCCCTATAGGACCATTTGTGATGAGGCTCATTTGCACAACGGCACTTAATTGGCTACAACAATTAATTAATGTGTTGGAAAGTTGGCACAAAAAGTTCATTTAAGAGGGTTTTAATAAGCAATTAGGGAGAAGTAACCAGTGAGGTAGAAGCCCCCCCAAAAAAGAAAAAAAAATGCTGAAAACTCTGAAACTCCAGCTAGGACTCTTTGGGAATAATGTGCCATATCTGGAAACCAGGATGAGGTTTGCTGTTATGGGTAGTTACGGCGCATCCTATTGCGAGCACTGATGACTTTAAAATACATTATCTTTACCCCATACTTTTACAACCCCAACTGTTCGTGGCACCCACTTTCCAGAAACAGCATTGTCTCCTCTCCCCTCCATTCTCCCTCCCACTGTCTGCCTCCCTCTCTCATTCTCGCTCTGTTTATGAAATATCGCATGACTAATGAGTGGAGCAGGTTGAAATCCTGGGGAAGATGTCCTTGGAAGACGAATGCATTTTCAGCAGAATAATTAACTTAATTAACAAATTCACATGCATATTCATCAGCCTATTAATGTCTCCTCTGCGCGGCTTGATGAGCAGTGGGGTAATAACCATCTCATTTGCATAGCCCGTTCACACGACTCCCCGTTTAAAGGCAAAATAAGGGAAGGAAGAGCACATGGGGAAGAGGGAAGAGAGAAATTGGGAAAAAATGAGACAACACATAGAAAACAAGGGAGAGGCGATGCAGGGTAACAGGCAGAGGTGAGGAAGTGACGTGTGCTGGTTGGAAATAGGGGCAAACAGTTTATCTGACGGATGGCTGACATGAGGAGGGACGGCAAACGTGAGCCCGAACAGATTGACTCCATCTCTCTCTTTTTCTCTCTCATCTCTCCAGTCAACCTTGCAAACCATCTTCCCCCCTCCTGCTGTTCTATCATTACCCTTCCCCTATACCTCAATGCCATGATATTCTCTTTCCTTAAAATCTTTCTTTTTTCTCTTCTTTTAATGACCAATTTAGAGCTATATCCAAGTCGGAGTCACCCATCAGATGTTTGTCTTGGTAAATTGTTCCCGTAGCATTTCAGTGGCAAACGCCTGATCATATCAGCGTGCCCTCTCTCCGTGTTTCTCTCCCTCTCTGTCTGTCCGTCTGTCTCTCTCCTTCCTACAGTCTCTCAGGGGGAATCTTCTTGGCATTGCTCCACTCCTTTCTTCTCCACTACCAGGCTGCTGCTGCCGCCGTCTCTACTCTGTTACCACTGTCTGCACACAACCTGGTGCTCCTAGCAACGCCACCTCTCTCACATACACTCCACATGGCGGTCCAAGTCTGTGTGTGTGTGTGTGTGTGTGTGTGTGTGTGTGTGTGTGTGTGTGTGTGTGTGTGTGTGTGTGTTACCGTAGGTTTTATTGTCACATTTATATTTGCGTCTGTACTTTCATAAATCCTTTGTCTACACAGCATAAAAGCTGAATGTGTATTCTGCCTACTTCGAAAAAGAAAACAAAAGAATATTGTCAAATTCAATAACCCCACATGCGGCCGATACATCTGTCTTACCCTAGTTTGAGTTGTGTCTCACTACAATAGACTTCTTGTTTTAAAGACGCATCAGCCAGAAAAACATTAGTAACATGGTACAGTGAGACAATTATGTTACACTTTATCACAGTTTTACCCATTTCACCACAAACATCTACAGAAGCAATGCCTTAGTTCATAACTTGTTTAAAATACAATTTCTTTTTTCATAATATTGATTTTTGGAGCTCGAAATGGATACAGATTTCATAAAAAAAATTATATAAAAAGAAAGATTTAGCAGAACCCTAATGCACAGTATCTCTTTTAGCTTTAGATTTCTGCCTGGGCCATCCCATTTTCCCTCTTTGTCTTTCCATGATCTGAAAAGTTGGTTATTTCTTTTTATTGGAAACCATACCTGGCAGCTTCACAGATTGACATTTGTGTACATTGTACAACCTTGGACTGACATGCTGCACGTATGACCTTCCAAACCCATGTCAAGCAGTTCATTTCACATATTAACACATTGGAAAATGAATCTGTTGATATCACCTAATGTAGTACCCTGGCCTCTCTTTTATTAATGTAGACAACATAACACAACAAAAAACATCTCTGCTATAGATGTGGACATGATGGGTTGAGTACATTTTTCTTGTTGGCCAAGTCATGATCTGATGCTTTTTGGCGGAATATAATGTTCTGGGATATTTCCTGTCTTCCGTCCTCAGGATTCATTTTAGGATGCAAAAATATGCATACCATAAATTGAGAAAGTTCTGTGTCGCATTAGCAATTGGCTTGATGGACTAAAAGTTTCCTCTAACAGAGTCAGACCTCCCTGTGTGTGATGAAGCAGTGCAGTGTTGTGTTGCATGAAGGGTACAACTGTCCCTTTTTGTTCACTTGAGATGCTTGTTTTTCTTTGTTCTGTTCATAAGCCCTCCACCTCTTTATTTATAGGTAGAACCAGAAGCATATCTTGCAAGCAAACTCTTATTGTATCTTTACAAAATGTGGCTTTTCACATTAACTACAATTGTCATTACCTATCTGCATCCGTATGCTGCATTGGTTTCCTTGCATTCCAACAATGTTACTCAAGTCCCGAAACACAAGTTGGATATCTTTTGTATTTTGGCTAACCAAGCTAAATGATTTGGTGTTGTGTGTTGAGCATCTCCTCTTCAGTCTGTTTGAGATGCCTCTCACTCATTCTCTCTGAGTGTTGTGAGAGAATGTACAGTAACTTCAGGCACAATGTGTGGTTATACTGTATCTTGATCTTTTTGTATGGTAAGTGTGTGATGCTGAAACCATACATTTGCTTTTGGAGTATCATGTTCTGCAGTCATACAAGTAGCTTTGGATGGACAAACCAATCACAGGTATTTAACACATGGGGTCAAACCTGGATTGTTTAGTGAATCATTGAATGAGCAACCTGTATTGCAAGCATTTGAGAGTCCAAAGGTCATACATTTTTTTTATTAGTGACTCCCCACCCCAAGACTTCTGTCTCTCTGGCTGCCTGTGTGACTGTATTGGTGCAAGGGAGTTTCAGAGGGTAGCATCAAATGGTTGGACACCGGATCAACTTGAAATTCATAGGACTTTCTTAGGTTTTGCTCTGTTTCATTCATTCAAGTGATAGAATATCCTTCTTGTCAAACATTAAGAACAAAAACTAGGACAAACACTGGTTGTCTTTACAGCAAGCAGATTATGTGTCATCCCTGCATGAGATGGTTAAGATGTTGAATGTGATGTTGTTATGCCAGCACACCGCTGTGGCTTTGACACTTTTTTGTTATCAAGGTTAAAATTTGTCATGTAGGCCTATAGTGCCATAACTATATTGTGCCCCTTTCTTTTTGTGTATATTTTACCCCCTATTATTTTCACAATGACAACATCATTTTTCTTCAGGGCACAAGGCCATCTGCTCTCCGCTGAGCTTTTGACTTCGGTCCAAGATGTCATTCCAAAGATTCCCTTTTCCGTGCCGTTTCCCTGTTAAGATAGTTTGAAATGTTCTTAAAGTTCTGTTGTTGTGACGTGTCCTTTACACTCATCAAGTCAGGTTGGACCATGCTGATTGGCTTAACGCCGGCCGATGCAGAAGAAAAAGCTTGGCCGATTGAGATACAGAGCATTAGCCGGTGTCAGGGGGAAATTAAAGGCCAGCTCGCTTCCTTAATCAGAGCACAAGCACTGCGTTAAGAAGGAATTAGGTCGACAGCTGCTGTGACGCTGCTTACCTTGCTCTCGCCCTCTCCCCTACCTCATAACACACATGCTATCCACACACTCTTGTAGTCTCCTTCTCGTTTCACAGTTTTATCTTCAGTTGCATTGTCTTTGTCTTTCTCTCTCTTTCCTTACCTAATCCTTTTCCCTCCACACGTAAGAGCTGAGCTATAGCTACGTCAAGCACACACAGAAGAGAAGAGGAAGAGAAGTGATGCATGATGGATAGAGGTTTTTTGGTTCTGTTCCAGGAGGCCCAGTAGTACCCCTGTGGCTGATGGATGAGCTGTCATCATTGAGCTCTTCCACGTACACCTGAGATGAATGGACAAACAGCAGTGGCCCTATTGCTGTCTATCCATCTTCCACTGTTTAGAGATACATTCTGCTGTCCACACACTTGTTCCCACCGCCCACACACACACACACACACACACACACACAAGGGGCTCATCAGAAAAAATCATAAGAACTTTAAATGTATAATTCATTTATACTATTTCTCATTATGAAGCAGTGCCGGGTAAATATCAAAGGGCAATATCATCTCAGTGCCAAATCAATATGTCGGTATGCATTTCACGCCCAAACTTGCATACTTGAATGCCTTGCTAGAAAACTGTAAACAAATATATTTCCAGCTCAGCTCCAGCTAAACTGAAAAAAGAGATGATTGGTAATTAAGGTTAGGAGGAGTCACTCCACTTTTCAAATTGGTAAATGCAGTGTATAAATTTGAATTTGTTTCCCTAATCGGTTGAATCAACTGGGATGACCCTGAGCCCGATTGCCAGTGCCTTTTCGGAGACTTTAGTTTTTTTGGCATATTATTCAGGCCACCACTCTATAGAAATTCGAACTCAGTGACAGGACTCAATATTCAGGCATAGATTTACATTTTTGATATTTTTATATTGTTGATTTTTATATTTTATTTCTTATGGTGTCAGTTTCAATGTCAGTGGTGAGATATTAGATACTGCATGACCAAATTAATAGAAAGCTAGACTAAAATCCATCATTTAAACAAAGCAACCACAAAAGAGCACATAAACAATTGGTCGGTGAGCTATGAATAATGTAGGCTTGGTATTTCTAAAGAAGAAAAACTATGGAAATACTCGCTTTATTTAGCTGTAAAGCATAAACACACTTAGCATACAGAATATCCCAAAATCCCCTTATGAGGGTGGTCGGATACAGGCGGTCCATGTTAACCGACCTCTCGTGGCATGGACACACTTCGGGGTGAAGCTACTCTGTCCTCTCCAAGGAGGAAGGTTTAAAAATCATTTAATTAGGCTTTTGGCATGGCTTCACTTTTAGCCTAGAGGTGTTGGAGGCGGTTTTACAGTCTCTGTCCCTTTTTTAGGAGCCGTGCGGATTAAACATTCATGGGAGCAATCAGCAGACCCTATGCATTCTCTCCTGCTTTAACCAACAACTTCATCAGTAGTTTGTGTGTAGCGTTACGTTCCTGCAGGTTTGTGTTGATTGGTGCCCTCGTGTCACTGCCCGATACTGATGCAATGCTGAGCTGTTTGCCTGTGAAACATAGTAGATTGAAGTGTCATTTAAGTATGCATAATTTGATTAAAAGTGTCGCATTGGCCGGGGGGCGCTCGTTGTGTAGTGGTTATAGCCCCACCCCCACCCCACCCTAGAGGCTCAGTCCTCAGAAGCAGCAGACCATGGGTTCGAATCCGGCCCGTGGTCGTTTTCTGCATGTCATTCCCCTCTGTGCCCCATTTCATCCGTGTCTCTTCAAACTATAATAAAAGCATGAAAATGCCCAAAAGAAGAGTGTCCTTTATGTAAATCTGAAAAACGTCCTGTTTGGTGGTGCCTCAGAATCGGCCTACAGAGGTGTCGTATGCATGGTACGGTATGGGTAGCATGGCGCAGCAAGGCGGAGGAGGTTTGGGGGAGAGTGGGGAGGGGTGGGTTTGGTGCGGGGGGGCAACAGATGGTATGCCACGCTGCGAGGGACGTCGGCTGCCACGGGTGGGGGGGAGGTGGAGTGGGGGCAGATAAATGGAGGTGGGAGGGGGTACTTTTCCCCAAAGTGCCAGCAGGGATGACGGGGAAGGGGGACTAGCTGCATTAGCGTTGCGTGTTTGTGTGGGCTGCGCCCGTGTCTCCATGCTTGTGCGTGCATGTGTGGTGGAAGAGCCATGATGTTCAGACTCCAAATATTTCTCATCAAGCGAGGTGAGAAGCCTTTGCCCTAGTGCTCCGTGTCTTGTCCGTGGGTGCCCAGCATCAGAGAAATTATAGAGTGATGACCCCCCCACGCACCAGTACACAGCCAGGCATTGAGACTGTATATGGAGAAAATGATGCCGAAATTACTCGTAACCCAGTTGTTGAGATG
The DNA here is from genome assembly GCF_949987685.1 of Ammodytes marinus. Taxonomy (NCBI): domain Eukaryota; kingdom Metazoa; phylum Chordata; class Actinopteri; order Uranoscopiformes; family Ammodytidae; genus Ammodytes; species Ammodytes marinus. The sequence continues at coordinate 9,383,512 of NC_137224.1, read as the reverse complement.
AACCAACCCCTGTGCCCCCCCCCCCACCTCCTCCACCACCCGCTCTTCTCCTCTCTTCTTCTACTACACCTATATGCATGCACAGACGGCACACATGCTCGCACACATGCACATTAACGCACACACCAACCCCCAATTACAGTGTCTGCCTGTAAACACACCAGCTTCAGTGGTATATATGGTGCTGCCTATTGAACAGATGTTGTGGAATTTAAGATGCAAGAGCCTCCCCCCCCCACACACACACACACGCACACACACAAATACATACATACACACACAAACACACACACTCACCCCTCCGTCCAACACACACACACACACACACACATTTATATACACGCAGACACACAAACCCTCGCTGTCTCCCTCCCCCCCAGCTGGCCCTGCCATGAACGTGCCATGTGGCGCTCCATTCCCCCTGGCACTTCCACTCTGGCTGTGCCAACTCTGCCGCGTCTGGCCGCCGCCAACTGGAAAGACCAAGAAAACAGCAGACTCAAAGTGGACCGTTTCTTTGTGTGTCTGAAATTGAGTGTGTGTACCTGCACAACACGGCAAAACTTAAGCTGTCACTTGTCGTAACTGTTATTTATGTCGAAATGCAGAGAGGAGAATCTGGCATTTTATTTTCCAACACGAAAAATTACTCAAATGTCCTGTACGTTTAGGTGGAAAATGGGAATACGTATATGTGCATGATTTATATTTGTATGATGGTGTGCCTTTTTGTAGGTCTGCACAGGTGTACGGTGTACGCAGTGTGCAAAGCATGTCACACTGTCAGTCTGTACATGCTGGTGGTTGCGAATCCACTTGGGAATGGCGGTGGAATTCCTGTTACCATGGAGATGTCCAAGCTCATCTGTAATAGAATTTCAACTTGAGAGAGATTAATTCAGGGGAAAGTGTTGATTTATTCATCCTGGTGGATACTGATGCACTTCCTCATTCGCTCTGATGTTTGACTGTGATGGCTGCCCATTCGTTGACTGCTTTTCATTTTTCAAACAGTGTCACTGTTGAAACATGGCCAACACTGATGCTGCTCCTACCTTCGTCACAGAATGAGTTAAAGGATAAGGCCTGGGGATGTTTTCTGTTTTCCTCCATGGTCAACACATCTCTTGAAAAGACGAACAATGGATGGATCCTAATAACTAAGTACTGTCTATACACCCGAAGCCTGATATAGCATATTCCGCCTTAACATAGAGCTCAACTGTTGTAAATACACATCAATGCTGCCATAACATCAAGTCTTCTCAATTGAACCGGTGTGTACTTCATTTGTCAGTGCCCTTGAAATGACAAGTGTTCTTTTATCAGACCCCCCCCAAAAAAAACAGTTAAAACTTTTGGTTGGCGAATAAATCAGATATTTAATTAAATTAGATTTTGTAACAACGATATGGTTAAGTTTGATAAGATTTAGCCTAGTTGCAAAAATGACTTGGTTGGGTTTAGGGATTGAGTTAAAATGACTGCTCGTTAAGGTCAGGGGTAGTTGGGGCGATGTCAATATCGTATACAGTATGTCAGCAAGAACCCTACATGAAAATAAATTGAAGTATAGATACAACAAAGATATGTTTTGAAATAGTGTCAAAGTGCAGTGTTGTGTGTACTTGCTATAATGACTGATGCTGCCGTGGTTCATCAGCCATAAATATTCTATAGAGCACCAAATGCTTATTCATCCACAGCTGAAAATAGTCTGCTATAAAAATAAAAATAAAGTACTCTGGTTTATGTAACGTTTTCTTAAAACTACATTTCCCATCTGTTTTAATAACTCTAACTTAAAAGAAATATTCATGCCTGATGTAAGAGGGATGGGCTTTGGGCTTTTCAGTGTCACAGGCTAGGTAAGTATTTGTTAACTTTTGAGTTATGGGCAGATCCTTAAGTTAAAATTCATATATTTAGTCAATTTACGCTACATCATCACTTATTCTATAGTATAGAAGTTGATACATCCCCTCGCAACTGACATGGTTCCAGTCCTGTGCTAGTATTTATGTCCATATAAGCATCGATTCATCCACATGACGTGCATATGCATGAGCATGTGTTCAACACCAACATGTCTCTATAGGACCCTCAAGTCTCATTTTATTTCAGTAGATAACCCCATCCCCCACCACACAGAGCCACCACCATGTGCTGATGGGTAGTGAGAGCTCCTCTCTTCACTCCTCTCCTTATAATCAGTTTTAATTTGAGAAAGCAGGCGCAGGCTCGCTGTGTCAATACCTCGTCTCAAGGCTGCCACCGGGACACACACTCCATGTTGTTTACTTCTCCTTAGTAGCCTATCCAAGTAGGGGGCCTGGAGAGGGGGATCAGCACAACAAAAAGAAGGAAGAGAGAGAGAGAGGCCGAACATAAGGTGTAGAGAGAGAGAGTTGCAGAAGAAGAGGGAGTGGGCGCCAACTCATGGGGAATGGCTGCAAGGGCAAATGAGGCACTGACATAGGTTCAGCGTCTGATGAACAGCACAAGAGAGTCGGGCTCATGTTATTAGCAATACCAACTAATTACCACAACATGATTGTTATTTGTCAGTGGATACCTTATAGCTGCTGAAATCATCAAGCTGGTGATTACAGAAAACATCATAAAAGGATATATATATATATATATATATATATATATATATATATATATATATATATAAAGACAAAATATATATATATATATATATATATATATATATATAAACGCAACACTTTTGTCTTTGCTCCCATTTTTCATGAGATGGACTTAAAGACCTAAAATTCATTCCAGATACACAATTGTACCATTTCTCTCAAACATTGTTCACAAATCTGTCTAAATGTGTGATAGTGAGCACTTCTGCTTTGCTGAGATAATCCATCCCACCTCACAGGTGTGCCACATCAAGATGCTGATCTGACATCATGATTAGTGCACAGGTGTGCCTTAGACTGTCCACAATAAAAGGCCACCCTGAAATGTGCAGTTTTGTCTCACAGCAAAATGCCACAGATGCCACAAGCATTGAGGGAGCGTGCAATTGGCATGCTGACAGCAGGAATGTCAACCAGATCTGTTGCTCGTGCATTGAATGTTCATTTCTCCACCATAAGCCGTCTCCAGCAACTTCGCACAGCCATTGAAGAGGAGTGGACCAACATTCCACAGGCCACAATTGACAATCTGATAAACTCTATGCGAAGAAGATGTGTTGCACTGCATGAGGCAATGAATGAATGAATTTTAGATCTTTAAGTCCATCTCATGAAAAATGGGAGCAAAAACAAAAGTGTTGCGTTTATATTTTTGTTGAGTGTATATATATATATATATATATATATTAGTCCCATATGTATTTAATTATCTAATCAAAACCACACAACATGCAACACTTCTTCAGACGTGCCACATACAGGGAAACCCCATAAAAGTAGATTTTGAATAATAAGCGTTTTTTTCCCTAATAATGTAAAGGAATGCCAGAATCTACCAGTCTTACACATACGCAAGTAAGGAAATTATGCCTTTATAGTCACTGCAGAGCAAAGAGTTACAGTAAGTTGATGTTACGAAATAGTCCTACCTTTTGTTTTTTGATACTTTAATAATTAAGATGTGATTCTGACAGTCCCCTTTGCACACTAAATTTGGTTTTGAGCACTAAGTTGGTCTAAATTGTTTTGCATTGTGTTTGGCACTTAAAGTTGAGTTAAGAAAAAAAAATACTATCAACCAAACAATTAGCAAAAAAGTCCTGGAAATTGCCTAAACAAATCATGTAACGGCACCCTGATTTTAATAGTTAATGTTAATAATATACAAATTAATATTGTGTTTTGATTGTGTTACATTTGACATCCGTGTAGGCCTAAACTATTTTTCCCTCCAAATATGCATTATGAAGCTCATAATGACAATAAAATAGATACTAGAAGATTGTCCGATAGAAATAATTGCCTGTTTTTGATCAAAGACAAAAAAATCTGGGCAAACAAGTGGACCATATGCATAAAATATAGACATGGTCAAATGCACACTTGGAGGTCAGACCTTCTCAAAGTCAAAACCTGTGGGTGGCGACTAAGTGAAGGCCAGCGACTAAAGGTGTGTGTGTGTGGTGAGCATCTGCACGTGTGAGGGACACTGTGGTATATTCTAAGTGTGTGTGTGAGACTGTTTAAATTAAGTGACAGCTGTTCATTAGTCCATTACAACCCCACACTGCTGATTCCTCAAAGCAGCAGACACCAGCAGAAAGAGATTGTGGTGATGATGTTGCGAACTCCGCGAAGTCTTTTTTCGGCAAAATTTCATTTTCTATCCAGAATTTAAAAAATTTAAATAAGGGTTTCATTCTATGCGATCTGGTGTTGGAAAAAGGCAACCTTTAGAGGAAAAAAAGCTATGTCCATCCACCTGTGGGGTCACTCACTTTGTCTTCTGTTCTCCTTGACTTTTACTCACTATTACTTCTCTTCATTGTTATAATACTTTGCGTTTGCTGTACATTGTGCACATCTGGGGTGTTGTTTGTGAGTGGGACGTTATGGAAACATATGGACGGCAGCCAGGATTTGTAAATCTACCCACCTGGCAGATACCTGTCTTTACTGAACTCACAGTACCGGGCCTGACTGAGGCTTTTTGCTATCAACTATAAACCACATTTTCAATCTATATGCTACCCCTATTCATGGAAAGGTCCAACACAGAAAACACGTTTACAAGAGCGAGTGTTAAGTGAAACAAGACAACATTAAAGTTGATAAACATAGAAAAGAATAATAGAAACTGAATGTTGAGGGACAGCCATGCGCTCTTGCATCCTCCAGTCTTCCTTTTTCTTTACTTTTCCCCTTCATCAAATATACATCTTGTTAAGCTCTCCTGCCCTTTACTGTAATCACACAATTTACACCTATAGTAAAATAGTTTACATAATATAATAGTATATTCCTCTTATGTGAGATATAGGAGCAGCAGTGCAGACAATAGAGCATGTGGGAACTTTGATGCTATCTGATGGATTCAGTGAAATGTTACACTACTGTACATGACATATAGAGTTTGTGGCGACCATTGCATACTGTTTCAACAGGGGGAAAAAAGCATGATGGATGTATCAAAGCAGCATCCGTGTTCTAAAATGTTATTTCCTCTCAGTTAGCATCAGTCCCTCGTATCATATGTGTTTAATAATTATATAAAAATAAATTCAGGCGAGATGTACAGCTGTTTTTCCTGACCTTTACCTTGACCTTCATCAGTATCTGGCATGAAGTCTACTACTACATCATGATTGAAAAAAGAGGCAATTTTTATTTTTTGAAGAAATCTTGGTTAAGGATCAGTCAGAACTTAAATGACAGGGACAATTTCAATGTGTGTGTGTGTGTGTGTGTGTGTGAGAGAGAGAGAGTGTGACCAGCGACGGAGGAGCTTGGCGAAGGGTGTGATGTTCTTTAAGAAGTTGAATGTGTTAGACAGAAGTGACCGTGTGCCATTAGTGAGAAGAAACGGGAGAGAAGAAAGTCAAGGAGGAGAAAAAAGTGATATGCTGTGATTTTGAAAGTGCTGTGTGTGGGGGAAAAAAAATAATACAATGTGTGTGTGTGTGTGTGTGTGTGTGTTGTTTATGTGTGGGATGAAGCAGGGACGGTAGAGACAGGGGGAGGAAAGGGGGGAGAAAGAGAGAGAGAGGAGACAGAGGGAAGGAAGGAAGGAAGAGAGGAGAAAAGGAGCAGAGGAGCGAGGGCAATGAGCTGGATTGAATACCATCTGACAGGTCCAGCTGGGAGTTTGCCCACCCCGCAGCACCGCAAAACCCCTCAATATGGAGGCCAATTACTGCTGCCCGCGTGACCGTGGCATGGAGGCATCAGAGACACAGCCCTCCTCTTCGCCTCTCTTTTTCTCTCCCTCTCTCCCTCCCTCCCCTTTTCATTTCCTCACCCCATACTCCCCCCCCCCAACTCCTAAAAAATAAAAAATAAATAAAACACTCCCACCATCTGTGCAGAGTGACAACAACCTCTATACCCTACCATGCAAAACGCAGGCTGCACACACACACACACACACTTGGGGCAAACACACAACATCAAACATGACAAATCCTCACTCATCTTCACTTGCAAAAGCGCGCGCGCGCGTGTGTGTGTGTGTGTGTGTGCCGTTATTTGGACCACCAAAAACAAACAAAAAAAACACGGTGAGGTCTGATACTTATTTTCGTTTCTTTTCTTTCTTCCTTGTAACACACAAAGACGGTCAAAGGCCCCATGCAGGGACGGGTATTCAGGAATTATACAAATACACACACACATACACACAGCAAATCCATTGTTACAGATGCAGTGGAATTTTCACCCTATATGCCAGAGCTCAATCTCTCTCTTTACAGAACTGGGTGTGGCACTTGGCTCAGGCTGGCATGGCGGTGGCAGTAGTTTCTGGTGGTGGTGGGAGGAGGGTGCAGGGTGGGTGAGCATGATACTGTGGAGGTGACTCCAAAAATGTAGCTCCGTATGCAGCTGGACAAGCTTGTTATCTAAGTGGCGGTTTTTTGTTCTCCTGCCCTCTCTTCAACTGGTGTGTGGGGAAGAAAGGGCGAGAATGCATGTGACAAATAAAACATGTTGCATATAAATCACAGAGCTTCTTCCTGCTGCCTCTGACACACACGCAAGCACACACACACACACACACACACACACAATCTGCCGGGCCTTTTCCACTCATCTTTTAATATTTAAATATTTGTTTTGAGGTTGATTTAGTTCTCGTGTCCACTTCTGTCATTTCTCCCAAGCAATAAAAAAAAACTCTGATGATGGCACTGATTAGTCCTGTGAAATATTTGTTCCAGATTAATTCCAAAATAATTAATCCGATGAATCTGAACCTAATCTGATAAATGGGAGTAAAACTCTCCAGATGGAGATTTATGAAGGCTACAGTAGGTCTGGGCCTGTATACTGTGTGTGTTGTGTTTCTGCATGTGCTGCGTTTTTTTTAGCAGATTAATTGATACCGTTTAAAGCAGTTCAATGGAGCTCTGTGCCGGATTATTTAATTACAGTAATTGCACGGTGTTTTATAAACACTCATTCCAACAATTAGGCTGCAATAGGATCCCAATTAATTGATTTGATGGACTTTAGTTACGTTTGTTAAGCCCATTTTTCAGTGATATTCAGAATGACCGGTACATTATGATCATATTAGTCCACATGGAAGGTGACATTCAAATCTACTCGGAAAAATATTAATAAAAAGGGAATGAATACAATTATTCGTTTTGCACGAGATACATGCGGGTCTTCGAGAGTTAATGAGGGTTAATTCACTTCAGTTTACGTCTTCGCGCGTGTGTTTTTCGTGCTATAGTGTGTTCCTGTGATAACAATAATGATAATGATATTAATAATATTAAATAGGCCTATAATATTTTTTTTTATTTTTTTTAGACCCACGTAGGTTTTTGGTTTGAATACCATTTTCTAAATGAGGCTGAGCAGTGTGAGTTCAACGGTTTAAAAGTCACGCAGTTTTAAAGTTTGCTAGAAGCTGCTGGCAGGATAAAATTATAAGTTGTATTATTTATTTTTAAACTCTCACTCAGTAGAAATTGCCGATTTGTTTCATGCGTCGGTCTCTCCGCAGTCTCATGCAAAAGTGCGTGACCGAAGAGAAAACAAAACAGAGGTCTCTTGTTGTCCGGGGGCCGCATGCGGACACTCAGCCTCCTTTTAACGGCGGAGAATAATGAACAGATGCTGAGTGAATTAGGAAAGAAATACAGGGTCCCTCCCACAAGGGCCACTTTGGCAGGGGCCGCCTGGCTGCCACGTGGCGCAGCTGGCAGCGGGTTGGTGGTGGTGGGCTTTACTGGTCTCTGGCTTTACTGGTGCTCAGACATTTAGCGACTTGGCACCGAGCGCTCCTCTGCCATCAAACCCTGTGCCAGCCGACGCCCCCCGTCACTAAAAAAAAGTCCACGGACTAACTGAGAGGTTAGGGTAGGAAATAAAATCCGAAATGCGCCTCTCACCTTGCCCTCGGAGGCCTGCCCTTCACCTGGGACATGGGAACTTAAGTGGACTAATCGTGACACGGTGGCATGTAGGATTCGGAATGGGAACTTACCACAGAAACACTTTTTCACTATTATTGCATGATGACCTAATTCTGCCCTATGCAAATCAACTAAATATCACATAATTTAAACAAATGCACGCGCATTTAGGCATTCACACAAGTGTCTAAATTTGTCATTTGCGTTTATTGAGTCAAAATGTGGTAGATCCATGGATGATGTCATTTTTTTAGACCTCAATTGAAAGAAAATCTTTCCATCTGAGCAAAAAAAAACATAAAAGTATTGTCAATTTGCAAAACATAAATGTTACTAAAGCAATGGATCAACATTATGAATGTGGCCTACATAACGATAGCAGTCAACTTATTTAAAATAATAAATGAAAAGCTAAACTTAAAACTACCTTAGTTTGCAAATGTTCCTCTAAAATTTAGTTGTTTGTTAAATTCATTGTGCAATTTGAGAATGTGGGGAAAACCCATCCATTTTTAGGCTATTTACCCACATACAAAGTCAGCTGATCAAAAAACATTCCATATGCTACGAATCTACAGTATCAAATTATTTCCTGTTAATGTAACAGAAAAGCAAAAACTTGTTTTTTGAATTATTATTTATTTTTTACAAGATTTCAAAATATATAGTCAAATATTTTTCCCATTGTTGCCTTTGATGACTAAAATTCTTGCCATCCAATGATTACTTCAGACTTTAAAATGTGTTTTTATATTCCTCTGTTTATTTAAAATTGGACAAGGCGCTAACTATTTGGACTGTGAGTATGATCTGAGGGAAGAGGTATGTGTGTATGTGGGTCCATTATACACTCCCTGGGCTTCTTCGTTTCAAATCCACGGGCCATTGATTCACCTGATTTTGCACCTGCCCAGCTCTCTTTCATTGAGTCAGATGGGCATTTTAGGTGAAAATCAAATCAAATAAAAAATGCATATTTATTTAAATTTTTTATCCTTGTCATAAATTATATTTTTTCAGCGTTAAGCCCAGAGCCACTTGGAATTTGTTCCTTTTCCTTTGCTGGTCAATCCTGGATGGGACGATTTCCTCCCTCTGGTGCCCGGTGCTGATTTCCCCTGGATGTCCACAGCAACATATGGACCCAGGGCAGTGGTCCAAAGATGGAGCCTGCTCCCACTATTGATTTGAGAAATCACCGATGATGTGATGCAGCCTGCATAAACTCAAATATTGGATACCGTTTATAAATACCAGGAATTTGCTTCTCTTGCAAATCTAAACTGCATGTATTTAATATTTTCTAAACTGGAGCAGGTACAGTTCAAATACTAGTTGTTGTCACCATTTACTGTGATTTTTGTAATATAAAAATTGGGATGGGATAAAAAATAAAAGCTTTATCAGGCAGTCATTCATTTATTCATTTTTGGATAATGATGATATTTGCATAGTTTAAATATGTGTGATTTGGTTTGGGTAATGGGATAGTTGTGTTCTGTACACTCACCTGGAAAGTCTGAAAGGTGTTTAGTTTGAATCAAACCGTGCTGCTGTGACCAGGCTCAGATCCATTTTCACTGTGCCGGAGAAATGCACTTTGTGTGCATGGGCAGAATGTCAAGGTTGCCTCTTGCTCTGAGTACCTGAGGCCTTTTGCTCATAGTTGGATGCACAGAAGCCTTATAGAGTCAAAACCATACGGTATGAAAAAATATTAGTTTAAGTGTGTGATTGTATTGATTCGACCCATTGTTACCTATTTCATTGTAGTTCATTTGTCATGCTGGTCAGTTTTCTATTACACATACCATCAGTTGTTTTTGTTAATCACCTTGCTTCAAAATTCTCATAATAGACACATTTCTTTTGAAACAAGAAAAAGGAACATCAAATATCTAAATTATTTAGCACCTGAACAGGTTTAGAATTTAAAATGACTTTTTGCCATAATGCATGAGCATTGATTCCCACGCTTGTTGCTGTGCATAACGAACAGTCCACCCTAATAATATGCAACAAAGCATCTAAATCTATTGCAATAATTCCACCCAAGATTATCATTAAAGAAAAAGATTTATAGGCTAAAATCCTAATGAAATATGTGTCTAATGAAGACAATCTCAAAGTTCAAGCTGGAGTGTGATAGTAAAGGAAAAAATGTATTTTGTCTAAAAGAATACAGCCTTTCACCACAAGCAGTATAGTGTGCACTCTAATTCTATGCATTTCTTTAACGTGTTTGTTTAATTTCAGGATCTCAACAGTTTAACACTCAGTGTTTACTTGGATTGATTGAATACAGTTATTTTGTCAAATTCAACTTCAACTGTAAGTGGTTCTTACTCTAATTAGCATAAACTGTAGGCCTACACCCCTTCAGATATCTTTTGATTTGCCCTGTTCTCCAGAAAATATACACTCTTAAGACAACAGTCTTATTTATACATAAGATGCATTTTAGAATTGTTCTGTGTAATGTACCCCCTCATCATCCATGACAGTGCATTAGGCTATAATATAAATTGTCTATAGTTTAACAAATCTTGTTTATTTTTTATTTTATACATTTAAATTTTTTTTTACATGTATGCACATGTTATTTTAAATGGGATTTAAAATATATATACAAGAAAAATCAACAGAAGTAAAAAAAAAAATACTATTATGATATCATTGTAATCTATTAACAATACAGACTGCACAATCTCAAACAACGCTTAATTTGTCAGCCTGTTGAAACCACTTTCCATATTTGTTTGCTATTTGTTAAAGAGAAAAATCACCGACTTGCAGCCATATCAGAAGAGGTTTTAATTTGTGTGAAGGCTTTTTTTTGTTGACAGAAATTATATTTTTTGAGAACAACTGAGAATGAACGTCCCCATTCATGTTCCGAAGAAGATTTGTTCAATCATGTCAGACAATTATAAAACAGTTTTTTTATTTCGGATGTTTGTGTCATAACACGATTAGGCCTGTACATCTTTATGTCAGTTGCACTCAGTCTGCATACAGGATATTACTGGACACACTTTGATAGGATGTACAACAGCATAGGGATGACATCAGTATACAGGTTATCAGGGGTTCTTTCTGCCGCTACCACCTCTCGTCCTCTCAGTAGCTCCTCTCGTTTCCCAAATAAATTATTACACGTTATAGGATTGCCACTATAAGGTCAATACGTCTGATTGTAAGTGGCTCAATTGTGGAAAAAAGCATTGAGATCCTCATACGGCGGCGCCCTTTCATGGTGCAAGTGCACGTCCTGGAAAGGTGGAATGTTTTCAGATTGCGCACCTCCACTGCGCGCTCCCGAGGGCCCATAAGGTATGCTGTGGCTTGGCCGAGACGTGGTCAGTCCGGAGTAATGCATAGAGTAATGGTAGTTCCTGTCTGTCTCAGAAGACTCCTGCTGTCTCCCGGACATTCCGCCGTTCAGACAGACTGGCGGACTGTGCTGGCCCTCGTAGTCCGGGCTGCTATAGTCCGGGGATGTACCGCCCGGCGGGTACGTGTTCTCATACCCAGAGCCGTAGGAAGGCCCCCGCAGGTTAAGCCCGGCGGCCCCGGACTGGTAATGGGGACTGGAGAGGCGGGAACATCGGTAGGAGTAAGGATGGACGGAGAAGGGAGAGCTGGGCATGTGAAAGCGGGATCCATCGGAACACGGTTCAGTCAGGAAGTTCCTGGTGTTGAGTTGCAGACAGCCCGCCACCAGGTTGGTAGTGGGCTGGGACAGGCCTTTACACAACATCTGCACGTAGGTCACCACGTCCGGACGTTTGCCGTTGCGTAAAATCTCCCCTAGGGCCAGTATGTAATTCTTTGCCAGCCTCAGTGTCTCTATCTTGGACAGTTTCTGGGTTTTGGAGTAGCACGGCACCACTTTGCGCAGATTGTCTAGCGCCGAGTTCAAGTCGTGCATGCGCGTGCGCTCCCTCTGGTTCGCCTTCGTCCGACGCACCTTTGAGCGTTCTGCGCGAGCCGGCGTCATCTTCCGTTTCTTTGGGCCGCGCTTCTTGGGCTTGTCTCCGCCGTTCTCACCCTCGCACTCCTCTCCCTCGGCCTCGTCATCATCATCATCGTCGTCGTCGTCGTCGTCGTCATTGTCGTCATCGAGGGCCATCTCAGACTCTGCTCTGCTGCTGCCACACTGCGTCCCGTCCAGGTCCTCCTCCCGCAGGTGACAGGGCGCGTGCTCGTCGCCCTTGGCCTTGCAGTCCTCGCTCTCGTTGTCCTCCACCCAGTCGGCCGCGAGCCTCTGGACGTCCGGCAGCACCTCGCTGAACAGACGGCTCAACATCGTGGCAAGCAACCTGCAAGAAGAGACACACAGTGGAAGATTTAGCTGGAGCTGCAGGATACCCTGCTGCTGTTTATACGCAGGCACCCACAGGTGCGCTGTCAAAGCAAGACACCTTGCCTCAGTGAGCCCCCACAAGACCGTAGGCTTAACACGTGCCGTACCCAGAACAAATAGACTGCAATTACTGTTCCTATTTTTTAAATAAATCATAGGCAATGCTTTATCTCGACTTTTGGGGAATAAGGCAACAGCCAGACAACAACAAGTAGCCTAGCCTTTGCTGACTGCAAAATATGGGGCCTGAAGACATCTCCGTCTTTGAGCTTTGTGTGTTTCCATATCTTCTCGTTTGGCTCAAAATGCTTTAAGAAAAAGATGAAAAAAATGAATAGTCTTAAAGATATAGGCCTATATATTTTCATCATAATTTGAATGGCGTTGAGCAGCCGCCTGGGCCCCGGTCTGTGCCTTGCAGCCGTCCGGCAGGGAGCGGTGCTGGCCTGCTCCACACGGCCCCCGAGGGACGCATTAAGGGGTGCGGGTTCCTCCTCCGTCCTATAAATTACCAACCTGGAGGAATTCCAGCACATGCATGGCCCTCGCACCAGGACCACAGGATCCCCAACATTTGAATGTCTCTGAATTAACAGGTTATATATTTATTTTACTTTTTGCTATAAAAATGACCTTATTTTAACCCCAAAATAGGCGACGACTTAAACTACACGTAGGCCTTATTCTGTATGAATATTTCAGAAAGTAAAAATTATTTTATAGCCTAACAAAATTGAAATATTTATCCAGGAATTTAAAAAAATAATCAAAACTGTTGGTCCATCTAGCACTCTAAAATAAAGAGGTTGCTTTATATTTAGGCCCGGAACTCTCTGTTTAACTTCCCAAACGTTTTTTTTCCTTGATTAAAAATGCAGGTTTTAGGTTAATCAAAGCTGCGTTCACGAGGCCATGTATGAATTAAATATTTGATCATCATAATTCGTTTGTAAGCTCCCTCATTATCCTTAATGTTTTCCCCCCACCTTTGGCTCCGCGGTTTCACAATGAGAAACATTGCAGTCCAAACAGACAAGTTATTTATTGAAGCGAAATGTAAAACTAATATAAGATTTCTCTTCTCAAATTTACGCCCAGTAGCCTATTCGGAGCTCAGCTGCGCGTGTGGAGTCCATGGTGTAATTTTTCCCCCTTCCTAATCTTGTAAGCACAATGTAATTAATGCCAACCAATACCTTGTCAATTAGCCTGTGTGTATCTCTATGGAGAATTCAACCCCCACAGTGCTATGGCGCGCGTCGTGGTGTGTGCTGCAGGAACACACACACACACACACACACACACACACACACACACACACACACACACACACACACACACACACACACACACACACACACACACACTTTACGTTTTCTATTCTAAAATGTTCTAATGATAAAAAAAGACTCCTTTGCTCATTTACTAAGGTAATACAATGGACATTATGAATAAAATAAGTCACTGTGGCATAGCTTTTCTACAACAAAAGCTATCAAATTAAACGTAACCTATCAATTAAATCACACAATAAACGATCAATAGGCTATATTCGATAAAAGCAGCGATAAATAGCCTCAAGAAAAGATCTCAAAGCTTGTCTGGTTATGTCGCCTGCGGGGAGGAACGAAAAAAAAAGATGTAAGAGATTTGAGAAAACAGTCTCTGATTTTGATCAATACAATTAGCAACTGCCTCTAATTCCTCCCCCTCGTATAGCACAACATGCGTTATCACGAAGACCACAGTACAAATCTGGATCTATTATATGTCTTTTTATTGAATTGATAAAGAAAACGTGCAACCATACATACCTCCGCGGTGCTGGAGCTCAGTGACGGGGCAAAGCGAGGTTTGTTTACACCATCTCTCTCCGGGTGGGCAGAACATCCACACGCCCTGCTGCACGGATGCTTGTGCGGGCGAGACGCTGCGTACCGCTCCTCTCACACACCCCCTCTCTCCTGCAACCTGTCTCTCTCTCTCTCTCTCTCTCTCTCTCTCTCTCTCTCTCTCTCTCTCTCTCTCTCTCTCTCTCTCTCTCTCTCTCTCTCTCTCTCTCTCTCTCTCTCTCTCTCTCTCTCTCTTTGCTGCTGCTATCCAATCCAGAGCCCGTACTGTGTGGCACCTCAGAGGCAGGACTGGGTGGGTTACATACCAGCTCTGATGCCAGGCCCATATGGTTGGCACGTCATTGGCAAGAGCCATCACATGAGAGCCGGTGATTGACATGCGGCCGCATTCACAGAGACTGGCTTCCCCCCGGGGGAGAGGGACTCGCCATCTGTCACCGAGCTGAAAGAGAAAATGGAATAAGGAGTGAATTGTACACACACACACACACACACACACACACACACACACACACACACACACACACACACACACACACACACACACACACGACAAAAACGCACTGGATTCAAACAGCTTCTGTTAGCCTGCATCTTTGGGAAAAAACGGGGTTAATCTCATAAAGAAGGTTTAGGGAAGCAATCCCCTTATGAGGAATAATTATGGCAATCCTGTAATGATCAATTCCAGAGTTATCTTTCAGATATTGTTGGATTGTTATAGGATTACTTATAGGCTCATGATTTTGTGGGATATGGAAAGGCTGATGAATAAATACAGTATAATACACAGAGGAAGTAATTTATTGAATGCTTAAATGATTAAAGCCATTAGAACAAACTACCCAATACAAAAAATAAAAAATAAACCCTTTATAAATATTATCATATATGTTATCGTAAGAGGAAATTCACAAGACAAAAAAAACACAAAGGGCCTGGGATAAATAAGGAACCCGCCATAAAGATCAGAGTCAGGGTGCAATTGCCTAAACGAGTCAATTGAACTGAGCCAAGGAGAGTGTCTTGGTTTGGGTTGCCAGGCTTGGCACATGTGCCGGTGGGCGGACTGGTGCCAAAGGTGGCAGAAGCACAGATTGCAGAGAGGGGCCAGAAGATGGCTCAGGACAAGAGAGAGAGAGAGAGAGAGAGAGAGAGAGAGAGAAAATAAGAATGTAAAAAAAATAAAACAGAAGGGGGAAGGCTGATCATCACCATAATGTGGGTGGAGTACATCTTATTGGCTCCTGCCCTTCTCACTTTCTCCATTTGGAAAACCAAAATAAATTCATGTATAGTAAGGGTCACACCCCGACACATCAGTCTATAGGTGGTGCATGTAAAGAGTCTTTGATATCATACAGGTTCCTTTTGAGACATTTCTTGTATTGGATTTACATGTCCTTTCCTAACAATTTACAATTTAAAGACAGGACTAACTGAGAAAGTATTTTCATTTCATATAGCATAACTTCACTACTGAAATTCTGCACATTACATTATTATTTTTTTAATTAATTTATTAGTATTATTTTTAGTTTTGACGTATGTTTGCTACCGGATGTCTGAATTTCCTTCTGGATCAATAATCTATCTATCTATCTATCTATCTATCTATCTATCTATCTATCTATCTATCTATCTATCTATCTATCTATCTATCTATCTATCTATCTATCTATCTATCTATCTATCTATCTATCTATCTATCTATCTATCTATCTATCTATCTATCTATCTATCTATCTATCTATCTATCTATCTATCTATCTATCTATCTATCTATCTATCTGTCTGTCTATCTGTCTATCTGTCTATCTGTCTATCTGTCTATCTATCTATCTATCTATCTATCTATCTATCTATCTATCTATCTATCTATCTATCTATCTATCTATCTATCTATCTCGACATTTTACTGATAAGTAGCGGAATTATCCCAATGTAATAATGACATGGTTCATATTCTATGCAATTCCTTCCCCAGCTCAGTTACAGTTTTTCTCAGTCGCTTTGGTGCTTTTCTCACATCACTATTAACATTTGCACAGCAGTTAGTGCATTTCTCAAAATAATTAGTGCAAACTGCAAAACCTAGTGGATAATCTGCAAAAGTACGTCACTTGCTCAAAATGGATAGTCTATTCCTCAAAAGCAAGTATTCATGTCAATGAAACTGCCAGTGTCATCATAATGAGAAGTCTTGACACCATCGTTTATGAACAAGATAGTCAAATGGCTTTGTCATGTTTTCATTATGACAGTTTATTCTCTCAGTGTTTTCCAATGCAAAAAAAGGTCAGAACTCAGTGACACTACCTGAAAATGCTCAAGACAGCACTATCCACTACTTGTACAGCCATTTGAAAACTACAGTAAAGTTACACATTGCTGTAGTTAGGGAGTAAGTGAGTACAAGACACTGAATACGTATGTTTCACATTTTTACTGTATATGCTCTTTGCAATTCTACAGCTTTGTACAAAAGAAAAATACACTTCAGTCACTTATTTAGAACAAACATAAAAAAACACCCTTGTGGTAGAGCTGTGCACAAATGTGAACAATATAACAGGACATATTGTAACTGAACATATATAGGTAAATCATTCTGGCACATCCAGACGTTCATGTCTGTCTGGCCACATATTTTCATCTAAATCACGACGGATATTATCCCTTGCAATGCAGCGAGGAAAGTATCTATGATAAAGAAAAGGTATAACATTTGCTTGACAGAATTTGATAACTAGTTCAACAATTTTGTATGTAATGACTCAAGCAATGAAATGAAGACTATTAGTTTTATTGGGAACGACTATTCAGCATCCATAAGTATAGTTCATTTTGACTGACATGACATAAGCAAATGACAATGTTATAAAACAGCAGAGAATTGTATGAAAGCAACTGATACATGTCCAAAAGCATTTGCAATTTGTTCAGAGGAAGGAGAAATTGCTACTATGATGTGCTCAAATGACTAAATGTTGCGGAGGTTGAACTAATAGTTATGAGAATTTTCATTCTGATCTGAGAAAAGCACCTGAGAAAACCTGTAATATTCTTCCCTTTCATGAATTAAAAACAAATATATATATTTTATGGCAAATCGAGCGTTAACAATTAAAAAGAAAATTAGTTTTTCGGTTGAAAACAAGCATGTAACTTTGAGTTTCTTTTTACAACTGTTTAGTCTTTAGTTTTTTTAAACCAGGACTTATTCTTTATGCTTTAGCAGGCAAGCACATGGTGTGGTGCATACAGGAGCAGTTTATGTGCTTTTTTGAAGCTGCATGTTGCTGACATCTGCTGGTTATAAAAAATCAGTGCACGTCTGAGAAAAAAACCTGGCTCACATTGAGGTCAATAATTTTGCTCAATATTAATTAACACATGAAGTGAGACCTTAAAGGAGAAGTAAGTGATATGGTCCGTATAGCTAACTTCCTGTCAGTGACTGTAGTTAGCAGTCCCCTCCCTCGTCCCTACGTCACCACAACATGAACACACAACCGTCTTTGTCAGATAGTGCCACGATGGAGAGCAGCGTGTCATCATTCACGTGCACAGAGACCCGCTTCTTTAAAGTGCTCTGTCTTCTGATTGGATTAAATGAGCAGGATACTCAAAATTTTATCTGGCAATTACTGCAAAGCTGAATGACCTGGAGACCTGTGTTATGAACTGTGTATACTGTTTAAGTGATTGCTGTATGAATATAAATTAATGGAACGCGACGTATATTTACAAAGAAATCACTTACTTCTCCATTACTTGCATAGTAGTGTGTCGTTCACGTTGTTTTCCTTACGAAAAATTATAACTTTCTAGTTATAAGTGTGTGACAATAATGTGTTTCCCAAATAATTTTTTAACATTTTATTTTTTTATCATGTTGCTCTTTGAAATGTAAGGCCTACTACAATCATATGCAACGTGCAATTCCAGCAGGTTTGTTTACTTCAGTGATTCCCCTCTCCACCCACCCGGATTGGTACCACTTCCCTCCTGGGGGTCTGCAGAGTTGACCCTTGAGCAATGCTCAGCTAACTGCTCGTAGCTCCATTTCTTATATTTATTTATTTATTTTTGGGCATTTTTATGCTTTTATTGATTGTGCAGAGAGACAGAGGTGAAATGGGGCAGGGAGGGGAGTGACATGCAGAGAACGACCGCGGGCGGGAATCGAACCCGGGTCTGCTGCTGGGCCCGGCCCGGGGGGGGGGGGGGGGGGACGCCCTACCAACTGAGCTAAGGGCGCCCCTGTAGCTCCATTTCTATGTAACAGGCTGCCCATCACTCTGACATCTCTCCAGATATTAATTAATGCATGCCTGTTTGTGCATATGTGTCAAAGATGACAACAAAGTATGTCTCCTTCTAAATTACCTGAAAGGTTCATACTTGTACTATGGATGAAATACATTATTTGAAAAAGGTGGCAAACAATATAACACAAGCGTTTATCACATATCATCCTCCAGAATATTAAGATTCACTTGTCTTCACTGTATGTTGATCATGAACTTTCATTTAATTTTCCTTTTTTTTAATAGTGATAAAGCAGTTAGATGGCGACCCCTAGTGGTGGAATGAGAAAATACACTCACCACCTTTTTATATAGTGACACTGATGGATAACACTATCTTTTGTGGTCATAATGCTGTAGTGAAGCTCTGTGCATCGTAATGCCGATAAATTGATTGTTTGGATTTGTGTGCGATGTTGTTTATTTACATACATGCAATACTCTCTACAAACTCTCCATCTCAAGCCTGTATTTCAGATGTGTCACAAATGCTCACCCAACAGCCCATATGCTGATGTTCCCAGGACAACAGTTGAAACAAAGTAGAGTGTGCCACAGATGGGCCGCTTTTAAAACATTTCCAAGGTTGAATATGTACCATATCCAACAGTAGGCCTTAGTTTGCTGTCAACAGCAATTTTTCCTCGGAGCTGGCAGAGTTCCAGGCAGAGCCTTTTTCTCAAGTTCACTTCAGGGCAGGGTGAACCTGTGGGCGGCTTGTGTGAACCATGGGATCAGGATGGTCAATTCTAACTGTATTAGAGCTGAGAGGGAGAATTTAACGAGCCAAATGGAAAATGAAGGAAGCTCATTATACCTGCTGATATATTGACCTAAAATGGAAAGCCTTTGAAAATAATTTGTTCAGCCGTTGTCAGAGAAATGCTATGTTGGCACCGTATTAACCTGCCTACACATAGTGAACACATCTCTCTTCTAGTTAAACTCACACTTACACACACACACACACACACACACACACACACACACACACACACACACACACACACACACACACACACACACACACACACACACACACACAGCCAACACTGAACACTGTAAATAGAAAACTGTTGCCATGGCATTGAGTCTCTCAACTGACTTTCTGGTGTTGATCATGCCCATGAAACCTTATCTTGGTTTTTCAACCTCCAACTGAGATCCAATTAATTTTTGCCATTAGGATGACCAAGTCCTCAGTAAGTGCTATAGTAACTGTTACAGTTGGTTTCCACTTTTTCGAAGCCCCTTGAGTACAATTGTTATTTTTGTTATTTGGCTAGCCTATATAGCCTAATACAAATAAATTCCTCTGTCCGCACTGCATTTAGTTATTTTTAGTATTATTTTAGTTATCTTTTAACAGAACCTTGGGGAGGTTGCAATAACTTGTCACTGTTCATTTCTTCACAATTCAAAGGATTGGCTTTGAACTTGACATGTGAAAATGGCAGCATCTCGACATTATCTTATCTCAGCCCACATCTCAAGGGAAATTGCTTTTCTGGGCCACTTTTGACTGGCAGTTGAGGCAAATGTCCGACGACAACTGAAAGCATCTTAAAGCTTCAGCACGTTCTCCCCACCTTCACTAGCCTACTCTACTCCATTCCTCCTCATCACGCAGCACAGGTCCGTCAGGACACAGCGCGAGCGAGAGACATAAACGAACAGTGCGTGTGTGTGAGAGAGAGAGAGTGAGAGAGAGAGCGAGAGAGAGAGAGAGAGCGAGAGAGAGAGAGAGACGGAAAGAGGCGTGAGAGAGGAAGAAGCAGGCAGGGCTGTCAAACGCA